>NC_092132.1:48980246-49292246 GCF_043159975.1 Macaca nemestrina | reverse complement strand
AAGACAAACACGGAAAAGAGCCCCTTGTGGTTACAAAAATCACATAGCTATGTTATGAGGACTAATAAAACTATTAGCTATTGGCCCAAAGCCAAGAATCCATTAATGACAGACTGGTATCTATCCAGGAATGTAAAATGTTTTACTAAATAAACATTAGAGCAGGAAACATTCAACTTCTGTCATTATGTAAAACTCAAGTGTGATTCTATGCTGAAGTGGAACAGCAAACAGGCCAGTTCAAAAAGAAAGAAAAGAAGAAACAGCAGTTCTCTGGTACCAGGAGGAACCAACAAGACTTAAAATATTGTACAGCGTAACTTACAACACCTGGCTATAAGGCATAATACCACTGTTAGAGAATGCCAATCGTGGCATTTAAAAACTAAATGAAAGAAGGAACTTGTTTAGAAGGAAGTGGAGTTAACCACCTGGGATAGTGGTTAGTAATTAAACTATAATGACTGATTTTTACAGCTTTTCAAGGCTATACAAACAAAAGATTAAGGTTAATTGAAATATGAGATTGAAATAACGATTACTATTTGTTTCTTGAGGCTAACTACAGCTTTCTCACATGTATTTACATATTTCTTCAGTGTAATAAAATCTTGTGAAAATTACCAATAAATATATAACAAATTCCTTGAAAGCATGTAGTATCCAATAATAAAGCAGCAGCACAGTGCCTCACTACTTCTAAAACTCAGGATTTTGTGTGTGTGCCATAACATTTAGGATTCTTCATGTGAAGTTTATCCGCCTTCATGTAGACCACAGGGAAGAATTTTCAATCTGATTATGCTTAAATCAGCATTAACTTTCACTAGTACGTAAAACTTTATCTAACTGAAGAATCAGTTAAGGAGATCTATGGGAGTTACACAAAATTAAGTGCCATTCACATATTTTAAGACACATGAGGATAGCCGCAAACAAGTCATTTTGACTAAAACAATCACATTTAACTAAAGAATCCACAGCTTGATATTTCCCCCTAACAACCACTTCCCATCTTCTGACATGACTCTTGTGTAACTTCTATACCTTCTGGATGTCTTTCATCCATGGGGAACGAAAATAAATGTTTTTTAAAAATGGCAAGACTTCAATTATCCTGTTAAAAGCAACACAGATTGAGAGTCAGTGATGAACCAGCTCAGACTTCTCCATTTGCAAGACAAGACCATTTTCAGGATATAGTTTTTCATCCCTAGCTGTCAGATAAAAGCTCAGTCATATATTGTATGACTCAAGAAAAAAAAATGTGAAGTTAGGTAGAGCCTTCAAACTTGAGAATATGAACAAGAGTTAGAAAGCAATCCGAGCAGCAGCTATTGCTACAAGGCCATTAAGGAGCTAGGAATTTAAGGGGTAGCTCTTCAGAATGCCAGGGTCAAGTCAGTAAAGTAAGACCCTTGATCTTTCCAATATTGCTACCACCTGTAGATAACACAGAGGTGGGACAGTCTAAGCAGGAGGACACCAACAAAGGTCTCCATAGCAACAGTGCTCACCCAAACTCTCTCCTAACACTACCGTATTTCCAGTGTAAAGTTCAGTTTTTATAATTTTTTTTACAACCCACAAAAGAAGTGATGCAGAAAAAGCCCACTTATGAAATCTACTTACTAAAAATGTTTTTCTAGTACAGTAATAATTCAGGACTGCACTTTAATCCTGAAGGCCTAGAAGGTTAGAAGGCAGAAGAAATTCTGAATTAACAAAAAATCTGAATGATAAAATTTTTGAAATAAAAATATCTTCTTAATTTCAAATACACAAACTGCTGCCTTTAATAAATAATCTATTTGAAATTGGAGGAGCTCTGTAAACGTGAAGAACCATAACCAAAACATCCATTACCCTGGATCCTGCTGATGTTTTTGCTGCAATCTACCTTTAGAAGGATGAATCAACTCACAAGACCATAACTCTGCATCAACAAATATCATTTAAAACTTCCAGAGACTTGATACTCTAATTAACTCACATCTACTGACTTATGTTGAGTGGTCATTGTTGTCCAGAATGATATCCCTGAGGAATTAAAATGTTCAGAAATCAAATTTAATTACCTTATTAGCTGAAACAGAAAAAGAGAACATGTTTCTAAGGTGTTTAACCAAAAACAAAAACAACAAAAAACTTCATGATACAAAACAATTAAGTAACCCTATCAAGATTTTACCATACAGTGCTAACGTTCTCAAAAGCAATTGTTCTCTCTAATCTGATTTACACTATTATTTACTTAGCAAACCCTCATTTTGCAGCAAGGGCATAGTTAAACCCAGTCCAGGATGAATTATCCCAAAGACTAAATGAGGGACTGTTTCATTAATGGGTTTATGCCATACTGGAAAACTCCATCCACCATCAGTTTCATGAAAAACCTTTTGCTACTTAATGCTGGTAACAATCATACCTGATTTGACCCCAAAGTCAAGAGAAACATTTTACCACGTCCGGTAACATCAGTGTGACAAGAATTAAAGGAAAGATGTCTCCACAGTTGAATCTGTAAGAATGATTCTTCAAAAATATAAACTCAGGAGAGGAGGAGATTCTTTTTTTGACACGCTACAACAGTACAGAATTGACAGTAATCAGCAAAAGAGGAAAGATTAGACTAAATCTGGAAAACCTTAGGACAAAAGTGTCCAAGATTAGGAGTGGAAGCAGCTTTGCTATTTGAAACAACAAATAGAAATAAAATCATGGCCTGCATATTGTAGATAAGGGTTGGTAACCGAAATGCATAGAATTTTTTACATTTTCTAACACCGTCATTTAATTATTGGATAAAAACAAAATGTAAGCTATTTAAGGAATTATTTAAAATATACACCAAGAAGCCACTGAAATAACATATGTGGATGGATTGCAATATACAGGTTTTTTTAATTATACAAATTAAAATCTACATGAAAGATGTGTACCAGTGCCATAAGAAAGCAACGTTTCAGGTGTTGGTATTGGTAGGCATATGATGGGTGTGCATAAACACAGTAGCTACTGGCAACAGTATTCCACAAGCAGATAAATGCTATAAGTAGGAAATGTGAAGGTGGAAAAGTGACAAAGTCCTTATGACTCTCTTAAATGGAGTTAAGACCTATTAGGTCAAACCCTGCTGGGTAAATAAACTGCTCCCTGGTGTAAATTAGAAACTTTTGGAGGTGCATTAACATTTTCAGGCCCCTAAGGTACAGTTTAGTAAATTACTATTCCAGTGAACTAAATGATACCCTAGGGGCCTGAAAGAGTTAATGCACCTTCAAAAATGAGCAATTTACTCTCTTCTCACCAGTAGGATATCATGCACCTGCACACCCTTGCCTACCCAGCTGATAAAATATATTTGTCCATTCATTCATTCATTCACTCAACTACTGTTTCTTGAGCTCCAGCTCTGTGCTAGGCAATGTTCAAGGCGTGGGAGTGTAACTGTAAAAAGGACAGGCAAGAGAAGGACAGACAGAACTCCACAGAGCTGACATTCTGGCGGAGAAAGCAAACACTATGGAAGTAAAGAAAGAAGCCGCATCAGAAGTGATATGTGCATTGAAGAAAATAAAACAAAGGGATGTGCTAGAATGAGACTGGAGAGCTACTCTGAAGTGGGTGTTATGGGGCCTATCAGAAGCAGATGTGTAAGCCAAGGCCTGAGTGTGGAGAAGGAAACAGATGGGAACCTTTTTGGGGAGAAATTGTTACAAGCGCCGCGAACCTCAAATGCTAAGCATGGGAGGAAGACTTGAAGGAAGAGGAAGGTCTGGCTGCCTGGAGTGAGGGAGAGTGGGGTGAGACTCCCCCAGGGGACCAGGAACTTCCAGCACTGTCAGGTTCACTCTCAGAAAACAACTAGGTGAGAAAAAAAGAACGGGAATAACCGTAATTTTTAAAATTGGAAAAAAGAAAAAACAAACACCTTTAAGATGCTCAGTGGTTGTTGTGAGGCAGGACATAGCAAGCGACGGGGGATCCTAGAGGAAAAGTGAGACAATCACTAACAGTTTGAACAGGTTCTGTAGGAATCAGTGATCTCCAGAGAGACAGAATCAACAGGTTGTATGCAGAGAGAGAGAGAGAGAGAGAGAGAGAGAGAGAGAGAGAGAGAGAGAGAATGGGAGAGATTTAAGGAATTGGCTCATGAGATTGTAGTGGCCATGTGGGTCTCACATTTAATGGGCAGGGGGCAGGCTGGAGACCCAGGGAAGAGCTGGTGTTGCAGTTCAGAGTTTGAAGCCTGCCTGCCGGCAGAGTTCTTTCTTGCTGGTCGGGGGCAGGGTAAGAGGAAGTCAGCCTTTGTGCTATTAAGGCCTTCAACTGATTGGATGAGGCCCACTACTTTACCATGTGCTTAACTCGATGGCTACCAATTTACATCCTAATCTCATCTAAGAAAACACCCTCACAGAAACACCCGGCATAACGTTTGACCAACTATCTGGGCATCATGGCCCAGCCAAGCAGACACATAAAATTAACCATAACAAGTTCACACGAGGAAATGAGAACAGATGGTCCATGTCAGGGGCATGGACCCACTCAGTACTTCCAGGGCCTAGAGCACCCTCATCTTGTCCTGACAGAACCCACACTAGGTTAGAGACTCAGGGTCCCCAGGCAATTCTGCAACCCTTCCAAGTCAGGGCTCCACGAAGCCTCGAGCCCACAGATTCACAGCCTCCACCATTCTCATGTGCATCTGACTTTGGGGTCGACCAGGCCTGGGTGTGATTCTGGCTCCCTCTCAGAACAGCTATGTGGGCTTGAACAAGCAATTTAAACTCTTTGAGCCTCAGTGTTCTCATGTAAAAAGGGGTGATAAGAGCACTGCCCTCATGTGAGAGTTTTTTTAGTGACTATAAAATAAGATAACACAAATGGGGTGCTTGCACTGTGCCCAGCTCATAGTAAGCATCCAATAAATGCTACTTCTAACTGTTGGCTGAAGAGTCTTCCTAATCATATCTGCTCTTTTTTTCTTTTTAAAGGGTCTTACTTTGTCACCCAGGCTGGAGTGCAGCGGTGTGATCACAGTTCACTGCAGCCTCAACCTCTCAGGCTCAAGCAATCCTCTTGCCTCAGCCTCTCAAGTAGCTAGGACTGCAGACGCACACCACCATACCCAGTTAATTTTGTATTTTAAAATTATTTTTGGAGGGACAGGGTCTCCCTGTGTTACCCAGGCTTGTCTTGAACTCCTGGACCCAAGCAGTCTTCCTGCCTTGGCCCCTCAAAGTGCTGTGATTACAGGTGCAAGCCACTGCACCTGGCCATATCTGTTCTACTCCCAAACCCCTGAATAATTGTTTGTGTGTGTGCACGTGTGTGTGTGTATTTACACACAGGCAGTCAGGGATATGTCCACAATAAAATTCCCCTGAGCAAGAAAGGAAACCACAATTTTCTCATTGAGACAAAATATTTCAACAACCAAGGAGAGAAGAAATTTATTTAGCGAACATATCCCAAGCCTCAGGTAGCAAAATGACTTTTATCACTTCCTCTCCCCTGCCCTTCACCCCTCCTCCTCTGAATGTTCTCAAAGGCCCCTTCTCTCTAAAGGTTTCAGGAAATTCTCAAGTCCCAAACATTTGTTTTTCCATCCAGGAAACTAAAGTAAAGCATAGCCAATCTGATTTTCTCAAGGGTACTAAGGAAATTGGCTACAGAGAGTCCTTTTGACTCATCTATTGAGAGATTGGGAGGTAAAATCATAACATTTTCTAAATATTTCTAAATAATTAAAAATAAATACCAAAAAACAATTCAATCTTGCTGTTAAATATCCACATGAATCAGGTATTTTATAGGTAACTTAAAAATAAAACCCAATAATGACATACTTATAAAATCAATATCTTGCTGCTAAAACACCACAAATAAACATGATGAGTTAACCGTCTCGGGGTTAACCTGAGATATTTTTGAAGAAAGATGGGGCCCTCAGTCTCTTCCCTCAGGTCACTTGCATATTTTTCAGTAGCCAGTGCCTTAAAAGAGAGAATCTCTTTGAATGAAGAAAGTAAATGCACCATGCAAGTTGTGTCAAGTTGGGTCCGACAGAACACATTACATGGTGGAGCCTCACAGCCGAAAGTGCCCACACACTGCAAGGCAAATCCCAGGGAAGTTTGGTCATAATTGCTTTGCTGAATATAAGGCAGCCTAGTTAGAAGCTGTTCCACTTAATGGGAGAGCTTTTTTAACAGGCCACCCCTATATAAAAGTGAGAGGAAGAACAATTATTCCCAAGAATTGGGTATTTAGCAATTGCCTATAGGTAGGGTCAATTGAAGAAAGCCAGTGGACAGCCAACTCATCACTGAGCATAGATAACCTGATAAGATAAAAATGTGATTCTGGTCCAGTTCTTGAAAAAGTAAAAGATTGATATCTAGAGTCACCCTATACTAGTAGTCTTACAACTCACAAGCACTTTGTTACAGTTGCTAGATCGGGAGAAAGAGGTTCTGAGGCGCCAAACCAGAAATGATGCTTTGGGCTCCAGGTCTCAACTAATTCACTGGATTTGGTGTGATTGAATAGAATACTAAAGTCCAGTGGAGATATAATACATGGGCCAAAGATGTCAGACACGACATTTTTCAATTCTTTCCCATTCACACTCACAATAAACCCCTAAAATAAAGGTAAGCGAAGGACAGTGATACTCATTAGTTTACCCAAAGCCTCATGACTGCTAAATAATGGAATCAAACTCAAACCCCTTATTTTCCAACTTCAAATCAATGCTCTTTCCACTAAACTAAGTAAGTCCTCAATGTTGTCAATAGGTTCTTGGAAATTACAACTTTAAGCTCCTACATCATGCAGTAAGTTATTTCGCTTAAAATCAAGGTTTCCAAGAACCTATTGGTGACATTTAGGGCTTACTGTACGCTGCAAATTGTCATACCTTTTTTTTTTTTTGAAACAGAGTCTTTCCCTGCACCCAGGCTAGAGTGCAGTGGTGCAATCATGGCTCACTGCAGCCTCAACCTCCCAGGCTCAATAATCCGCTCACCTCAGCCTCCCAAGTAGCTGAGACCACAGGTGCATGCCACCACATCCAGCTAATTTGTTTATTTTTTCTATAGGTAGGGTCTTCCTGTGTTGCCCAGGCTGGTTTCAAACTCCTGGGTTCAAGTGATCCTCCTGTCTCAGCCTCACGAAGTACTGGGATTACAGGTGTGAGCCACCACACCCAGGCTCATCATACATTTTGAAGGCCAGAATCATGTGCCAACATCTATGTGAAATAGATGTTTGTGTATGTGCATTTTTGTGTGTGTATTACCAAACCCAGTCCAAGAGAAGTAGAGGTAAGCAACTACTCATGGAACACAAGTGGTATTCATATTTAATCGAAATTGTTTGGGAAATCTGCTTGGCCTTAATTTGCCTGGTCTCTGTTAATACCCCCATCTGCACCCCCAGCATTTCTTCTCTGGGCTCTCTGTGCTGCTTGATTGTTTTTTAATGAACACAAATTATTTGTATGGAAGAATAAAAGTATATAAACCACCACAACAAAATATAATACTTAAATCAGCCAATCAAAAAATCCATAAGTGAGAATAATTATGATGAAAGGGGAAAAAAAGGAAATACCTAAACTCAACACTCAGATACATCATAATCTAATGGTTCTTACCCTTTTCAATAACAGGGATTTGTATTATTCCCTGGCAACCACCAAGCAAAGCAGTATTTTGAAACACTTTTTTTCACCAATCTATCATTTCAAACCACTAATCTGAAATTTCAATCAGTACAGTGTAACAATGATGTAAAATTCCGAGCCAATGCAAAAAAAAAGACATTTTAGTAAAGTGTCCAATCTTATTGTATATGTGTACAAATTTTTACTAAGCTTTTTGAAACACTAAAAAAAGAAAACTGAAGAACACCATTATTATTTTAATGGATCCCCCCAGAGAACCTCAGAATAGAAGTAGTCAAACTGAAATAACTGGCATTCATATGCATCTCAAAGTAATCAACAAGTGTTTATTAAATAATACTCAGTATACTTGCTCTCAATGTCATGGAATTCACCTGAAGAAGACAATAAAAATAATATTTACAAATGGTGAGATATACTAATTAGCATACTTAGGGAATTGGTCAATCTCACTATTAACCAAAATTTTTTAAACCACAAGATGTTGTTTTTTGCTAATGAAATGGCAGAAATATTTAAATATTATAATGCCCAGTTCTGGCATAGCTGCAAATAAACAAATATTCTCATACAAGTACTACTAATGAGTGTCGAAAATGGTATAAACTTCCTATAAGGCAATTTGGTAACAAGAAGACTTAACACAAGCATAATTTTTTACTCAAACATCTTGACATTTAACTATTTATCTGAGGAAAATAATTGGAGCTAGCTATGTGCACAAAGATGCACACAGGGATGATCCTCTTGGAATTATTATAATGGTGAAAAATAGGAAATAATCTAAATCTCCAATAACTGGGGAGATGATTTAAAAAATTGTGGTATATAACAAAACATTATAATACATTATATAGAGTTATTTCAAGTCATGTTTTAATGCTCCAGCCCATCCTCCCACTGTTGGTTTCTTTTTGTAGAGATGGGGTCTTGCTATGTTGCCCAGGCTTGTCTCAAACTCCTGGCCTCAAGCAGTTCTCCCGCCTCAACTGCCACTTAATGGTTTTAATATCCCCATTACATCACAGCAACAGCAAGCTATTACTGAGTGAGTGTTTTGTGTCTAAGGCAGGTTTCAAACATTAATAATTGTGCAAATGAATGTTTTAGGAGAATATTTTATGATATTGGAAAACTTTCATATCATTGATAAATCAAAAATGTGCATAATGATATATATGATATGATTCCAATTTTGTAAGAAGCAAAATATAGGTGCATGTGATTGTGTGTGTGAGTAGATATGCATACTCAGAGAAAGAAAGACTGGGAAAAGTACATTAGCATGTAAACAGTAGCTATCTTCAAGTAATGGGATTATTGGTGATTTTCACACTTTCCTGTACACTTAAAATTTTCTAAAATGAATATATGTTGTCCTTCTAACCATAGAAAAAAGAAATATATATTATTTATAGACCAGTGAAATCTCTTCTTCAACTATAAAATGGTAAAGTCATTTGATGCTGATATAATATTTAAGTCTAACAATAAACTCCTATAGATGACTCATGATTACATTTCTACAAAGCTTTTGGAAAGTAATTTGGTAATAATGTATCATGGGAAAGAAAGTTGTTCTGGCCTTTTAACCAATAGCTCCACTTCAGGAATTTTTTAAAACACTCGTCCTGGATGCTCGTGCTGTAAAATATATAGCATTAATTATAACGGCAAAAAATTAGAAATAATAAAACTGTTAAAAAATAAGGGATTGGTTAGGAAAATTATGGCATCCAATCAATGACATGTTAAGCCAGTATTAAAAGTGATTTTCATTAAGAAATCTTGAAGGTAGCAAAAAAAATCAGCATATAAAATATATCTATAAGAGTTCAGTTCACAAACCCAAGGGTTAAAAAAAAAAAATTCTGTAACAAGTTAATTTCCCTTTTGAGATATGTTCCTTGGAGTGCTAGAAACTTTACTTCAGAATCCAGGGTTTTTCCTTTCTCCTCGCTGCACCTCAGTATCAGCAGGGCACTTGGACTTCTGTGGAAAAGTCTATACCCTCCAATCTGCCATGGCCCTCATTTCCAGCCAAGATCAACTTTCCATCTTGGATCATCTCCTTGCTTCTAAACCACAGTATAGGACCCTCTGTGAGACTGGTTTAGGCTTCCTTGTCTGAACACACACAAGGCCATTTTTTCTCTATGATTTTACCACTTCCCACCTGGAAGATGAGAACAGATTCCTTTGCTCTCAAATCTGATATTCTGTCTTCAGTTGTTGCCATTTTCCTGGTGATTAACCTGAAGGATAGAGCCTAATGTCTTCCTCTGGAACCTTCCAAATTTCCCCTGGGTCACCTTTTTCTTCTTCCCAGCCCAGGGTGTGTGTGTGTGTGTGTGTGTGTGTGTGTGTGTGTGTGTGTGTATTGGGGAGTGGGGGAGTAAGAGCAAGCTCCTATACTTCTGAAATCCCGTCCTCGCAATGCTGATCTATAATCTTTATATGCTTAAACACATTGCCTTTCAAACCCCAAAGCCAAGGAATGAGTTTTGTTTTCTCTGCTCTCTGTTCAGTCACTTATTTCTCCAGAAGCAAAGAGTCCAGAATAGTCCAGCTGTTTGGGAAGTATTAGTAACCTAAGATACTATACTTGTAAAATTATTATTATTATTATTATTATTTTTATTTTATTTTTTTTTTTTTGAGACGGAGTCTTGCTCTGTCACCCAGGCTGGAGTGCAGTGGCCGGATCTCAGCTCACTGCAAGCTCCGCCTCCCGGGTTTACGCCATTCTCCTGCCTCAGCCTCCCGAGTAGCTGGGACTACAGGCGCCCGCCACCTCGCCCGGCTAGTTTTTTTGTATTTTTTAGTAGAGACGGGGTTTCACCGTGTTAGCCGGGATGGTCTCTCGATCTCCTGACCTCGTGATCCGCCCGTCTCGGCCTCCCAAAGTACTGGGATTACAGGCTTGAGCCACCGCGCCCGGCCAACTTGTAAAATTATTAATAATTAAAAAGGTGTTTTTAATAGAGGGAAAAATTCAGTACAAGTAAACTTGCTAAAATGTTAGTAATGGCTATTGTTTCTGGATAATGATTTTATGGGTGATTTTACTTTTTTATTTCTTCCCTCTCCCAAGTTTTTCTGAAAGCCTGAAACTATGAGAGGTGAGATATGGAGCAGCTTTAGGAAATAAAAGAAACAAAATAAAAGTACATGGAAAAAATACAATTGGGATGTTATTGAAAATATTCACAATATCAATGTGTAAATATTTCTGAAAATAGACTAGGTTAGGGTAAAACATGCCATGCACTAAGAATGCCATTGAAATGACAATGTAACAAAAACTTGTGTCTCAAAATACACAATTTGCATCTCTTAGGGCTTCATTTTACAAATAACACCGAGTTGCACAACACTCTTTATTATGTCTGGTGGGCTTTGATAATTTCTTCAACATGAGTATTCAAAACACTTCTAGGCATTATGATAGGTCTGGTCATTAAAAAAGAATTTTGAGAAAATGACAAGCTTTGAATAGGGCTGAACAGAGAATTTCTATGAAGAAGCAGATTTGAAAGTTAAGTTTATAATTGCGCTAGCACTGCTAGCCTATTAACTGTTCAAGCTCATGATGTCACCAGGATGCACAGTTAACTTTTCTTTCCTTGGCTTTGCTTATTGTATTGTCAGTTTTATAGCATTTATAACATACTGTCTAATTACATGCTAGTCTAGATGAACTTCAAAGAAAGAATTTTTGTACTTTACTGAAGGTTTGGTCCCCACCTCCATTAAAATTAGGTATTGTGTTTCTGCTTGCTGAATAGGCACGTTCCTATGAGGAGTACTTACTTTCAGTTTGCCATTGACTAGCTATGTGACTTGAGTAAATCCCTTCTTCCTTCTAGGACTCAGTTTTTCCTTATCTTGAAAAGGCAGCCTCTCCTGCTCCATCTTGGAGGTTCTCTGTAGTCACATTGGACTCTGAATGGTACCTGCCACTGTGTGTCTCAGTCTCCTGTTCTTATGCCTCCTTTTCTCTGGACCTATTAATATTGGTTCATCCTAGGTGCATTTTAGGGCTCCCTCCCCTCTCTCTCTACTCAATTTGAAGGTGACCGTCTTCAGATCCATGGCTTTTAATCTATACTTTCCCAACTGACTTATGTATACTAATAATTCCCCAACCTCCCCCATGAATTCTAGACCCATATATCCACCGAAGTCCCTCTTGAATACGTGATTATCATCTCTAACTTAATATGCCTAAATCAAACACCTGCTCTTCTCCTCAAAACCTCTGGACTTTCTGCTCTGCACATTTCAGTTAACAGAAACTCCATTATTTCCATTGCTCGTGACAAAAGTCTTAGGGTCATTCTTGCTTTTTTCTTTCACACTTCCAATTCGCCAAGAAATTCAATCGACTTTCTTTTCTAATTTTATCCAGAATCTGTCCAATTCTCAAGACTTCCACTCTTCTCACCTGGGTCCAAGTGATCATAATTCTTTCATTTGGATTGAAGCAGCAGCCTCCTCCACTGGTCTTCCAACTTCCTTTCTTGCCCCCTACAGTCCTTTCTCAGCACAGCAAGTGGAGTGATCCCAAGGAAACAAGTCAGTTAAAATATTGCTCTTTTCTACTCAAAGTCCTCCTGAGTGAGTGGCTTGGCCCTCACTCAGTTTAAAAGCCAGATCCTTACAGTGGCATCCAAGGCCTAACACGACCTGCTGCTTCTCTAACCCTGGCTCACCTGGCTGGATCCTCCCTGGCCTCCTGTCCCTCAAACACGCCAAGTCACCTTAAGACCTTTACCCTAGTTTTGCCCTCTTCCTAGAAAGCTCTTACTCCATATCTACATGGCTCAATCCTTCATCAATGTCAAGTCTTCATTCAAATGTCACTCTCTCAATGAGGCTTACCCTGCACAGCCACTCCCTGCCCCGCAGCTACACTTTGTCTCCAGGGCACTCATCACCTTCTAACAAACTACTCTTTATTTACTTATTTTTTAAGTTTCAATTGGAATAGATTACATAAAACATGATAAAATTTATCATCATAACAATTTCTAAGTGTATAGTTCACTACTGTTAAGTATATTCACATTGTTGTACAACCAATCTCCAGAACTCTTTTTATCTTTCAAACCTGACATTTTACTCATGAAACAGCCACTCCCCTCTCCCTCTGCCCCATCTGCTGACACACATTTTCTTTTCTTTTTTTGAGATGGAGTCTCGCTCTCTCCCCCAGGCAGGAGTGCAGTGGCGCGGTCTCAGCTCACTGCAACCTGCACCTCCTGGGTTGAAGTGCTTCTCCTGCCTCAGTCTTTGGAGTAGCTGGTACTACAGGCAGGGACAACCACCATTTTACATTCTGTGTCTAAGCATTTGACTACTCTAGATACCTCACAAAAGTCGAATTATCTTTTTGTGGCTGTCTTCTTTCACTCAGCATAAATGTCCTCAAGGGTCATCATGTTGTAGCATGTATCAGAATTCTCTTTAAGGTTGAAGAAAATTTCATTGTATATATATATCACATTTTGCTTATCTACTCATTCTTCGATGGACACTTGAGTTGCTTCTACCTTTTGGGTGTTGTGAATAATGCTGCCATGAACATGGGTGTACAAATCTCTCTTCA
This sequence comes from Macaca nemestrina, assembly GCF_043159975.1. Lineage (NCBI taxonomy): Eukaryota > Metazoa > Chordata > Mammalia > Primates > Cercopithecidae > Macaca > Macaca nemestrina. The sequence continues at coordinate 49,278,936 of NC_092132.1, read as the reverse complement.
AGATCCTCCTTTCAGTTCTCTCGGGTATATACTCAGAAGTGGTATTGCTGGATCATATGGTAATTTTATTTTTGTTTTTTGAGAAACTACCATGCTGTTTTCCATTGTGGCCGCACCATTTTACATTCCCGTCAATATTGCAGAAGGGTTTCAATTTCTCCACCTCCTCACCAACACTTGTTATTTTCTGGAGTTTTGGTTTTTTAACATAGTAGACATCTTAATGGATGTGAGGTGATATCTCATGGTGGCTTTTATTTGCATTTCCCTAACAATTAGTGCTGTTGAGCATCTTTTCATGTATTTATTGGCCAATTGTATATCTTCTTTGGGGAAATGTCTATTCAAAGCCTTTTCCTATTTTCAAATCAAGTTTTTATTGTTGTTGTTGTTGAGTTGTAGGAGTTCTCTATGTATTCTGGATATTAACCCCTATCAGATATATAATTTGCAGATATCTTCCCTGATTCCATAGGTTGCCTTTCCATTCTGTTGATTGTGTCCTTTGATGAGAAGAAGTCATTTACTTATTTATTATGCTTTCTGTTTTGTTGTCTGTCTCGCCTCTATGATGCAGTCTCTGTGAGGGCCAGGCCATATGTATTTTGTCCATGGCTGCATCCCCAATGCTATGAACAGTGCTTGGCATTCAGTGGGATCTCAATAAATATTTGCCAAATAACTGAATGTGTGAATGGACAGATTAAATATATGGTCTGGGATTTTTGCAGTTCCTAAAACCCATGTGGGGTGCGAAAGTGAAAAAAATCTGAAGCATAATTAATAGTTATTTTAAAAATGCTCTAAAACAATAGCTTACAGATAGGTTTCCTGAATGAAGGGCTTTTTAAAAACTCTTCTCCCATATGTAGCTGATTTCCCAGGCTAGTTGGAAAGCATGCCTGCCTCCTTCTTTGGAATCCATTAAAGTGACAAATGCCAACTCTGAACACAAACCGTGCTCATTCCATTTCACCCACTGTATTGCTGGCTCTCCTTGCCCCCACCCGGCCCCTTAATACCTGGCTGCTCTCCCAGTCCTCTTCCCTGTCTGAGCTGCTCCCCATGGCCCTTTCTCACATTTGCCCCCATATCTGCTTTATGTCGAAGGTCCCAGCCCGGCTCTGTCAGGGATTACTTTGCTTCCATTGTTCCGCTGAGGACCACACACCCGGGCACGGCTCAGGTACCCTTTACTCTAAGGAGGCCTGTGGGAATCTTGGAGAAAGGAATAAAGGGGGGCAATGATTGAGCAGTACTTAGGAGGGGCCAGTTACATGTCAACCCCGATTAATGATAATGGTTATTTAGAATCTGCTTATGGTTTCTATTGTTAGGCTTTGCCAAGAAGTTTCTGACATGGTATTTCAAAGGGTTCCGGGGCTGGCTGATGCTGCAGACTTAGCCTTCCACTGCAGGGAGATCAGCGAGCAGGGTGTGTGTGGCTTCAGAGGAGTGGCTTGCCTGACACAGTGTGCCCTGTCATTAACACGGGTCCTGTCTGGTCAGGTGCATCTCTTCCTTCATGTTCACCAGGATCCACCCACTCCAGTGCAGCCAGAGACAAGAGGACTTTGATTATTCTCATTACAAAGACAAATTGTTGAGATTGTCCCTTCTCCTTTACTCCCTCTTCTAGGTTGCTATGTTCACCCAAGAAAAAAAAAAGTATACTTCCAACTGAGAACAATGAACTTTAGCAAGCTTTGTTGTCCAGAGGCAACCTATAAATAAGGTTAAGTGTAAATGAACTTGGCCACAGGCTGCTGAGATTCAGATCCCAACCCAGTTGCTTTCTAGCCTCGGGACTTGCAGCAAAACACTTAATCTCTCCAGGACTCATTTTCCTCATCTGGAAAATGGGGATGATGATAAGACTTCCCTTTGTCATTGATCATGAGAAATCAGTGAAGTATTGCAAGTAAAACCCTAAGAACAGCATCTGACACACAGTAAGCGCTTGTCAAATGTGCATTATTACTATCATTGCACGATTAGGGAAGGGTCAGAAATCTCTTCCTTTAGAACGGGGTTTCCAACCGCAGCACAGTTGACACTTTGGGCCTGATAATTCTTGGTTATGGGAGGCTGTCTGTGGATTGAAGGATGTTTGGCAGCGTGCCTGACCTCTATCTACTAGATGCCACCATCACCGTCCCCCCAACCAAGACAATCAAAAATGCCTCCTGCCAAGTGTCCCTGAAAAGGGAGGGGAAAGAAAGAAGGGAGTTTTTGCCTGGTTTCGATCTACTTCTTTAGAATAAACAGCAAACATTTTATATAAATGGATTTTTGTGGCTATATCCCACTGTGTGAAGGCAATTTTCCTTAAACTGGGAATTTCAATATTCCTAGAGGGCTTTAAAGAGTTACAAGATCACAGAAAGCGATTCCAACACACTTTCTATCCTTGCAGTAATGGTTGGCCACCTTAGCACCTCCATCCAGACTTAATCCCTGCCCTCCAGAGGGTGGTCTGCCATTCATTAGCTGCTACCTGGCTCAACTCCCACCTAAAGGGCAGCAAGACCAGATGCTGCAGGCAGGACAGGGTGTGTACCCTCCCCAAATCAATGCTTGGCATGTACTAGATGCTTTATGAAGGTTGATTGAATGAAAGCAAGAGTTGAGTCATGCTTTAGCATCGTTTTTTTTTTTTTTTCATTTTCTGTTTGTTTTTGAACATAGAACAACATCATCTTTCCAAAGAGCAGTAAATCTCACACAAAACTGAAATCTGAGTGGCAGAACAGGAAAACTAAGGCAGAAAAAATGTCCCAGCCTAGGAAAAAAACAAAGAAGAGAAATTGCAAAGGAGTGATGGTCGGGCATCTTTTGATTCCTCCATCTTCTAGGGAAAAAAAAAATGTATTCTGTTTTTAGCTGGTAATACATTTCTTTCCATATTTTAGGTATGTAATGAGCAAGGAAAGAAGAGGAGAGGGGTCCTCCTTAGAGGCTTAGAGATCAAGGCAGTTCTGTCTCCCCACTTCCTGTCTGCCCCCAAAAAGAAGGTAAAGTATGTGGGCCACCTTAAGAGAGTGGGACAGTCTCCTCTAAAGGAAAATGAAGGCTCAGAGCAGAACTGAGAGGAGAATTGAGCAATACCATCAACATCTCACCTGAACCTAAGGTGGGGGAGAAAGCGAAGTAGCCATATGGAAACCAGGGAAACACCTGGAGATGGTCAATGAAAGGCAAATTAGGCCGGGCGTGGTGGCTGACGCCTGTAATCCCAGCACTTTGGGAGGTCGAGGCGGGTGGATCATGAGGTCAGGAGATGGAGACCATCCTGGCTAACACGGTGAAACCCTGTCTCTACTGAAAATACAAAAAATTAGCCGGGCGTGGTGGCGGGCGCCTGTAGTCCCAGCTACTCGGGAGGCTGAGGCAGGAGAATGGCGTGAACCCGGGAGGCAGAGCTTGCAGTGAGCAGAGATCGCGCCACTGCACTCCAGTCTGGGAGACACAGCAAGACTCCATCTCAAAGGAAGGAAGGAAGGAAGGAAGGAAGGAAGGAAAGAAGGAAGGAAGGAAGGAAGGAAGGAAGGAAGGAAGGAAGGAAGGAAGGAAGGAAGGAAGGAAGGAAGGGAGGGAGGGAGGGAGGGAGGGAGGGAGGGAGGGAGGGAGGGAGGGAGGGAGGGAGGGAGGGAGGGAAGAGAGAGGGAGGGAGGGAGGGAGGGAGGAAGGATAATTCCTTCTCTTCTTCCTTGGGGCATTCTGATGCCACAGATTTTTTTTTTTTCCCCCAAACAAAGGTGTTCTTGTTGCTCTCATTCTCCAGGAACTGCATTTCACTCATTCTTTTCCCTGTGTTTTAATGTAGAAAGCGTTCAGACAGGATATAGCATTGAACTGCTTAGACTAGGAGATTCCCTTGAAGAGCTTTTGGATGGTGGTTTTTTGCTAATGTCCACCTTGAGCCCGTGGGTTGGAATGTTGTAGATAACTGTCTTGATATTGTTGGGGACCCATTCCTTGTAGCAGCTGCTGCTGTTGCTTCTTAGTTGAGCATGTCCTTATACACTTCCTTCATAGACTTCTGTCCTCAGAAAATGATGATGATGATAACATCAGCATGACATGGATCACATGCTGCCATCTTGTTTTGGCATTGAGAATTTGCTGGGTGAGCTTTGCTGCAGTCAGAGGAGAGTACTAGTAGTTTTCCAAGCTAGTGAGTGAGGCAAAACCTGGCATAAAGAAGTAACATAAGGAATGGGGGCCAGGCAGACCACCAGTTTGTGGAAGTTTGTATTGAACTGGCCAGGAAAGTGGAGACAGGTAGATCAAGATGGGGTGGCTCAGGTCACTGTCAATGTCAGAGGGTCAGCTTGAAGTTTCAGAAGCAAATTAGCGCACCTCATTATTTATGGTATCCACCAACCAGTGGACAGAGAATATGGCATGGTATTTGGCCATGGTGCCTAAACTTTGGTTGAAGGGCTCGTGCTAGATGTTATGAGGTGATCAGGGTCCTGGATACAGACCTTGCAAATGGGAAGGGTGCCCATGCCAGAGCCCATGCCCGAGCCCATGCCCCCATCTAGCCATTGAATCCATAGGAAGCCTTGAAGCCTATAATGGCTTTAGATACCTTAGATACAATATCATGATGGAGTCTCTCAGTTCTGCTTCCTCCCTTGTGGGGCCATAGCCTGCTCCAGACTGACTAAAGACAAAGTTTGTCTGGCCTGAAGATCTGGCCAAAATGATGTGAGCAAACATATTTCATAGTCCTTGATATAGAATCATCCTAGATGGCAAAAGAAATCAATCAACTACCTGTAGCGTAATTGAAACACCTGAAGATCTGGTCTGTCTACAGAGCACCATTCTATTTTAAGTGCTGGCAGGCTTAATGCTTTGCTCATCATTGAGCATCAACCAGAACTTAGTATACACTTGATTGCCACCCTACACAGTTTGGATATGAAAGATTTTCCTGAGATGGAGAATTTGCTGTTATGTTTATCCCTCAAGGTATGTGAAGAACAAGAGAATAGTACATGTTTTTTGCTTATTGCACACTTTAAGAATGGGACATGGCCCAGGAAGCTACAGCCATTGTATCGGAGTTCAGGGATTCTGTGATTGCTGCAGCTCTGGTTCTTCAATTATTTTCCTTCTAATTTCTTGTACCCATTTTAGTTCAGAAGCTTTTGAAGGCCAAAAGATGATGCCTTCTCCATTCTATTAACTATCACTGTGCCTAAGAGTGTTCAAGACTGGCCAACGATTCAACAATCATTGGCTATTTAAAAGAAAAAGCTTTGCAGGCTGTCAACTTAACAGATACCTCTTGTGCTCATCATTTCTCAAACATGGTACGTGGGTGGATTTGGCCTGAAAGAAGGAGACATTTCAGGGTATAAGACAGCAATTTTTCAGGGCTCCATTATTTTCTGTTGCTCACTTTTCTTGTTGTCAGAACTGAAGAAGCACCAGCTACACATACATCAAGATAAGAGCTGCGCTTCCATTAATGAAAGGGGAGGGTGTGTTAGGAATAAAGGAGTTTTTTACATTGCACATGGGAAAAGGGAATTTATTTTAAGGCTTTATCTGGCTTTTGATCATCTGGACAGGCTTACAGAAGAGAAAAGTTGGTGTTTATTTTACAGACAAAAATTGCTTTTTCATTGCATCAAATATGTTTTGCAGCTGCTTATACACATTGCTCTGAGAGGCAAACAAGGTAGACCCGTTCAGCCTAGGTACACAAGACAGTCAGCATATTAATAAAGAAAACTGTACTTATTGTACTTAATGCAACCAGTTTGTAAAAGGCAAGAGGACTTTCAAAATCCATGTCTGACTGCCTAAATGAACAGCATCCTACAATAACCAGAGGGTACCACACTTAATAAGCAAGTGTCCGTTCATATTAAGAGAAACGAAACAGGAAAACAGAAACACCTTCATCTGGTTCCTCTTTTCCAATGTGGGACCAAGACTCTGAGAGAGAACACAGCTCATCTAGACTGCCAATACCCAAACCAGGGGTTGTTTCAGATATCCATTAGCTGCACAACTCTTACTAACTTATGCTAGCTATGCAGTCACCTCCCTGAGGCTCCCTCTGAGCTCAGACTCACAGACTTATCCCCAGTCTACCGACCACCCAGCATTCTAATTACATCTGACTGCTGCTCTCTCTCAATAAAGCACCTTTAGGGAGAATATGGTGTCTTTTCTACCTCTGATTCTTAACATGTTGCTTGGCAGATGCTAATACACTTTTACTGAGCAAATAAATTAAACAATGAATGAATGAATGAATGGGCATCCACCGGTATTACAGAGTGTGACTATCATTACTACATGTTGTTCTCTTTGAGTACATGAGAAACAATACTGAACCCCCAGGGTGGATTTAATTCCTAGGTTAGTGTTTATCAATGAAATCTACTACAGTCCAAGGGTACTTCATGGATGTTAAAAGCCTGGCTAGCCCCAATCAGTTAATCCTTTCCTTTCATTTCCTATCAACCTTATCTCAATGGCCTCTTTGCTTCTGCCTCCTTTCTGTTCTTACCCTCAGATACCTCCCTTCTTCACTCATTTTTTTGTGCTCGCATAACATTCCCCCTACATCTTTTCATCAGTTGTAACTCTTCCTATGGCAACTAAGAAAACCCAATCCAAATGACTTAATCAAAAGAAAACTAGTGCTCATACAACTGAAAATGGCAGGGCTAGGACTGGCTTCAGGCATAGGGTTCAGATGACTTCATGAAGACCCAGTTTCTCTCTCCATCTATTAATTATGCATTCTACTATGTTGTCTGCATTCTCTGACAGACTCTCCCCTCGAGGTTGTAAAATGTCTGGGGCATCTCCAGTTTATAGTCTTCTACATACAAGTCCTAGATGAAAGAATCTTCTCCCTCAATAGCTTCATTAAAAATCCCAGAGTTGAGCCTTCCTAGCTCTGACTTGAACTTGGTGAATACTCATGTACAAATCACTGTGCCCAGGGGGCGAAATACACTATTAGAATTGGACCAAGTCACCCCAATGCTGGGACTCAGTATCATCAGCTAAACTCCAAGCACACACGCTAAACGCTGAATAAAGATGGTTTCCCCAAAACAAAATCAGGGCATTCTTGATTCAAAAAGTGTGTGTGAATGTAGACTGACAAAAACAACAAACAACCACTACAATCCTAAACTTGCTTTCTGCTTTTCTCATCTTCTCTGTGACATTCATATCCCACCTGAGCCCGATATTCTTTTTCTTCTCTTCCCTCCTCTACTGATATCTCTACTGATATCTTAGTATCTACCTCAGACACACATTAGTCCCATTTTTGTCCCTGGCTTTTCTCTGCCTCTTCAGTAATTTCCCTCTTTCAGCCATCCCCCAATTTCTACCTGGATTTTAACTTCCCGTCATTATCTTCAAGACTTGGAGTACCTGCTGGTAAGAATCCTCAAACCAGAACAGTAACATCTGCTGGAACTGTTTGCTTTCCTCAGTGACCACAGACTCTCCCTCATTTTTCATCAGCATTTTCCTTCTGTTTCTATAACCCCATCAAAACCAAATATACCCAGGCTTCCCCATCCATCTTAGGAAACAAGACAAAACCACTTTCATTTAGCCTTGGCAGCATGCCCACCTCCACCTTTCTCCTTCCTGTTCCCTGTCCCCTCCCCACCATCAAACTATCACTCCATCTCAACCCTCCCCTCCAGGCTTAAGTTCTCTGAACTTGTCTCTGCTTTCTTTCACCAAACTCATTTCTTACATCCCTGCAGTTCTGTTTCTGGGGCTGTCCCCTTTCAGCGCCTTCCCAAAGATTTCCTCATAGTCAAAATATTTAAGTCCTCTCTCTTTCTCACCTTCCACATCCAAATTGTCCTCAAAACCTTCCAAATAGACCCTGCAAGTGTCCCCTCACTCCATCTCTTCCTCTCTATTCCTCTGCTTCTGACAGATTGGGAATTCTCTTGCAGTTCCTCTCCTCCCCTGGTTCCCTCGCTCCATCCAGACTCCCCATCCTTCCACGTCCTTCAAGCCAGTGCTCACAGCGAGTTTGTGACTCTCCTACTTTAAGAAATGTTCCTGGCAAGCCAAAATTCTTATGCTCCAGCTTGAAATGCAAGGCTGCCCATCCTGCATCCTCACCTGCATCCTCACCTGCCCTCACAATCCTAGAGATGCTCTGTACTGCAGCTGCACCTCCCTGCATGTGCTCACACAATCCTTCCACCTTCCCCTGCTTGTACAACTAGGAAATCCCTATGCTTTCCTCAAGGCTCTCACCAGTCACCTCCAAGTCTGACACTAATTTGGCTCCTCTCAAGCAGGCTCCCTCTCCCCACCTTGAAGCAGAATTCACCCCTTCGTGACTGTGCTCCTCAAACAACACTAAGAATAACTGTTTGCTTGTGATTGTCTTAAAGCGCCAGAACCTGAGAGCTGCCTCCATGCATCTCTGTCTCCAAGCCTCGCACAGTGCCTGGCACACACAGCAAGTGAGATCTTCACCACCCCTCTCTCCACACCCGAAGCTTCATCTGCTCTACATCTCTTCCATTCCCCAAATTATTGCCTCTCCAGTGTTGTTTCTGTTCCTTTGATGTGACCCACTAAGAGCCAACATCCACAGAGCCTTCACACTTCTTTCTAGATATCATTATCCTAGAAAATCAAATCTGCTCCTAAGCAGTTGCTTCCAGGCTTTGCTCCATGTCCTTTCTTCACATCAGTCCTACTTCCTCCACCTGTGCACAATTTCATTCATCTAACAAGCACTCATTGGTTCTTCCATATTGTTTATGTAATAAATATCTATTGTCCCTGGGGATCTTGCCATCATACGGAACATTACATCTTTCCCTCATGGTCCCCCACACTGACTGCCCACTGTCCTTGTTGACTGGACATAACCAGGTAGGTCACTTTTCACTATTCCTATCATCCTACTTTTTGTTTGTTTGTTTACAACCATCTCTTCAAGATCTCTCTCCCTCTGCATGTGCATTGCTAAGTATGTGATTTATTCTTTGACCCTCAGTCATATGTAAACTAAGGCCAGGGTGACTGTGTAATTTAACAACCAAACAGGATACTTGGGCAGTGAACAAGGGAGCTATTAATAGTTTTGCCTGGGCAGTAAGTATAAACTGGGACTTTCTTCGACCAATCAACACATCTGGCTTTCCTAACAGCGGCTTTATTACTTGAATTTTTATCCAGTAGGATCCAACACTTTAAATGCTACCACCGTGGTGTGATGTGGCCAGCATCATCTTCTTACCCTTCATTCCAGCCTCAATACTCTTTAGTAATTTTCACTGCTTTTAGCATCAAATTCATACTCTTCCTCCTGGAGTTTGCCACAAGCCTGTCAGACCCAAAGTCTTTGTTTGATCTGCTGTCAAACAAATACTGGCAACTTCTGTCCTTCTCTCTCTCTCTCTCTCTCTCTCTCTCTCTCTCTCTCTCTGAAAGATTTCCATCCAGTCCTCACCTGTAGGAATTACCTCCTCTTCATAGTTCAGATTTTCCTTCTCTTTCCAATTAAAACCCACCTTGAAGCTCACCTTCACCAGGAGTTCCACCATGATGGTAAAGAATCTGGAGAGGAAGTATTCTTATCCAAAGCCAAATATCGACCTGCCCCATTTATTTCCATTCTGCATTATCTATAAAAAAGAGACAGAGTTGCCCGGCGCGGTGGCTCAAGCCTGTAATCCCAGCACTTTGGGAGGCCGAGACGGGCGGATCAGGAGGTCAGGAGATCGAGACCATCTTGGCTAACACGGTGAAACCCCGTCTCTACTAAAAAATACAAAAAACTAGCCGGGCGAGGTGGCGGGCGCCTGTAGTCCCAGCTACTCCGGAGGCTGAGGCAGGAGAATGGCGTGAACCCGGGAGGCAGAGCTTGCAGTGAGCTGAGATCAAGCCACTGCACTTCAGCCTGGGCGACAGAGCAAGACTTCATCTCAAAAAAAAAAAAAAAAAAAAAAAGAGACAGAGTAAATGAAGGGGGGAAATGTTAGTGTTCATCTACACCTCTTTTTTATATTTTAGCCTTGCAGGTACAATTCATGCCTTCTGCATGTTTCAAGCACCAGCATCTGGATTAGCATATGGATATTTTGAGAATAACAATATCAAGGATGTTGATGGGCTTTCAAGTAATTAATGCATGTTTGAGGATAGCTTCTGCAGGTTTCAAAACAAAGTAGCTCAAAATGGTACCTAAGGGCTCAGAGCTGCCAGAAAATATTGGTATTTTCTACTCCAACAGGATTTTAAAATTTAACAAGTGTTCTTAATCCTAAGAGTCTGAGCATCTTTGGAGCTAGGTGCCCATTCGAATATGTGCCTATGCATCACTCACATTCCAACAGAAGCTGCTCCCTCTTCTGGTCAACACCGAGGTAGAGTGCAGAGGGAAGAGAGACTCCTCCTTTGCTCTGAGCGTGCAGAGGTGCAGTGTGAGAAAGACAGATTGTCCTGCTTTGGAAGACAATCGCAAAGATGAGATAGGCTCATCTTCAACTCAATTATCACATTTGGTTTAATCAGCTTTGTGAGACTTTCGTTTTAACCAGAGTCAGAAAATGCCCATTGTCATTCTTAGAAACTCCAAGAGTGAAAACAATCATTTCCTTTCTCCTAAAGACCGCAGCCCTGCCAGACCACTGTATCAGTGCAGTTCTCGCACCCGCCCTGCACCCTGACAGCTCCACACCGGGGAGCCTTGCCAAGCTGAAAAGGAAGGAGACGGCAGTTCGGGTCATTAGAATGAGTTGCCAAAAAGTGCTCAGAAAATGAACAATTAATTTCGGCTGTCAAAACAGATACTAGAGGAGCCCAGCTAGATTTCAAGCATTTTTTTCTCTACCAGCAAATCCAAGGCTTTGTTGGTGATAAGAGATGGAGCAGATTCTGAGGATGTTTGTGAGACAGCATTACACACTGGTTGAGACCACCGTGGGCTTTGGGATCAAATTGCCTGCTGTGGGTCCCATCTTTGCCTTGTTCTGGCTATGGCCATGGGTATTTTATTTAACCTCTCTGAGTCTAGTTTTCTTATCTGTAAATTAGGGATAATACAAGGAGAGAGGAAGAAATGGGGGAGGGTGTGCTGGATGCAGGAAATGCACCTAGTATTGTAAGAAGTGAATACATGGTTGGCAGTTTTTATTATTATGGATGGTGGTGATATTTTCCTGCAAAACCTCCTGGTTGTCTTGGAAGTTGATAAGTTAAATCTGCTTGTTTGAGCCTTCTTCCTGGATGGCTAGTACCTTGCCCAGATTTCAGAAAATTTTCTGAAGATCAATTCCTTTGGGGGAATGCTTACTGGTAAGCTGCAATTTATTGACTCAGTAAAAATGTTCCCCATGAATGTAAAACCTCAAAGTAAAGAGAAATATATTTTGTTGTTGTTCTCCCCTGGTTAGGCTGTAGTGTAGATGACACATACATAAGTAAAATGGAATTTGTAAAGCAAGAAGCAGAGTATTTTGAAAAAATTAAAAGTTTCTTATAAATCTTTAAGAAAATGCATCTGTGTCAACACAGTAAAAATAATATCCCACCCTACTGGTTTTCATCTTCTAGCCCTGCGTAAGCATTAACTCATTAACCCCTTCCACCACTATTCAGTGGTTAGGAACTGAAGAGCGCTGCTACTGCTCTTCAAGGGGTGGGAATGAACACTCTACCCTCATCTCCCACGACATGAGTTTCCCCCCACCATGGGTCACAGTTTTCCAGATAACTCAAGAAAGTAATATCTTAAAAGCACATTGTACAATGACATTTAATAAAATTCAGAATAAATCATCTTCGTAATTGAGAAAAGTGGGAATATTTTTTCTGGTTTGTTAAAAAAAAAAAAGGCCTCACCCTACATTCCTGGCTCCTTTCTTTCTCTGTTCCCACTGACATGTCCCATACCACTCTTCTTAACAACTGTAGAGTCTGGTAATCCATACTAATGCCTATTGTCTTACAGACTACTAGTATCTTCCCAATATCCATTATCCCTTCTCCCATGGTTACAGAACTTCAGTTTTATTTGTGGCAATAATGTGCTCAGGTAAAAGACTACATTTCCCATCATCCTTTGTAGTCAGGTTTGGGGAGGCACGTGACTAAGTTTAAGCCAATGAGATGGAAGTCAAAGTGTCAGGTGAGATTTCCAGAAAGACTTCTTAAAGGTGGCTGACTGTGCTGAGATGAGGGTAACCCCTTTTTGCCTTTCCCTCTTCTCTGTCTTGCTCACTGGAACATAGATGTGACGACCAGAGCTCCAGCAGCTATTTTGAACTATGTGGCAAACTTGAGGATAAAAATCGTACTTTTAAATGACTTGTTAAATTCTCTGATGAGAAATCACCATAAGCAAAACTGAAATGCCAAACTCCAGGTTTTGTTTTTGTTTCTGTTTCTTACCAGAGAGAAATAAACTACAGCTGCTCCTCAACTTGTGATGGGGGTTATGTCCTGATAAATAATCCATCCTAAGTTAAAAAAATAGCATAAATTGAAAGTGTATTTAGTACCCCAAACTAGTACCCCAAAATGTATTTAGTACCCTGTAAGGTCAAAAAAATTCTAACTTGAAAACGTCATAAGTCATGGACTGTCTGTATTCTTGTTTAAGCCACTGTTGTTTGGGGTTTTAGGCAGATGAACCTAATATTAATTGACACGTCTACTTTTTCCTTCTTTTTTTTTTTTTCTGGCCACAAAACAAATTCTTTGCATTGGTTCATTTGATTATCTGTTCTCAGAGTTCATTCTACCAAACAGGGTTGACACAATGCCCCCTCCATAATTTTTAACATAGTTTTCTAAAATATAGAGTCCAGGTGAGTTTGCTCATTAGTGTTAATAAGATATATGCCAATATTCTGATTCTCCAAAGGCATACATAGTTCATTTCAGGTAGAGAAAAAACTAATTTTGTGATGACATGTTGCACACTAAGCTTGGCAAACTATCTTACCAGTGTGAGAAATTAACAGTGAGGGTGAATGGCTCACTAAGGACTCAAGGAAATGTCACTTTTGTACGAGGAGATCTGCTTCCTCTTCTTTAGCATATTATTTGAATATCTAATGCCATTTACCACATTGGACAATGATTTTAGCAAATCTTCTCTTTTACAGAGATGTTTCTATTTAAGTCTATATCCTTAGTGCTAAGCACAACACCTGCCAAATGGTAGATGCACAAAAAATATTCACAACTATTTAATAAATTGTGTCCTTTATTAGAGGCTCATTTCAACTACCATTCCTATCACCAGTCAAAAATGATGTAGCTTTAAAAAAATCTATCAAAAAATAATATAATAATAATGATGGTAATAATAATTACAGAGCACTTTTTTTCTTTTCTTTTTGTTTTGTTTTGTTTGTTTGTTTGAGGCAGGGTCTCACTCTGTCACCCTGGAATGGAGTGGTGCAATCTTGGCTCACTGCAAACTCTGCCTCCCAGACTCAAGCAATCACCAGAGCACCTTCTATATGGATTTTTTCCTCAGTATACATGGGGGATTGGTTCCAGGACCTCCTTCAGATGCCAAAATCCTCCATGCTCAAGTCCCTGATATTAAATGGCATTGTATTTGCATATAACCTACGCATATCTTCCTGTATACTTTAAATCATCTCTAGATTACAATATAAATGGCATGTAAATAGTTGTTACACTGTATTGTTTAGGGAATAATGACAAGCAAAAAGTCCATACATGTTGAGTACAGACACTTTTTTTTTCCTCAAATATTTTTCATCCAGAGTTAGTTGAATCCACAGGTGTGCAAGACCCAGATACAGAGGGCCAGGACAAACTGTACTAGGTCATTTATTAAGCTTAGAAAAAATTCTGAGAGAGGTTTATGTATGGTGTGTATTTAGTTCTACATTATGTCTATAGCTACATTCCATGCCCAAGCCACACAGAATCAAAAAAGAAGCCATTTAATTTGGTGCTGTGATACCGAAAGCCCTTCCTCTCCTCTCCACCCACCCCTGCCATATCCAGAACCTGAGCTGACTTCTGAATGCCTTGTTGAGTGTACTTTTTGGAAGAAATGCTTTGACCTATGATCTACCTTTCTGAAGCAAAATAACATATGAAGTTATAGGGCACTCAAAGTGTGGTCCATGAAAGAAACTCAACTGATAACATTCATACAAATTTCCATCTTCTCCATCTGTAGAAAAAGACCAATGTGTTAAATAACAAATAATGCAGACTATTTTAGGTGTAGGGGAAAAGATACACAGAAGACAGATCTGCCTACAGCTGCAGACCTACCAATAGACAACGCAAATTCAGACATGTAGGATAATCTGGAGGAATTCTAAGATACAGTGGCTGTTCAGAGAATGCCTCAAAGCGGTCTCTAATCACAACGCTGGCCCATTGTTTAGCCCAAGGTACTCTCACTGCCGACTAGAGAACAGCAGCTATCTATGTGCCGGCTAAGAAGCCACTTTCCAATTAACACAAGTAAACTTTTAAAAAACAGAAAATTGTTTTTTAATAAAACTACTATCTAGGAAATCGTTTTAGGAAAAATCATTTGTTCAGTGCAATGGGAGGGGTTAATGGTCACTAACAACTCATTCCCAACAAACTTCAGGAGTCAGGCTTTAGTAAAAGACAAAGCATGGAATGAATAAATACAGTTTTGTTTAAGCCTAAACCAAACATACTTATAAGAATAATGTTGTTGTTTGTTCTAGATAGCAATTGTAAAGTCAGAAAAATGAAAAGTGCTTTCTTATGTGAATAAAGCATGAACGGAGCCCTCTAACCAAGGGATTTGAACAACTCTAAATCTTCTACCATTATTTGAATGCTGTTGGTGTCTGATAAACATTAGCCACTAGTAAGGGCAAAAATAATCACACAACTCAGAGGCTAATTATTTCTGTAGTTTTCTCAGCTTGTCAGATATTTTAGGGATAAAACTGGAAACACAGGAAGTTCCAAAACTGAGACCGAACCTCTGAGACTTTAAGACTATCTTGACAAAGACAGGTAAATATTCCCCATGTAGATTACTAGACTAGTTTTAAAGGAAAGGAGTGATGATATTTTGGAGTTCAAGTACCCTTTTCTTCCAACAAATTAGAGCCCATCATTTTCCTGGAACTTTCAAAAGAACGTTAACAAAGTAGGAATCAAATCGCTTTTTTTTTTTTTTTTTTAAGTTTAGGGCACAACTGGATGGCGTAAGTCACTTGGTTTTCTCAAGTAAATCACAAAGTCTTCTGAATAGAAAAGAGATGTAGAGACACATGAGATGTGCCCTTTTCCAACAAGGGGTGACCAAACATGAAGCTGTGGATGGCTGAATCTCAGCATCATGGATATGTTCCCTTTAGTCATTGACCTAGTTTAAGAGTAAATACTCCTGTTATGCTTGTTTTAAAATTCCCTTGACACGTCTTGTTGGTTTTTATCTGTTTTCAGGGGAAACGATAATATGAACTAGTTTCACATTCCTGTTACTAAATAATTATCATGATTAAGATCTCCCACTATTTTTCAGAGGTTAAAAAATAATCACTTGGAAATGTGAATTTTCAAAAAGAAAGTTGAATGAAGAAGTTCTAATTTTCACTCATGTGATCATTCTCAGACACATCTGGTATACCTATTCACAGATGACACCAATATATAATAAGTATAATAAGTATTTATTAAATTTTATCTTAACAAACATGTTATATTCCTAATAAGTCTGAACTTCTTAGAAGGGTCAGCATTGTACCTGTTTTGAACATCAGAATGGTATAGAGAACCCACGGCTATAAATGTTACCCTTCTCCTCATCCCTCAATCCCTAATCCTATTATCCTCCTTCCTCAATAGTTATAGGGGACAAGGGCGAATTAAGCTTTGACAGAATTTGTAAGTTAGAAAGCAGAAGAGTAAGTCATAAAAGCAGAACTTATGTCAAAGGAACAGTTTGCCTGTATGAGTCTGGAAAGTCTTAGAAGTTCAGGTTCAATTTTGAATTTCCTTTCTCTCTAGTTCTATATGTAAAGTTTCCCAAAACCTCAAACAGTGCCTGCCAGACTGTGGTAACTCACTAAATAACAGCTGAATGACAGCAGATGAGAATACACTCTAGATTCTACCAGATTAAGTTCTAGCTCCTCCCAGGCAAGTGATTGAACCTCTCTAACTCCCAATGTTTTCATCTGTAAAGCAAAGTAATAACAAATAGAGTTGTTGCAAAAATTACCTAACAAAATTATAGTAGTGGTAATATTCCGGTGAACTCTTCAAGCATAGGGACCAGTTTTTCACTAACACAACATTAGTATTGTGACCAGAGAACTAGATGAGGAATAAGAGATGTATGGTTTCCATTAGATGTCATTTTAACATCTGTAAGAGTTGTAGCTCTTCCAGACAGAAGCATATAGGAAAAGAAACACACAAAATTCAGATGATCAGAGTTTGATGATAAAGTCAAAAGAGGTTATGAACAAATATGTAAGGGCAGAATAATTCAATACAGTGTCAATAAAGTACTTTTAAAGCCAAAGATAAAAGCAAAGAAATGTCCTAAGAGAGATAAATAATAATGAAATCTAATTAATTAGTGAAGCAATTTACCTACAATCTTAATGGGGAGTGTGGAATTCAATTTACCCAAATCGGGGGAAAAATTAATTAAATGGCCTATCTTGAACCTAGGAGAGGCCAACTCTTCAAAGATAGGAATTCCTTTTGTTTCTGTGACTCTTAAAGAGGACTTAACATGTTGGTTAGTGTCCAGGGAAGGTCCATCTCATTTCTTGACCAACACCTCTGGTAAATTTGCAGCCAGTCTGCTGAAATAGTCACCCTATCTTGGTTGTGACGGTATGATTTTTCTGTAATGGGTTAGTGTTTTTAACCCAAAGATATTTTAGAATGAAGTACAGATATTAGGTAAATCAAATTTAAATTATTAATGCTTTTGTGTTAAGTTCAAAAATAGTCTTTGTAATAATTGGGACAATCTGTATATATTTGGTATTTAAAATATTTGTGGCTGGGCATGCCTGTAAGTCCAGCATTTTGGGAGGCTGAGGTGGGCAGATCACCTAAGGTCAGGAGTTCAAGACCAGCCTGGCCAACATGGCAAAATCCCCTCTCTACTAAAAATACAAAAATTAGCCCTATCATAAATACAAAAATTAGATGGGTGTGGTGGCGAGCACCTGTAATCCCAGCTACTTAGGAGGCTGAGGAGGGAGAACCGCTTGAACCCGGGAGGCAGAGTTTGAAGTGAGCTGAGATCGCACCACTGCAATCCAGCCTGGGCAACAAAATGAGACTCCACCTCCAAAAACAATAAATAAATAAAATGTTTGCAAGCTTTAAAAATGTACTTTATTAAGATACCTAACAGGTTACCCTCTAACATCAATTTAAATGGGTAGTTGAGTAATTAATTGTAGGTTCCTGATGTTGAGTCAAAAGGTATAAACTATATTGGGATGCTTAATAGAACTTATGAATCACCATCTTTAGAAGTTTAATGTATTAGCTTTACTTGGAATGGTTTAAGTATACTGGAAGGTTTTTCTTGTTAGAGAAATTTGAAGGGCTTTAAAAAGAAAATGGAATATATTAAGCTCATAAAAGCAATGTACAATAGTTAAAGGAAGTTTATTAACTAGGTTGAAACTAGAATTGGTTAATTAAGGGAGGTTGCTCCGTTCAATGTGAGTTGAAGACATCAATCAAAGGCTCCCTTGAAAGTGACTGTTAAAATTACTAGATTTATAAGTAGACTAGGATTTGTAATGTATTCATTCAGAATATTTACTGGGTGTCTGCTATGTGTTAGGCACTATTCTGGGTATTAGGAATATAGCAATGAACAAAATAAGGGCAAAAACATATCACAATGGGGCCTGGATACATTAAACTTAAGAGCTTTAGAGAAAATTTTAAAAACTAAGTCATTAAATTATTTGCTTCAGTATGTTAGATATTAATGATAAAACAAACTGGCCATATATAGCCTCTCTGTTGCACAGAATTTCTCCTAAGGGACACTAAAAACTCACATTGACAAGTGTCTCTATTCATTCTTTTATCACTAATGCCTCGTTCACGTTTAACTCTCAAAATTGTGTGTAGCTTGAGTGTTGAAACTTCTCCTCTATGTTCTGGAGTTTTTCACATCATTCCCAAAAAAATCTGAGTTAACCAAGATTTTCTTCTTAAAATGCAAATCTCTCTAAGGTTAAAGGCTAGGAGATATTTACATCTTCATGTAATTCAATCAGATTGTGTTTTTCCTAACACCTGAGTTAGGGAATAAACTAATAGAGGAAAGAAAGAAAAATAACTTTGGAGGTGAAAATATTTGTGCAGAAAAGGGAAATCTCTGGATTGAGAACATATTAAGGTACAAGGCTGTAGTCCTCAGGGCATTCGTGAGCATGGGCAAACTGGGTGGCAGGTATAAAAAGAGTGGTGCAAAAACGCCAAGAATTCTCAACTATTTCAAAAGCAGCTTCCACTCAGAAAAGAGTCTTCTTTCCATTTTCCCAGGTGATTATGTCCTCTCAAAACCCAGAAGTCAAAATTGCTTCGTTAAAAATTTCCATTTGGGTAAATAAAGTTTCTGCAAAAACTGGCCAGGCGCGGTGGATCACGCCTGTAATGCCAGCACTTTGGGAGGCCGACGGGGGCGGATCACGAGGTCAGGAGATCGAGACCATCCTGACTAACACAGTGAAACCCTGCCTCTACTAAAAAATACAAAAAATTAACCGGGCGTGGTGGTGAGCGCCTGTAGTCCCACCTACTCAGGAGGCTGAGGCAAGAGAATGGCGTGAACCCAGGAGGCGGAGCTTGCAGTGAGCCGAGATCGCGCCACTGCACTCCAGTCTGGGCGACAGAGCAAGATTCTATCTCAAAAAAAAAAAAAAGAAAGTTTCTGCAAAATGACCTGGAAACTCAAACGATCACTGTGTCCACGGGAAAATGTTTCTTAGTTCTAAGGATCCACTTGCAACCAGTCTTTTAAACCATGACCTATTCGTAAATTGACTATTGTGCTGATAACCAAAACTCATAAAAATCACACCCAGGGCAGTCCCAGCAAAGTGTAGAGAGTCAAAGCCCAGTAATGGCTTAAACTGTAAGTTTACTGGGCCAAGCCCAAAGCTAAGAATTCAAGGAGTTTTGCATCCCATACCTATTTTTCAGCTGCCCTTATGCCAGCAGTTAGAATTCACACACTCCAAGACTTCAGGCAATGCTGCTGGCCCCAGTACCATCTCCTCCACCACCAGCTGACCAGCCCTAAGGATTGTAGCTAACTGCACATTCCCCACGTGGATATTTGGGTAGATGAGCAGGTAGATGATCTGGGGACAGAATTGTACAGTGGTTAACTCCTCAGGCTCTAGAGTCTAAATGAACTAATTTTAAAACCTAATTACAATTCCCTGGCTGGATGACCACAGGCAGGTTACTTAAATTCTCTGCACCTTGGTTTCCTCATCTGTAAAATGGGGATTATAATAATATCTACCTCTGAGGGTTTTAAATGAGATGACACATGTAGAATAACATCATGAGTGATAGAGTGAGTGCTCACACTCACACGTGGGTTTCCCAATTCACAGCAATCACAGAAAAACATTTGTGTCTTCTGGCTCCAGTGTGCCACAAATGTAAAGAGTAATTACACTGACATCTTGGTTGACTTAGGTAACCACTTTCTTACCTCAACATTACTGCTCTGTTTTTTCAACATTAAAGAAACTAAGAAATAATCCAATTTCTATTTGGATTCTGGTCTAATAGCTGACAAGGATTTGGCTTTATTCTAGTGAATAAAAATGTCATGAAAAAGGAGCTATTGAAGAGTTATGAAGAAAAAGTGTAATGCACTAAATGATAGATTTTTTAAATCATCAGATTGTTTTCAGACATTCAGTCCCAAACTGGAACAAACTACCTCTGACAATAATTCCTCAAGAAAATGATTTTTCTAAATCGATCCATATAAACCAGGCTGAGTTATTAAGGAGAAAAATGCATTTAATAATATAGCATTCGATTGTGTATCATCCAGGAAAGGTGTACTGTAAAAAATGTTTTGATTATTAATTGACCGCTGGTAACTTTAGTGTTGTAAATACTTGTATTATATGAGGTAGACAGTTTTAAAAAAACTCTCCATTAGACAGACTTAAAATTTTGTAATAATATTTAAGAAAATGATAACATTATGAAAAAATGAAATATCCGATTAATGCTTAACTTTGTACAACTCGAATATAAACTTTAAAAATATTAGAAATTATAACATTTGAGTGCATATAACGTTTTGTACATTAGGATGAATTGCATGCTGTCCATTTCCTCTTTGCACTTTCAGTCACCTTAAATAAACAAATATATACAGCCTTAACAGAACAACAGTGCATCCAAAGCAAATGTGCATTTTAAATTATTTCTCCTGGCCAAGTCTTTTTTTCACTTAGCATTTTTATATTAGTATTTCTTATCATCCCCACCCTTTCTTTGACAGTTTGTAGTTCTCTGAACCAAACAAGCAACAGGTTTAGATTGGAAGACAGCAAAATCACTTAGGAAAAACTAAAACTTTTTTTAAGGGCTGGTACAAATTCCATTGATTAAACAACTTTATACTCAAAGATGAGGAAGAAGCTAACTCTTCAAAGGGCCTACTCATGGGCAATGTTTGAAAACAATACTGGTGCAGGCTGGGGGAAAGTTCATGTTTTTGACTATCTGGGAATGGGTATTTCAATTTCACTGTACTCTCTCCAGCTTCCTCCCAGAAGACAAATTCCACCCCTGTCTCCTTCCTTACTGCCTGTTCCCCATCTCCCACCCCAAGCTCAATGTAACACTTGGCTCTTTTCACAGTTTCTCATTACTAAGTTTTAAAAACATTGCCTAACTGATAATTACAATCTGAAACAATTCTTTTGGGGGAGCCCTGGGCTATTGCTGGCTGGTAATCTTTCTGGAATGTCAAAGAGAGGGGAGGGAACTTAGATTTTAAAGAAACTTCAGAGACAGGGACTTGTGTCCCCTTTCATCCCTCCCTTCCCCATTCCTGGCTCCTGGCCTGTCCCTTGATCCCCATCCTCCCTGAGGCCCACCATCTTCCCTCCTGATGGGACTCCTTCTACTTCTCGGTTCCTATTTCCTCCTTTGTAGCTCTTACCTTGTTTTGTTCCCCATTCCTGCCCTTTTTTTTTTTTTTTTAACTGGGAAATCACCTTCCCCTTAGAAGAGCATGTCTGAATTTTGGCAAATTCTGTTGAAAGAAATCAATTAGAATCAGAAAGGGCGTTTGGGTGGGCTACCTCCAGCCTGGGCTAATGCACCTCAGTGTCAGCCCCAGTCAGAGGCAGGCCTTGTGGTTTCTCATTATCCTTCAGGGGGTTCCATTTGGACTAATTCTTGTCATTCCATCCATACCAGTTCCCCTTGCCCCTACCAGAAAAAGCAACAATGAAGGCAGAGACCTGGGCCCTCAGGAGTGAGGTGAAGGTTGCCAGTTCCTGGTACTGGAAGAGGCCAGGGCAAAGCTGGTAAACTCCCAGAGTACACAAATGGGTGAGAGGGGCACTTGTGGGCCCACCTCTCTCAAAGCTCTTCTATAGGCAGTACCATTCCTGATTTAACTATTCCTTTTGCCAGTTTCCCTATCTAACACTTTCTGTGTGGGAGGGCACAAGACATGGGCTATGAGATGGCCAGAGGCCCCACCTTCTTTACACCAGTAAAAACCAACCAAACCAAGATGCGGTCAATGGTGATTCTTCCTCCCACATTGTTTCCCTTTTTAAACTGTTACTTTTTCAATCCATGGAGCAGTTGAGAAACGGGTATGCATCTCTTCTCCCCTCCCCTTCTATCAAAACCTGTAAGACACACAAGGAAATCCAAAGCCACAGTAATAGAGAGAGAGAAAAAATAAAACACACACACACACAGAACAAAAGAAATCCTCCTTGGCTTGTTTTTCCAGGGTGGCCAGGCAAGGTGTCAAAATCCATATCTCCCTCTGGGCTGGCAGGTAGAAGGTACTGGGAAAGCTGCGCTCCCTCTCTCCCACCGGCTCTCACGTCCAGGCTGTTCCCTCACCCTCAGCCTCCCCCAGCGCCAGCTTCCTCCTCCTCCTCTCTGCAGCCAGGCCTCTCCTGCAAGACGGACCTTGGCCCGCCTTGGTTCTGGGCCAAGGCAGTGGGAAAGGCGCCGCTACCTGCAGCCGCACGACTCCACCACCATGTCCTCGTACTGCTTGTAAACCACATTATTGCCCGCGTCGATGTACAGGATGCTGATGGGAGTCAATTTGGTGGGCACGCAGCAGCTGGGCGGGGTAGAGCCGGGATCCATGGAGTTCATCAGCGTCTGGATGATGGCGTGGTTGGTGGGCTCCAGGTGCGAGCGCAGCGGGAAGTCGCATACACCCTCGCAGTGATAGGCCTCGTACTCCAGGGGCGCGATAATCCAGTCGTCCCAGCCCAGCTCCTTGAAGTTCACGTGCAAGGGCTTCTTGCTGCAGCGTAGCCTGGACTTCTTGCCGTGACGCTTGCCATGGCGGCTGGCGAAGGCCGTGCGCCGCCGCCGGCGGCCGGGCGAGGGCAGCCAAGGCCCGGCGTCCGGGGCCCCCGACGGCGGCGGCCATGACCCCTCGGCGCCCACGCCCGGGCCCGCAGCCTCCGCCGACCCCAGCTGCTCGCGCATCTCTGCGAACAGGTTCTTGCGCTGGGATCTGGTGAACACCACTAGCAGGGCCCGCTCCTGAGGGGGCCGCACCCTCCGGCCGAAGCCCAGACTCCGCAGGTCCGGGGGCGGCGGTTGCTGGGGTCCCCGCGCGTGAGTCTCGGCCTCCCTGGCGTCCGGCTCGCCCCATGCGGCCCGCAGCTCCAAGCACAGCTGCTTCCAGGGCTGGTGGCGCAGCCCCTGCCACACGTCGAAGACTTCCCAGCCGGCCGGCGGCGCCCCCTGCGGGTCCAGGGTCCGCGCGTCCAGCAGCAGGGGCGAAAGGCACGGAAAGAGCTGCACGTGGAGCGGCCCGGCTGGTGGCCCCCAGGGCGCTGAGGGCGCCTGGCGAAACAGCCGCAGCTCCGCGCCCACCAGCTCTTCTTTGTCTGAGAGCATGGACACATCAAACAAATACTTCTGTCTCCGGAGAGGAGTGTGCGAGAGATCGTCTGCGAGATAAAAAATAATTACAGTCAGTTTCACTTAAGGGGGAGATCAGCCCGGTGCTCTTCGGCCGCCCCGGGAGGAAAAGGGCGGGGAGTGGGGGCAGGTCGGCCGGGGAGTCCAGCTTGCCCGTCCCGGGGCCTGACCACCCCGGCTTCCCATCTGGCTGGTGCATGGCGCGGGGAAGGGGGCGCGCCAGGGCAGGCCCCCTCCTCCGGGTCAGCTCCGGACTCTCAGGGCGGAAGTCGGTGGCTGCTGGCGAGGCGGCGGCGGCCTACCGTGTTTTCCCCCAAGAAGGCTTCGTAACCACTAATGTGTCCTTTGTGGTCTCGAGCCTGGGCCGTGCTTCCCCCAGACCTCCTCCAGGCTGGGCTGGCTGGTGCTCGTTCACGTCTCAAATGTCACCTCCTCCAAGTAGCCATCCCTGACCACCCTGATCTAAAGTAGCCTCTCCAGGTCCCTATCACAGGACTGGCTTGATTATCTTCCCGTTACTTAGGATTATCTACAATTACCTTGTTTATTTTTATCTCGTTAGTAGTCTGCCTTTCCCAGAAACACTCTGCCCGCCTCCACCAGCCCACAGGAGCTAGGCCGATGTCATAGTCCGCCTTGCTCCCCTCAGTGCCTAGGGCGGTGCCTGACCTGGAGCACACGCCCCTCGGTTAAGTGGGAAACTTCTACCGCAGTGAGTCTTAATCTGGCTCACTAAAATGTCCTGGAGAACTGAAAAACTTCCAGGGCCAGGGCTTGATTCAGCCTATTGAGTCAATGTCTAAGGACAGGACTGGGCATGGGGTTTTGTTTATTGTTTGCTTTTTTTTTTTTTTTTTTTTTTTTTTTTTTTTTGTTAACTCCAAGATGATTTAAAGGTGCAGTTCTAGTTTAGACTCACTAGTCTGGGGTAACACTGCTGCCCATCAGGCGGTTTGGGTGGGTCCAACAGTGGAGGCAGAATGAAGAGCTGGTGGGGGATTTATTTATGTATTCACCAATCATTAAACAACAAACAAAAGAGCAATGAAGTTTCAGAAGTATTGGGGACAGGGGGTGAGAAGTGAACAAACACACCTTGCGTCTGTCCATTGAGAACATCCTGCAGTCAATGAGAAAAATATATACCTGGAAGGCAGAAAACCTCAGCCAGGGACAATCAGACATACACACACACACACACACACACACACACAGAGAGAGAGAGAGAGAGAGAGAGAGAGAGAGAGAGACTTTCTCATCTCTCCTCCCACTTCCAATCTAAAATTCTCTCGCTTTGCAACTATTCCTGAAGATAAAAGGTTTGGTCATAAGTGAGAAAAAGAAATTTAGGACAGGTGAGGTAGGGGAGTATAACAGGCTTTTAAAATCCAAGGCAAATTCTTCAGAACCAAGGCAAAACTGGACTTCTTTTTTGACACATTTGTGCACGAAGCCAACTCCACTTCAATGTGCAAGGCGGAAAGCTAACCAGATTTTCCTGGGCTGCCTTCCCATAAAATATTTACAATCTAGCAAATACAAAAATCCCCAAAGCCCCCAGCCTTCCCCAGAAGCTAGTAAAGTTTGGGTCGATTTCAATAGTAAAAGTGTCACTGGGCCCAGCATCCAAGCCTCTGTACCAGTCCAGATGTAGCCCGGGGGCGCTGGCTTTGGAGCCTCAGCCACACCCAGTTTGTACTCAGGGCTGACCGTAGCATTGGCTGGTTCACTCTTACACACATGCCCCAACCTGAGATGGGGTGTGGGAAGGGTTAGAGAGGTGAAAAGGGAAAAGCTGCTGCAGGCAGTTGATTTATGGAAGCCAAGACCTTCAAACCGACCAGGGTCACATTAAAATCAGGGGGAATTCAGCACACTTTCTTCTCCTTCAAAGAAACCTGTGTCTGACAATGCTCAGCCACCACCCAGATCTCTGGACCTACTGCCTTAGGCTTGGCTTCCTGCCTCTCTCCCCAAACTAGGGATGAGATGAGAGCAACAAATCTAAGGCACTTGCTGCACTAGCTAAATGTTGTTAGGGATAACATATTTCTAATCTATATCCACCTGCACAGAATAGTTCTGAAAGGTAATTACTTGTATTATTCTCATTTTACAGATGAGAAAACCAAGGATTGGAGAAATTAAGGTATTGCCAAAAGTCAGACAGCTAGAAAGTGATGAAGCTAAGAGCCACACTTATGTCTATTTAATTCAGAGTTGGAGCATTTAGCCCCTAAGCCCCATTGCCTCTCCACTGTAGTCCAGGTACTAGAGTCTAAAAGTAACCAGAAGTGGCCAGTGTATAAGGGGAAAAGAGTCCAAATTATTTGCAGGACTTGCTAGGAATAAAATCTAGGCTCCCTTAGGAAATAATTTCCATCTTTGCTTACACAACTCTTGAGATGGTTTGCCACTGGCTGCAGTGCATTAGGCAGGTGTAAAGAATTATGATTTATTTCTCTCTCATGCAACATGGGAGAATCAGCCTGCTTTTGCTTTTACTCTTTTAAAATATATATATGTGGGCCAATAAATGATTAATTTGCACAGCTGAGTTAAAACTGAGGCAAGCATCTGTAGAGAAAGATCTCTTACTGATTCTGCAGCCTTAGGATTTCTGATGATCTTTCCAGCAAGACCAGCCCACCCCTACCCTTTCCAGGTTTCAGTGCAAGAATGCAAATGGGACTTCAGCTAATTATCTGTTCTCTTCCTACACCAGCTCTGTCACCTACTTCAAGGGCCCTCACCTGTGTGCATGTGGCCACTCCAGCTCACAGCTTAAAGCTGTGCACAGTTTCACAGGTGCACACATCAGTGTTGTGATCTACCTTCGGGGAAACTGAATGGATGAAGAGTCTGTCCAGACCCTGGAAGTGAGCTTAGGGATATTTGGGCAAGAATTCTACAGCCCAGGTATCTGGAGCTTGGCCTGGAATAGTGACTCTTAAAGCCACTAAATCTGCAGTGGTCTTTAAATCTGAATCGTCAGCATCTCATAGGCACTTGCTAGAAATGCAAATTCTCTCTGGCTCTAGAGGCTTGTGGTAGGGTCTAGAATTTGCATTTCTAGTAAGCTCCCAGATGATTCTGATACTGCTGATCCAAGGAATTACTCTAAGAACCACTGATCTAAGTGGGGGTTGTCCTCTAGGTTCTTTGAATTCACAACCAAGTAGGGAGGAGCACCAAACAAGGTGCTGCAAAGCATAGGGCCAGGGCAGCATCTAAGGCAGTACTCACCAGGACCAAGTCAATTCTACCTCTCCCAGCCCATTCCTGGCCCCCAAAGCCACCCCCATTTTTTTATCCTTTCAGCCACAAGTTCTTTCCCCGGGTCTCCAGAACCTCTAACCCCTAAACAGAAGATCCAAGAAGGTGGCTCCTCTGTGCGCCTCCCCTGCAGACCACATTCCCCACCTGTCTAAACCTGCATCACAGAAATAGCTCAGAGGAGGCATCCAATCTGGGAAGTGAATATAACACCATGCACTGTTACCCTGAAGACACTTCCCCTGCTGCATGCTGACCTGGCATCACAGAGCCTGGCTCAGCTGCCATGAGCCATCTGTGGGCAAAAAGCCAGCCCTTCATACTCCCTTCCACAAGCCTCCTCTCCCATTAAGTCTTGTATAAATGAAGACTGATGTTATCAAATGATCCTCTCTCCCACCCCTTTGACTAAAAAAACATGCACTTATCACTTCAAAATCTGTGGCACTTTCCCACATCCTGGAAGTGAATCCTATGCTTTTGGCCCTTAAATTGAAATTGACCAGAAATACATGGTGGAAACTTTTTATTTCCCTTTTACTTTGCATCAACCTGGTTTGTTACAGCTTATTCACACCTCTGCTAACAGTGTTTGCTGAATATTAGATATACAAACATTTCCAGTTACAATTGCTGGATTTGGGCTTATCTTCTTTCCCTGGCAGGTGCATAGAGAAGGGAGGGAGAAGACAGAAAAATAAGAAGGAAGGAACAAACCGTGGCATATTAGAAGATACTCCTTCATAATGGTCAACAAGTTGGTAAAAGGCTGAAAGCACTTCAAACATATATTTCTGGTGTAGAATTTAGGAAAAATTTAAAAGAGGGGAGATGTTGGTCAAAGGGTACAAATTTTCAGTTAGGGTGAATATAAGGTAAAAAAAAAAAATTAATTAAAAAAAAAAGAAACCAAGAGAAGAAATGGTACCTATTTGCAAGGTGAGTACCATTGCACCCATTTTAAATGAGGAAGCTGGCTTAGAAAGGAAAAGGGCATCTGTTCACGGTCACAGTACATGGTTGGAGAAAGTTGGAGTCGCAAACTCCAGAGCGGAAAGGAGAAGATGCCCTCAATGCCAAAGGCCAGACGCCCGGGAACCTCAGCCCCAGGAGGGCGGCATGAGGGAGCGACACGCAGCTGCAGGACTCTGCGCGCCTGCCCACTCCAGCCTGCCCACTCCAGCCCCAGTGCCTTCTGCTGGGGGCTACTTCCTTGAGCTAGCCTGTAGAGGGTTTCCAAAAACCAGAAACTTCCTTTGGTTGGAGGTGGGAAGGGCCCGGCACTGCATTTTCCCAAGACATCTCTGAGATATATACTCAGTTTGAGGTGACTTTTGAGAGTCCTAGTTGGATTTTGTCACTTGCCTGGCTGTGCAGCCACGGTTCCAGCTCTCCAGATTTGCAGGATTCTTGGCACAGCTGACTTTGGGTTCCACGAGATTCCTCCGCGCGCAACTGGCTCACATCTCTGAGTACGCAGTGACCCCGGATAGTTACTGGTCAGGCGTCCCGCCACGCCTCCCAGCCATGTTCTCCGGTGGCACAGGCCCCGCGACTAGGCCACTGTTCAGAAAGTCGAGAAGATAGTGGACTTTCCCACCCCCAACCCCCAGGCAGGGAGAATCACCATTCTTTGCAAGAGAAACTCTAGGCACCTTTCCCTTATCCCTTCATTTTAGAGCCAGCAGCAGCATTGAGCGCTTGTAGGGCACCACCTTTGTGCTAGGCACGTGCTCAGAGCTTTAATGGTCTCTCACTGAATCTTCACAGCGAACGTCTAAGGTCAGGCCTACTGTGATACTCACTTATGGATGAAGAAACTGAAACTCTAAGAGGTATCTTGCCCATTGTCTTGAAACTAGCAAAGGAACAGGTGTTGAAGGTCCTAATTCCAAGTGCCCTGATCCCAGTCCTGCAGCCATGCCTCTCTACCAGGGTCCTGTTCGGGCAGGCAGCTAGGAAATAGGACATACCTTCATCATCAATGTAATCAAGGTGAGCTGGCTGGGTTCCCCCAGGATTTTTTTCTTTTCTTTTCTTTACTACAAAGAAGACCTCCAAGCTCAAAATTCATGACTGGGCTTGGAGTCATTTTCTCAACTAGGTCTCTCACCTTCAGCACTGCACTGAGGGGGCAAAGTCCATCAGGTTGGAAATAGAGCCAGGTGTACTGGGTGAATAAAAATGAGCCACCAACCCCTCCCCCTGGAGTGTGAAGGGCTTTAAGGGGAATCTGTGTGCCCGAGGAGATACTCATCCTGAGTCAGGCCTCTGTTGAGATCTGAGCTTTGCAAGCTGCTGATGCATTGCTAGCATTCTTACTGAGATGTGAGTTCAGGAAGCAATCCATACAACTCACCCTTTCCAGGGTGCTCTTTCTTAACCCCAGTACTCACGCCTGACCCCCCAGCATAATAATCGTAAGAGCAAACACTGATGTAGCACTAAATCTGTGCTGGGCATGATCTAAATTCTCAACTTGTAGTAACTCATTTAATCCTCAAAACCACTTCTGAGACAGCCATCATTCTAAACTAAAAGAGACAGCTTGAGTAACTGGCTCAAGATACTAAGTAGTAGAGCCGGCAGTCTGGCTCCACTATCTGTGCCACCACCCTAGACATCCTAACCCTGATCTCTGTGCCTTGTAGAAACCCTGAGAAACTCTTCCATGCTCCCCGTGCCTGGAGGGAGGGCATCAATGCCTGGCTGACGAGAGTCACTCACTTCAGCAGAACTGCAGCAGTCATTCCTTCAGTAGAAGAAATGTTGATGACTGGACTTGTGAAAGAATTTAGGAGGAAACTTAACAGGGCTACAGAGGGGTGCAAATGAGATAAGGTGTGAGAGAAAGACTTCTGAACGCAAATGTCAGTCATTACTGACAATGTGGAACGAGCATAGGAATTTAAAGTCTAAGAGACATAAATTTGAGTCCTGATCTGTGACTTAGTGGCTGGGTGACCTTGGGTAGACTGGGTCACATAATCTCTCCCAGCTTCATATGCCTCAGCTATAAAATGAGAGAACCACCTCTACCTTGCAGGATCATTGTAAAGATCAGAGTCAAAGTACTCAGGGATGTGCATGGTATGTAGAAACGTTCAATGAATGCAGCCAATATTTCTGTAACTACTTACATCTTCCAAGGGAAGGTGCACCTGTCCTCCTCTTGACTTCCTTTGAAATCCAGTTCTCTGGACTTCAATCCTTGTGGTCCAGGTGTCTCCACAAGATTCCAGAAGTGAGTGGAGGAAAGGTGCTAGGAAGCATGAGAAAGATGAAGACGCTTCCAGTTCCTGCTTATCTTAAGTCAAGTGAAAGTCAAGGCTCATGGAGGCTGCAGCATCACCTCATCATCCCGATTCTTCTCAGTCCTGTGAGGCCATATCACCACTGCTGTCCCTCCCACAGTGCCAGGTGAATAGACAACCTCCACCTCAGCCACATCAAGGATCAGGCCCTTCTTGCAGGTTTCCTCTTCTGCAGGGGTCAAGGCCAGTGACAGCGCTTGTGCTAACCCAAATGATTGCCAGGCTGGCAGTGCAGCCCTGAGAGGCCTGAGGATCCATTTCTTTCCTGGCTTTGGTATCCTTTTGTGGGGGCACAATCTGACCACAGGGCCAGTCTGGGGTGGGGATAGAGAGGCAGATGTTACTGATCTTCACTGTACAAAGGGCCAGACACATACTGATGGGGAGGGCTGCAATGGAGGACCCCTTGGGCTGCAGCATGAGGCCAGGCCTGGGTGCTTGTCACTTTTGAAGGAAGGTTTCATTGGCAGGTCTGTCCTCAGTGTGTGTTCCTTCTCATCGTACACTCACCAGTCCAGCTTTTCTCATGTCTCTTGGCTTCCCCAGAGCCCTCCCCAATAGCTTGCCCTGTATTTCTCCTTCCAAAGACTAGAGGGGTCCAAGGCGAGTCTTCCACGGAGTCTTGGAGAGGCTTTTCCACTCTCTCCCTCAGGCCTCCAGATGTAGGCTCTTCTCTTCCTGAGGGGCCTGGGCCTTGTAGACTCCGCAAGTTAAGTGGTTCTGGTGGCCTGCCTGGATCCCTCGGAGAAATCCCAGTATTGGTATAGCAAGCTCTGGCTCAAGGTGAGGCAAATGAATGAGAGTGGAGAGAAAGAAAAGAAAGGGGATCCTGGAATCCCACTCAACTGAAAACAGCTTCGCACCCCTCACCTCGGGACCTCAGCATGGCCTTTAATGGCCTTAGCTCTAACCCCAGGATGCCTGTTTCTGACAAGCAGTGATGACTGGAGAGGAGCCCTGTCCCCTGAGTGCTGATCACCGCATCAGGAGCTCCAAGGCGCTTTAGGGAAACTTCTTTTGTCTTTAGAGGATGAAACAGATTCATTTACAAAGTAGTTTTCCTGAACTTAGTTAATGACCCTGATGGCCGCGTGCTCTCTTGAAGGCAAAGCTGAGATCAAGGACACTTCACTGTGCTTCTCTTTTCAACGGGATCAAGGACACTTCACTGTGCTTCTCTTTTCAACGGGGTCCCATTCTGGGCTCCCCACCACAGCGGCTCAAATCTTAATTTGGCATCACTACAGATGAAACCCAAACCGAAGCTCTCGTACTGTTCCCGCGGTGAGCCCTCCCTCCCTCCCCATCTCACCGCGGCGGCGCACGCGGCCTGCCCTTCCCCTGGGGCCCGGACCTGGGGGGTTGGCTAGGGGCGGACTTCCCTGCACTGTCGACCGGTAAGTTACCCGGGAGCCCAGGGGAGCAACCAGGTCCTCCAGGAAGGCTAGGGGAGTGGAAATGGAGGAATCCTCAAGCTGCCATCGGAGCTGGAATATGATCGGGAGGCTTGGCTTAAGTTTTGAAATCAAAAGTAGAAGGAAGGGTGTCCATTTTATGCGGCTTCCGCTCCCTGACCAGTTCTGAGGTTGCAGGTGGGGACGAGGGTTCAAACTGGCTTGTAGTCGCGGGGAGGATATTGGACTCAGTGCGCTGGAGAAACCGCTGTGCTGTGCCCTTTAAAGTGCTGGGCCGGGTGCAGCCTGGGAGGAAGGGAGAGCCGCAATCTCTGTCTGCGGCGTTCATATAGGTCTGACTTTCGAAACAATTTAGCAAAATGAGATTCGTGGGCCTTAGTCTATGCCTAGTTAATTTCCCTCCACACTGAGCTTCGGAGCGGCAGTGGGCTGGGAAGTGGAGTGGGAGCTGGACCAATTTGCTAGAAGTCAGGTTTGAAAAGCAGGCGCACCGATTCCCCTGAAGTCCTACGTTATTCAGGGATGCCCTCCGCACCCCACTAAAGCCAATCCCCTGCGCTGCCCCTGTTCCCGCCCGCTGCCCCTCTCCCCAGGCTAAACCGGCCTGGGCTAGAGGCCCGCCCCTCGCCTCTTTCACGCCCACTCTCGGGTCCCTAAGCCGTGCCCCGCCCCCAGGCGCCGGGGCCACTAGCGCCGCAGCGCGCGCTTCCCTAGGAACGTTGTCCAGCGCCGCCCGCCGCCCGCCCCTTCCAAGCTCTTGCAGCCCCTCACCCCAAGTGGACCCAACCCTCAGTCCCCAGCAATGCTAATGGACTGTCTTAGAAGGCAGAGAACGGCAACCCTGGAACCCATTAGTCCAAGGAGGACCTATTTAATTTCTGTAAACAGGAGATACTATTTAACAGACTTTGAGCTTAAAAATAAACAGCCAGGGCTTGGGGTGGGGGATGGAGGGATGTCAAGCAACGGAATGGCACGGTGAATCCACATTCCGGCATTCCACACCTCGAGGGCTCGGCTCGATTCAGTCCCCTGGTCCAAAGAGCGTCGTTTGACCCGGGTTATTCAATACCCGAGGGGTTATCGAACTAATGCCCTTCCTTTTACTTAAAAGCGCCCAAGGATTATTGTTGATTTGCTCTGGGGCCTTTGGTGCACGCAGTAGTCCTAGCAGGAAACAAAAATTCTTGTTCTGCCCTGTTTCTATCATACCATCTTCCTCTCCACCTCTCCATCTCATTCCCTTCTTCCTTCTCCCCCACCGCCCCAGAAAGACGTCACCACGGTCGAGGAGGTGTGTAAGAACCCCAAGGACTCCAGCTACGAAAAACATGTGGTGTTAGGGCCTCCGATGCAGTGCCCTGCGTTCCCCGCGGGTCCAGGTGACACGCATCCTCTCCGGTCGGAAAGAGGAGCTTTCAAGTCCTGATTGAATTGGGGGGTGGGGAGGGAGGAGAAGAGGGATTCGCAAGGCCTGTCGTGATCTGTGGTTTGAGTGACTTTTTTCTTTTAATGCGCAGAAACCACAAGGATGTTTGAGCAAGTTTTTAGATCCCCTCCCCCACCGGCAACTCCACCGCGCAAACTCCCAGAGGCCCGAGAGCCTCCCGCGTTGAGGAAAACGCTATGTCCGTCTCAGATTAGCCTACTTTGCCAAGGAAACTCGCCAAGAATCCCTGCGCAACCTGCGCTCTCGCTGTAGAACATACTAGGTGGTCTTTCTTGCTCTCTTTTTAGAAACTTCTTGCTTTTCCCTATAAGGCAGACCTTAAGGCCTTAAGGATTGGAACTGCAATAACTGATGTTTAACAGCAAGTCAGTGGCTAAGAGTTTGGTCTGTGGCCTTAAATATGCCTTAGTTATTCGAACCAGAAGAGCAAAACAAACTTTTAGTTTAAGACTTCTTTCCCTTACCCCCGGGCTTTTTGCAGGACCTGCCAGTTCACCTGGCTGGAGGAGGACCCTGAACCTGGACGGTGGCGCAAACTCCGTGTCCGCGCCCATGCAGGCGCACCCTCACACGCACACACTTGAACGCTTAGCAAACCTTTTCCAAGGCTGTTCCCTCTTTCCGGGGAAATAAAGCCTAGATTGGAACCTTCTGCCCAGCTTCCTCATTTGGCCGTCTGGTCTGCATTAGTGTTTTTATAAGGGACTCAAACAAATCGAATACAAGGTCACCAAATAATTAACAGTTGTGAATTCCCTCCGTCCCCATTAAAATACTTCCCTGCTTATATTTCATTTTCGGTTTGCCAACGACAACAGGGTACCGGCAAAAACACTGCCGAGTTGATTACACCACTCTGCGGCCCAGGTCCACCCAGAAACCCGCTGTTTTGCATAACATGAGGTACCAGATGCACTTCAATCGCGAGGGAACTACGCAACTCTCTGAATGCCCTACCCACAGCCAGGCTATTCCCAGAATGGTCCTGCTCTGCCCTTTGATAATCACGACCCAGAAGGTGAACGGAGAAGCCAACAAACAATCAGTGGCAAACTGTCCTGACAGTTATTTCTAGGGCATCAAGTTCTTCAAGGATGTTCCCATCTCGTTTTGATTTTTATCTGTTCCTTACCGCCTCCTTTTTGAGAGTATTATTACAACAAGAAAAAAGTAAAGGGTATTCTTATTTCAAAGTAATCTGGAAACCTAACTCACAGTAATAGTCTTAGAATTATTTTGGTTCTCTCATTCTTGAGAGTTGTTTTTTCCCCTTGTTGAAATTATGTGGCACTTTTCACTACATAAACTGAAAGTCTGAGTCTCTCACTCTCTCTTTCTCTCTCTCTCTCTCTCTCTCTCTCTCTCTCTCTCTCTCTCTCTCTCTCGCTCTTCCTCTCTATCTCTCAGCCCTGCTGAATTCATAGAACTAATGGTCTGGCTTTCTCAGGCCCCAGGGCTGGGGGTCCAGGGCCCCAGGACTAGTAGCCTTTTAATGAGTTATTTCATGAGCAAATTGTAATTTCACCATATCCAACTTTGTCCATTCTCATCCCATGATGGCACTGAAACACATATGCACACACCTTCTCACCTTTATGGATCCAACATCATTTTAAAAGCACAATATAAGAGCATTTTTTAAAATCAGGGATAACATGGTTTGTGCCTCTGCTAAAATAAGAACAGGAGGCAGCAAGGCACACCAAAATTCAGACCCTCACATCTAGTTTCACTCACACTCCTAACTCGGTCTTAAGTGACTGCAGGCAAATTATTAGACTGGGGGAAAATCTTTCCATTTTTTGACTTCCGCTTCTTGTCACCATCCATTAGAAACCACCTCACCCCTTAAATTATCTATGCAGTGCTCTAGTTAAATATGCAGGGTCTCGAATCTTATATGAGCCCCACCTCTCACTAACTGTGTGACCTCAAGCAACTTGCTTAACTCCTCTGTCTTCTTTACTTCACCTGTAAAACGTGGTGGTGATAGCGTTTTCCTAGGAAGTGGTTGTGATAACTAAGCAAAATAATTCATGCAACAAAATTTAGTGCAATACTTGGTACACAGTAAATTTTCAATAAATCGCGATTACTATTACTCCTAGGTGTCTGGAGAGCATACTGAAAGAAGAGACCTGTTTTAGGTTTTTGTTGTCGTTGTTGTTATTGTTGTTGTTGTTGTTGTTGTTATTGCAATAAGTTCTCCTCCTGGAGGATAGGGAGAAGTGGCCAGGGATGGGGTAGTACAGAACTTGCTTTCTTTATAAACCTAAAGCGTCCTTCGTTCACTTTGGGCAGAGTTTATGTCTGCTCTCCCACTCTCAACCATAGGCTTCAGGTGTAACTTTGGGGTTTCCGGGGTACGGAAGGCTTTTTACAGAGCATGTTGCCCATGCCTCCTGGACTGGCTTCGGGGCTCCTTTCCTTTCCTTCGCTCCTCCCCTTGGGGGACCCCTGGCTCCTCTGAGCCAGGCCAGCCCCACTCGACGGCGATTTAAACATCCCTTAGGCGAGGCGGCAAGTTAGCGCTGCTGGCCCAGCTCTAGGCGGGCCGCTGCTCTTTCCTCCTCGCCAGGCTGTCCACGCTTTGGGGGAGGGGACCTTAGGGGGTTTGGCGCGGTTAAGAGCCCCACGTGAGAGGGGCGGAAGTCCTCGCCAGGAGCCGGGGATGCGCGGCTGGCGGGTCCCTTCCATCACGGGAGACGAGACACCGTTTGATGTGTTATGACATGAACCCTCAATTAGATCGCTGAGTTGAAACACTCCAATCAGGGGCCCGATGCTAAGCAAGCCCCGGAAGGTCCAGCCTGAGGTCACCGCCGGTGACACATCAAATCAAAATCAGTGAGAGGGAAAGTGAGGCTTTCCCTTTATCAAGCTGGGGCTGCAGCCAGCAACGCACCCCCTCCTCTACGCACCCCTCCCGCCCGCGGCCCCGCACTCCTTCACCCCCGCGCGGCGTGCGACAAGCCTCACCGCCTTCCCAGTCAACGAATTGCCTTTCTTCGCATTTTCTGGGAACCTGGAGACGCCGAGAAGACCGCGCCTTTGAAGCTGCGGTCCGGGTGGTCATGCAGCGTCTCCTCCCGCTGTGGACCGCTCGCATCCCCAGCCCTCGACGGCATTCCGGGGTTGTAGCGGTCCTTGTGGATCTTGGTCCTGCTAGTCTGAAGGCCTTGGCTCGGGAACAGAGGCCTCCCCAGACTCGGTGCACATGCAATCCCTCCTCTATCTCCAGGATCCGGGGCTCACAGCGCAGTGGCGGGGGTGGGGGTGGGGAAGCTACAGGGCAAACTAGGGTAAAGTGATTTCTCGTCTACGCCGGATTTGGGGCCCCCCAAGACTTCTCCCCATCCGTTGTCTGAATGCCACAGGCTTCCGGAGACACCTCCGAACAGCCCTCAGGGTCTGACCAAACTCACAGGGCACAGCGAACCAGTTAGGGTGCCCACTTGGGGGAGGGGCGGAGATTCTTGCCACTTTATTCCCAGGCAAAGAAAATCCGCGCCCAACCGCCGGCCAGCCTAGGCCTCTGGCACTTCTCTTGAGGAAGGGCCTCTTGAGCAGTCTTCTCTGAGCTTCCTTAGCCTCCTTCCGCAAGTGTAGTACAGAAAGTGCACGATTAACAGAGGACTTGGAGGTACAGAAACAACTGTAGCAAGGCGTGCGTCGTGGGGAGGGTTGGTGAGCTGCACCGGCAACACGGAGGCCAGGGACTCAGTTGCACCACTACGAAGAAGCCACGTGTCTTTGCAAAGGTGACTTTAGTAGTCCTAAAATCACCATAAAATACCCGGCGTTAATTTGCCCTCTGGACCTTTCAGCAGCTCATGAACCTCGCTGACCTCAGGCTGCAGCGGCTAACCCGACGTGGGCAGGACCCTGGAGCAAGGAGCGCGACTACGAGTGAGAGGCGGGGACTGGAGCCGGGGAAGAGCCTGGGGCTGGGATAGGGGGGCGGGCGCCGTTAGCCTGCTCTAAAAAGCTTAGGAGATGTGCGAGCACCGAGGGTAGCAGTGGCTGAAGAAGCTTCCGAACCCCGAACCCCAGCGCTGCAAGGTTTCTGGGCAACCCCACTTAACTGGGAGCAGGTCAAAGTTATGGAGCTAAGTCTAGAGAGGATGGAGGAGTGGATATCTGCCTAAATCTCATTTATCCCCTCATTTTCTTCCTTCTCTTTCCCCTTCCTTTCCTTTTTCTCCCTTCCTTTCCTGTCTCCTTCCACATTATTGTCTCTCTCCTTTAGGAGCTGAGTTTCCGATGCCTGTGGATCCTTCCCTAATTTCTGGGACCAGAGGTGGTGCGAGGTTTTCTTGAGGGCACTGGTCACGCTGCAGATCAACGCCGGTGACAAGAAGGGGCCGCAAGGGTTTCCGCAGACACCCACACATACAGGCGCCCCCACAGAGGGTACCAGGGATTTCCCCGACCCCCACCAGCCCCCAGGAATAGCGCAGAAAGAGGAACGTCGCCTGGCTGAGAAAGGTGGATGGGCATACTGGTGTACCTTTGTGTATTAAGTACCCACAACCTCCGAACTTAGCCGTCCCTGTCCCGGCCCGCCCAACTGCTGCTCCGCATCTGCAGAAACCACTCGGGTTGAGGCCTCGGAGCAGCCGGGAGCGCCACGCTGGAGCAAAAAAGCCGGAGGGCGCAGGGCTACAGCCCGGCTGACCACCTCCGCACCCAGCGCAGGGACCAACCGAGAATCCGCGCGGCGTCAGGACCAAGGGGCTGCCCGACGCCACTCGTGGACTAGCTCCTCAGACTGTGGGATTCGCTAGTGCCAGCTTTGCCCAGGGCTTTCCAAGGCTCTCTCATGCCCTAGATCTGCCCCAGCAGCTCAGGCCTTGAACTGCGAACCCAGTATCCCGAGACACCGATTCCATCAGTCCCCATCCCGACCCCTCTCCAGCCGGGTTCATCCGCCTGCTGCCTCCCGTCCTCCTCGTTTCCCCCACCAGCCACCAGACAAGCGGCAACCACGCCGCCTTCTGCAAAAGAGGAAGAAGGAAAGAAGGGAGAGAGAAAAAAAGAGGGGGAAGGAAGGGAGGATTAGAGACGAATAGAATCTGCAGCCGCATTCAGAAACTTACTCGGGCTTGAGAAAAACAATTTAAGAAAAGTAAAAGGGAAGTGTCCAGAGTGGGAAGGGAATTCACAAATGCAGCCTCCGGCGGGAAGAGCGCCCTGGCTGCGGAGCTCCAGCAGGAAGGGAGTCGAGCGTCTTGTTTGCCACTTACCTAGTCCCCTGTCTACAAAGCTGGTGATCGTGTTAGCCGACTTGGAAGACTGGAAAAAGCTGGCATTGATGCCCAGCTTCTCGGCGATGGAGTAAGTCCTGTAGATTGACAGCATGTACTCGTGGGGCACCACGCGCGGACCCCTGCCTGGCGGCTCCTGCGCCCGGGGCTGCTGAGCCTGGGGCTCGTCCTGAGGCCGCCGCTGTGGCTCCTGGCCCTCCCGGCCCGCGTCACTCTCGCGCGGCGCCCGCTGCATCTTCCCTTCCTTGCGGCTCCGCATGCCCTTGGTGGAGCCCAGCTCGGCGGACGACGAGGAGGATGAGATGGAAGCCTGCTGGAAACCGGGCAAATCCCACAGAAAACTGATGAGGAAGACGGCGGAGAGCAGGACCCTGGGAGTATCCATGGCGGGCAAGTGGCTGCGTCTCCCCAAGAGGCGGTGGCGGCAGCGCAGGACGCGCGGGACACGGAGCGGCTGGACAGCGGCCGGGGCCCGGCTCCTCGGGCGGACTCGGAGTGCGAGGAGCCGGGTCCCAGCCACACAAACCCCGGCCCCGCCACGCCCC
Source organism: Macaca nemestrina (assembly GCF_043159975.1). Classification (NCBI taxonomy): domain Eukaryota; kingdom Metazoa; phylum Chordata; class Mammalia; order Primates; family Cercopithecidae; genus Macaca; species Macaca nemestrina. Next base: position 49,240,482 of record NC_092132.1, on the reverse strand, counting down.
CTCCCGCCCCTCGCCGGGAGGGGAGGAATGGGGAGGGAGGGCAGAGGAGGGGTGGGGAGGGTGGGAGGAGAGCCGGGTGGTGCGGGCCGGAGGTGTGGGGGAGAGGGGCCGCGGTGCGCCGGTGTGGCAGGAAGACGCAGCGCCCCCGCGGGACGCGCGCGGGGTTGCCGGGCGGTGAGCGCGGCGCGGGCCGCAAGCGCTGACCAGGGGAAGGCGGGCGCGGCCGGCCCATGGCGGAGGAGTAAAGGCTGGCCCACCGCGCCAGGGTCCCCCTCGAACTCCCGGAGGTGCAGTCCCTCCGCAGCGCGGCCCCGGCTTTCGGTCCCCGCCAGCCGCCTCCACCTTCCTGAGAGCCAGCGGCCGGGGAGGAGCGAAGCGGCGGTGGCGCCCCCCAGAGACGGCTTGGGGCAGGCGCCTCTGCTGCAAGCTGCGCGCTGCCTAGGGGCGGTGGTACCTTCCCTCCTCGGCCCCAACCGCCAGGCCTGCCGTTCGCGCCCCTTCAGGGGCCAGCCCCGAGCCTGAGAAGCCTCTCCGTGGGCCAGGCGCAGGGCCCAGCTCGCAACAGCCCCTTTTTCTCGGTAGGGTATCGCTCTCCACAAAGACAGGCGTCTATTCCCGACCCTCGAGGTCAGGCAAAGGCCACGAGTCTTTAGAGTTTGGATCGATGCTAAAAGCTGCTGCGCTCCCCTGCAGGCCCCAGCCTCTCCTCTCGCAGTCCCCAACCTCTTCTGATGCAGACTTTAGCTGCTCCACTTCGTCGTCGGCTCCCGGGATCCTCTCCCTCTCGCGGCCTGTCCCCCGCCTCCACTGCATCCCCATTTTCCCTCTCTTCTTTCCCTCCCGCCTGCAGGACTTCCTCCTTCCCCAAGTTCCTTCTGCATTCCAATCCCTCTTTCCCCAGCCTGCTTTTCTTCTCACACTGCCCTCCCATCTCACACTGTCTTCCCACCCTCTCTCTTCCCGGCCTCCCCCCGCTTCCAGTGGACCCCTCCCTTTGCAGCTCTACCCCAATCTGTTTCTCTTCAGCCCAGCCTCGCCCCATCACGAGTTTCCTTTATCTGTCCCCAGATTCCCCGTGCCTGTCTTCCCCGCCCACTGCCTCGCTCATTCCTGGGCCTGCACGCTGAAAGGCGAGGCAGCCTAGCGCTGCTTCTGTCTGCCACAGTTCTCTGCCCTGGACTGCTATGGACAGAAGACTTTCCCTGAGTATTGATTGGGTGCTCAGGCACCAACCATATAGTACCCTCCTTTAATCGTGCCAACAGCTTTGTGAGGTTGGCGTTGACTATTTTCATCTTCACGGATGGGAAAAAAAAAAAAAAAAGACTCAGTGGAGACAAGTGACTTTTCCAAGGCCACTCTGCCAAGAGATTATGCAGCAAGGGACAGAATCCAGGCTCCCACCCCAAGCCCAAGGTTCTTCCCACTACAGCATAGACAGTCATTCCTGGCCCAACTTCTCTATTTCAGTTCTTGCTTTTTTCTTCTCTTTATGGTTCCACTTGATCTCAGGTGGCTGCTTCCTCCACCATGCTACTTTCTGTGTGTGCTCCCAGTCTCTCTAATCTCCTCCCTCTCACTTTCTTCCCCCTTCTTCCTTTTGCTTTTTCATCTCCTCTTCTGTCCTGCAGGGAGCACTCACATGACAGCCTGCAGGGGGAGGGGGTTTTGCTGCTCCTCTCATTCCTTTCACTTCCTTAAGGTCTGGGATATGCCCTCCACCACGGACACTGGCCTCCTCCAGGTAATGGCAAGCACCCACAGAGAACTTGTGTGTCAGTCATGGTTTGAAGCCCTTCATCAATATTATTTTACTTAATCTTCACAGCAATCCTGAAATAAGTGCTGTATTATGCCTATTTTACAGATAGGGAAACTGAGGTCCAGGGTCACACTACTCCAGAGTCTGGCCTCTTAACCACTGGGCTATTGAGCTTGGCTGCTCTCCTTTGGGTCTCCATGGATGCCCCTTCTGGCCCTATCCCAATTCTACTTATGTCCCCTAGTTTTGCTTTCAAGGTTGTCAAGTTCCGAGACCTTATACTCGAAGGTGCTTTAACTGTAACATTTTCTTCCCTCCTCTCTCTGTGCTTTAAAATGGCTTATTAATATTTACCATAAAAATAAAATAAAAGGAGATGATACTGAAAGAAAAAATTATTTCTCAGATTCTTGCCACTACAACAAATCCAAATGTTTTTACCTTTTGGGTTCCCTTCCACTCCTTCTTTACTTGTTATGCACATATCCTTTTCATATTATTGCAATGCAGGGATAGATATTACGATGGATTCCGCCCTTGTCACTTAACGTTTTACAACCAAGTCCACTGCCTTCAATGTCTCTCCCCCATGCCTATCAATACAGGTCTTCACTGCCCCTCTGCTGGCCTGCAAATGCCATCCCTGCAAAACCACAGACTCAAAACTCCTCCTTTCTCATTTGCAGAAGCAACATTTCCCCTCTGCCTACTTGTCGCCCATGGGATGCACGTGTTCTTTTTTGGCCTGCCCTGTGTCTTGCTCTGTATGTCTGCCTCCCAAGTGTCATCCGGGAAAGCACCCTCCTTGTGATCTATTTCCATCCCTTCCCTCAGGAAACAAAACTTGTGGTTTGTGTTATCAATATTTTAATTTCTATCAGTATGGTGCCTAGTTAACAATGTTTCATAGTTTTATAGTTTCAGACCCTCCATCCAATAAGTACTGTATGTTTCCTGCCTGCAGAGGCAACTCTATGTTCTCTCTTCATTTTGCCCACAGCAATTATTATCTGCTACAAGTTATCAGTAAACAGGAAACAAAGTAATGAGCCTATTACTGTGGTTTAGGACCTCTCAGCATGCTAGATGGAGCCACATGGAACAGTAAATGACACTGAAACAGGGACCACAAAGGTCGTCGTCTGTTGTCCTTCAGGATTCCCCTGGGGCTGACATTACCTTCCGTCATTGCTATCAGCCTCGGGTCTTTGCAAGAAAAGTTCTGGCTGGTCTTTGCCTGAAAGGGCTGCAGCGATCATTTTACAGGTGAGGAAAGAGAGGTGCAGACAAACTCAGTGGAGAGAGCCCGAGGTTTTAAACTAGTCAGAAATGTAACTAGGATTAGGAGCCAAAACATTCTGACCCCTAAACGAATGCTTCTCCTGTATTATAAAAATATATTTCAAATATCCTGACAATGACCCACAGTAGCATACAGTGTCCGATCTCTTCCTCTGCAGTGGGTAGATTTCAGATAGTTTCAGATAGGAATCCATCCCAATGTTGAGACCACACCAAAGCCTTTGCACTCATGTTCTCTCTCTCTTTCTCTCGATCTCTCTTTCTCTCTCTCTCTCTGTCTGTCTCTGTGTGTGTGTGTGTGTGTGTGTGTGTGCGTGTGTGTGTGCGTGTGTGAAAAATAAAAATACAAAGAGCAAACTACAAGTCCAAATCTGCTTTTAAGATCTTCAAGGAACATTTTGAGTCTTTGAACCAGTGCTACAGAATTTAAATGTTTGGTCTAATCTTAGATTTTCTAGTAATTTCTTAAACAACTTTATCTGTGAAAAATGTTAGAAAGGTGAAAGTTTCTTGAGAAGGTCTGAGGTGGGCACCGTGGCATTCTGGTAGTGGTTAGGTTTTTCTACACCAACAGATAGAAAGACATACAACTGTGCAGTATGGTATCTCCTGCCCCCCTGTGGACGCCGAGGGAGTTACCTGTGGAGAACCAAAACAGTACTGGACTGGAGCATGCTTACAGGCACTTTCAAAGTTGAGCAAGGCATAGTGGCATCTATTAACATAATTTTAAGAAATCATAGAGTCATGCCTAAGGTATGTGTATCATTTGGCAACAAAACATCCATAAATGAGAGATCTGTCCACCCAGAGATACAGGACCAAAAGCAAATAGAATTGTCCTCTTATCTCAAATCGGTGCTGGTGTTGTTTTAAAATTGTTATTTTACATTAATCTAGGGAGAGAAGATTCTCTTAAATAAATAGAAGAGTTTATATCTTTTATTATTTTATTTTTCATTCAGGTGTCACTCCAAAGACAACTTTTATAACAATGACTGAGGATGTTGGACTTTGGTATGGACTCTACCTAGCCGTGAAGTAACCATGCTTTAAGGGGCTCTGGAAATATACTCTAGAAAGATGTCTTAGCACCTAAAATTTTGCAAAAATTTCACTTCTTTAAGATACTTTCTTTATAAGACCCCAGTTGAAATACAGACATTATCTAGTAGGATCCCTCCTGGTTATTTTACTACCACTATTAGCTTCTTCCAAATAAACTAGTAATCCGATAAGACTGGCTAGCTGACAGCTATTTGGTCTAAAAGTAATGAGACTTAAGACTGGTGGATTTTGATTATAAGAGGACAGAAAGGGCTGGGCTTTAAATTCTGTTCCTTTGCACTCCTAGAGCCTCTGGCAAGAAGAATAAGGAAGAAACCAATCAGGTGCACCTCAAGTTACTCACACTTGCTTCAGCCTGAGCAGTCCTGCTTTTGTCTGTTTTTTGTCAGCTTCATCAAATTTCATCTGCAAAAAGTCCCTCAGAAAAAGAAAAGAAAATGAAAGCTATTGGCTTAGAGTACTGGGCAGTGTTCCTCAAAGGGTGGTCAGGGTGAAAAATGTGTGAAGTCTTGAGCAGCAGGAGGAAAGGTAAAGACTGTTTGCTTCAGGAAAGTGGAAGAAGAGGGGAAAAACAAAAAACAAAAAACAAAAAACCCTGTGACGGATAAACATAAAATACAGCTTTCCCTTTATCTCTTAGACTGGGAGGTACCAGCCCTATTAATACCCTCTGTTTTCCCTAATTTATATTGAGACCGACTATTCCATTTCTTTTGTTTGTTTGTTTCCTTGGCAGAATAATTTACAGAGAAGTTAAATGAAATGAGTTGTGCCAGATGACAGAATACTCTGGGTCTCGGCTTCCCCCCGCCACCAGCTGAATGGGGTCTCAGTGAAAGGCAAATCAGAGATTCAGTCGGTCCCATGCATGCCACCAGAATGACAGCACTGAGATGGGCAGGAATTGGCATTTTAGTTCTGGATATTGAAAGAAGCACCAACACTCACTGGGGGAATCAAAGCAACCCAGTCACTGCCTCTCTTTGGTTCCACTGCAGGGGACATAGATGTCCAACCATCTTGTAGTTCGCCAACACCAGTGGTTCTCAAAGTGTGGCTCCTCGAGCAGCTGTATTAGCATCACCTGAAAACTTGTTAGAAATACCAATTCTTGCCGGGGGCGGTGGCTCGTGCCTGTAATCCCAGCACTCTGGGAGGCTGAGGTGGGCAGATCACGAGGTCAGGAGATCGAGACCATCCTGGCTAACACGGTGAAACCCTGTCTCTACTAAAAATACAAAAAATTAGCCGGGCGTGGTGGCGGGCGCCTGTAGTCCCAGCTACTCGGAAGGCAGAGAATGGCCTGAACCCGGGAGGCGGGGCTTGCAGTGAGCCGAGATCATGCCACTGCACTCCAGCCTGGGCGACAGAGTAAGATTCTGTCTCAAAAATAAAAAAATAAAAAAATAAAATTAAAAAAAAAGAAATGCCAATTCTTAGGCCTTACCCGGATTCAGAGTCAGAAACTCTGGTGCTAAGGCCCAGCAATCTGTGTTTTGACAAGCCGTCAGGGAATTCTGATGAACACCAAGATTTGAGCACCTCTGGCCTACACCATGAAACAGGGGCGAGTTACCTGCCAAGAACTTCAAGAAATGCTTTGATTTTAAAGGGAAAGCTGTAAAGGAAATGCATACTATGCCATTTTATTTTCAAATTAATGATTCTCATTCCGAATGAGCAAATAATTTTCATTCTCCATGTGAACCAGGTGTATTTAATTGCCTACAGCCATACCAGGCCAAATGTGGCTAATCTGCCTTGATCTCTAAAAGTAAGTGGAATTGGGCCTGTTTATAATCTGAAAGAAAGACAGAAACGTCATCAGAATGAAGTCGACTGCAGAAATCTCTTATACACTATGGATGTTAAATGAGGGGCTTCAAGTCATGGGTTCAGATCTCAGCTCTGTCACTTCCTAGCTACGTGAATTCAAAACCTTCTGTGAGTTTTGTCACCTCAAATAGAGGTGAAAGTATATCCCTCTAAGTTTTTTTGTGCAGATTATACATTAATGTATGTAAATTCTTACCACAGATATAAGTAAATATGGTGCTTATTAGTCAACTATTTAGATTTTTTAAATATTGAAGAATTCTTTGTTAATTTTAGTAGTCCTCGATCTTGATTTTTTTGGAGTTACACTTTAAATTTTTAGTTTAACTAGCTTTTACATTCTCTTAAAAATTCTTTTTTTCTTTAAGTGACTTCTCTAAAATGGCTGTTTGCTTGACACAGCAAGGTTTTTACTCTATTTCACTGTGAATTTGGGGCAACACTTTTCTTCTGTAATGATTTGACATGTTTTATGCTTGTCCAAATATTCTAGATTAAAAACACATTGCAGTTAGCTAATAGGTATTGGGATACTTAAATTGAACAGACGAAGTGCCTTCTCAAATGAGCGTCTAGGGTGCTTATGAGAGTAAAGATGATTAAATTCTAGGAATGATTTGATCCTTGCCAAATCTTGCATAGAGAATAACAATCATATAGGAAATTGTCTTTCCTGTTTAGGATCAGATTTGGTTTGAAAAATTACTACCAACTTTGTAAACATTAAAATAGAAGCAATAAAGATGTGAAATTTCACACAGGGGATCTACAATGTTTGGATAATTATAAGCATATGGCTACTTTACATGAGATCTCTGTTAAAAGTGTATTTACTAGGGCTCTGGGAAAACAGAGGTTCTCAAATTCAAGGTTTATTTACATACACTGAGAATGTCACATTTACTATCAATTTATCATAATCTATTTTTACTTCAGAGCTCTAAATAGTATTAGCAAAATGATAACAGTATCCGTTGTTTATTGCTCTCTTGTCTATTAGTTAACTTACCAGGTTTTACTCATGAGAGAAATGGAAAAGAGCAATTAAGTTTCAATCAAACGTGTCAAATGCTTTCTCGATAATTTTAAAATTTCCTATATTTTATGTTAATATTTAGGGCATATGCCTGTGGGGAGTAGTTCCAATATATCTTACTCAAATAAAAATGATTGATGTAACAATTGTATGTGCTTTTTAAAAAACAGTACTACAATGTGTCTGTTTCTAGGAATTAAAAAAAACCCACAAATTTGTTGCCTATTTGTTTAGAATTAACTAAATAAATACTTTAAGTCTTAGAAATGGTTGAAATTTTATTTTGAAATGAGTAAGTATGGGATTTAAGAGTTTGAAAAGTCAGGATAAACCCTACCTTTCTCAAAAAACCTTTCTGTGACTTTTCTTCTCAAATGCTAAGATTATGAAATGTCACAGCTGCAAGTTATAATAAGTTGATCTTAAATACAAAGTACAGAGATGGAAAGTAGGATAGTGGTTGCCAGGGGCTGCGGGAGGAGGAAATGGGGAATTCATATTTAATGGGTACAAAGTTTCAATTTGGGAAGATGAAAAAGTTCTGAAGAGGACAGAATTGACGGTTACACAACAGGGTAAATGTACCCAAGGCACGGAATTATACACTTTAAGAATGGGTAAGATGGTCAACTTTACGTCGTATCTATTTTACCACAATAAAAAGTACACAGATTTAATAAAAATTTTCCAAAAAAGTCCACTTGCAAAATATATGCTTAAAGACAAAACTTTTTTAGACAGCTTTGTTGACAATTTTGGCTTTTTCATTTCACTGCATAGACTTTGTTAATAAGCATAACTGAGTGTTTTTTGTTGTTGTTGTTTATTTACAGAAATGTCAAGGGGAATGTTTTGTTAGTCCTTTTGAGATGAAAACCTGACTCTGTCTCTCCAGCTGTATCATGTGAACCATCCTGAATTTCTCACTTTAATTTTTTCCTTAGATAAGACTGTTTCAGTAAATATTAGAATTTGCTAAGCTATTTTATTAAAGGACTAATATGTGAAGGAGTTTTTTTGTTTGTTTGTTTTGTTTTGTTTTGTTTTTTTTGAGACAGAGTCTCGCTCTGTCGCCCAGGCTGGAGTGCGGTGGCGCGATCTCGGCTCACTGCAAGCTCCGCCTCCCGGGTTCACGCCATTCTCCTGCCTCAGCCTCCTGAGTAGCTGGGACTACAGGCGCCGCCACCACGCCCAGCTAATTTTTTGCCGCCACCACGCCCAGCTAATTTTTTGTATTTTTAGTAGAGACGGGCTTTCGCCGTGTTAGCCAGGATGGTCTCGATTTCCTGACCTCGTGATCTGCCCGCTTCGGCCTCCCAAAGTGCTGGGATTACAGGTGTGAGCCACCGCGCCCAGCCTGGGGATTTTTTATTTTTATTTTTATTTTTATACTTTAAGTTCCGGGATACATGTGCAGAACGTGCAGGTTTGTTACATAGGTATATACGTGCCATAGTGGTTTGCTGCACCCATCACCCTGTCATCTACGTTAGGTATTTCTCCTAATGCTCTCCTTCCCTGTGATGGAGATTTTTAAGCACCGTATGAAAAATTGATTATATAAGTTCCTGGTGTGCCCATTCCAATGTTCAACAGGCCTCCAAGGAAGGAAAAATTCTGAAATAGTTAAAATTTATATTTTTCCTCTTTGCTTTCTCTTTCCAGAATCATCATGTTCCCAGTGTGTCTTTCTCTTGACTGTCAATTAATGCCTAGTATCTACCTCTCCAAGAGTAAATTGATTCCAGGCTTAAGTTTTCAAGAAATATATGTGTTTCAACAAAATGTTATTGATACCAAAAAAGTATTCAGGTCAAAAATCATGATGCCTGAATGGTGGTGGTGGTGATCCAGGCACAATGACAGTCCCATATGTTTATGTGGCTGTATTCCTTTCTTGGAATCTTGCCACATTTACGGTGTACATGTTACAATCATGGCTCGTGAGGGCAGGACAGGACTATACAAATCACACGGTCCAGCCCTTTCTTTTAGAGATGAAGAACTATGGCTGTAGAAACTGGTAAGAGACTTACTGAAGCTTGTGAAGTTCATCAAGTTGAGAGTCCCAGCCCCCAGTCACGAATCCAGAACTCTTTTTAGAACACCAGCACTTTTTCCTGTACTGTTCTCCAAAGAGTATCCATTTGAATGTCCGTCCTTTCCAAAAAATTTGAGGACTGTGAAGATAATTTTCATGCTTTGCATATTTTTAGATATTCCCCTCTGAGCTGGGTAAGCATGATGTAGAGATATTCAGGTACTTGATATTTACAGGTGTCAAATACAGGTATTTACATACTTTAAATGCTGTTAGGTATACGCCACTGGGTGAGGCACACATGACATAGTTATCAATCTGTATCATCTATTTAAGTATCTGTGTTGACATGAATTGACCTTCACTTTCTCTTGTCCTCTATCTCCTGCACAGCAAGGACAACAGGAATTATAATCCATATAGAGCAATTTGCTTACTTGAAGACTATTATGAACTCATGACCAATTTTTCCTTTTCTGTCTGAATAATTCTGGCTGCTTTAGGTGTTTCAACAAGACTTTATTTGTTCAAAGTGCTGCCCTCCTATAAAGGAAGTTGTGCAACCTAATCTAGACAGATTTCAGATAAAGCCATGGGTTCACCTCTACACATTCTCACTGTAGAAAAAAGTCACAGAGGTGGAGGTTAGTGCATTTATAATTATTGAGAATGCTACCATTTTAATATTAAAGAACAATCAGAGTGGCAGGAACAGTGGTGAATCCACCCATTAGCAATTTAAAGAAAATAAAAAGGGGTGAGTTAGGAGTTGGCCTCTTGTTATTTTCCCTTCCCTAGCTCCCTGAGACTTTCCAATCCAGCAGGGCCTCTCTCATCATTTGCTCTCTTTCTTCTCTCCTTTGAGACTAGCTGTCTTCCTCTCCACTCCTGGTTTCTCTCCGTCTTCCTCCCTCTTTTCATTCCCGCCTCCTCCTCTTTCTCCCAGCCTTTACTTTTTCTCTTCCTCATTCCAGCTCTCTTCCTATCCTTTCTCTTCTAACTAGCTAACATCTGGGACTGAAGCACATTTTAAAACTTTCCATTCACATTGACCCTAATGGAAGGACCAAATGAATTGAACCTTATATTTTCCTTTTAAAAAAATTCCTACCAGTTGAAACTAATCTACTTTTCCTTTTATTTAAATGTGGCCCTTGATAGATTTATTTTCCCACAGTGGTCCTGAAAGGGGGAAAATTTTTTCTTTAAACATTGTCTGTCCCATAAGGATTTTATTATTTGGTATTTGTTTAAATATGGCATCAAATAAATACAGATTCCTTCCTTGTATTGGTGTGTTTTTATGGTTGGGTGTAGTGTAGCCAACACTACAATTCCCTTGCTGCACTTTTTGAAGGTTCATATGGCTGCCATGCATTCAGTTTGACCCTCTCTTAGAAGTTAGCTCATATCTTAGCAATATTAGGCCAGTATGTAACTTGCCAGGACTATCATTTTAGGAGTGTAATATAAATTAATAATATCTGAAATTATAATTTTAATACTATAAGCCTCTTCCATAAGCATTTTGGCTTCTGTTGGCACTCAAGGTCTGCTTTAGGTTTTGTTTGTTTGTTTGTTTGTTAGAGACAGGGTCTTGCTATGTTGCCCAGGCTGGTCTCAAACTCCTTGCCTTAAGTGATCTTCCTGCATCAACCTCTTGAGTAGCTGAGATTACAGGTATGAGCCAATGCATCTACTGTGGCCAATACATTCTAGCCCTAACTGCATCTCCCCTTATTTCTAAGCAGAGATCTGGCAATTGAGCCACATGATGTTGTGGATCCTTCTAAGTCTGCATGTGTTTTCTCGCCACTTGTGTTCTGCAAACACATGTGCCTCATCTGGAAGGCTGGCCTGCCTGCCTCCTCTCCACCATCTGCACCTAACTGTAACAGGCACGTTTTATGGCACCCCCCTCTGCCCTAGCTCCTGATGTGTCCTGCAGGACGGGTGTATGTGGATCTGAAAGATAAAGAAGAAAAATAAACCCCTTGAGTGATTTTATCGGCTTTTCTGCCTTCCATGTTCTCTGACCACCTCTGAACATACATACATCTCTTCCCAGAGTAAGAAGCAATGGTTGGGGTTTTATCCTATTAAAGTAACAGTTCTCTAGAGCCACGTAGCACAGAACTCTCCCAAAAGAACTATAGGTAGGAAAATTTAGTGAGACTACATTTTGAGAAACTCCTAACCACCATGACAAGAAGAATCACAGAAAGTCAGATCTTAGAAAGGCCTAAGAGATCACCCAGTATAATTGACTCAAAATAGACAGTGTAGAATAATGGTTCAGGCTACCCAAGCACAAATCCTGCTGCTACCATTGAAGCTATACACCCTTGGCATCTTACAGAATTTTTTCCGTTCTTAACCCCTTCTATAATGTGAGGTCAACATGCCATCTAACACATAAGTTTGCAGTGAGGATAAAATGAACTAATGCATGTAAAACACTCTGAATACTGACTGGCACATAGAAACATCTTACTGTTAGTAATATTATTATTTTACAGATGAGAGGAATGACGCTCAGGGTTAGGTTCTGTGCAGAGTCTCACATAGTGACAGAGCTGGGTTGAAAAGCCATGTCTCCTGACTACCATTCAACCAGGTAATAAAAGGGTGGGTGTTCATGAACTTCATGCAGTTCACAATGAGTTTTTGCAGGATGACTAAATAGATTTTTAAAAAGATTGAGGGTACTGATCAGAGAGCAGAGCTTACAACTGATGCCTTCTAATCACTGTCCAGGCATGCTGGATTGAAAACAAATGGACAATTTCAATGTGGTGACGCAATGCAAATGCTCTAGATTGCAGTTTTTCGCAAACTGTGGGTTGTGACATAGTAGTGGGTTATTATATCAGAGTAACGAATAATGACCACAAATTTTTTTTTTGAAGTGAAAGAATGGAATAGAATAAAACAGAACAGAAAGAACAGAATGGAATGGCATGGAATGGAATGGAAAGGAATGGCGTGGAGTAGAATGAAATGGAATGGAGTGGAATGGCATAGAGTGGAATGAAATGGAATGGAATGGAGTGGAGTGGAATGGAATGGAATGGAATGAATCAGAATACCTTGAACATAGTACAAGTGTTCTTTTGGAAAATTTGTTTGAGTGGTGTGTGTGTGTGTGTGTGTGTGTGTGTGTGTGTGTGTTGTGGGTTGTCCATAAAATTCTTACTAGAAATGTGGTTAATTTTTTTTTTTTGGAAAACATTTCTTTAGAATTGTTCTCTAACACTTTTTAGCATGGTTAGATATATAGCTAGAAAATTTGTGAGGAATAACCTTCTTAATTCCTTTGGAATAAATGGTTTCATCAACAATGGCCTTTTATATTTATCCTCCCCAGGATACTCATCTGCTTCAGCCACCTTACATTCCAGGCAAAAGAGCCAGGAGAAAGGAGGAGTGAGGGAAAAGTGTATCTGCAGGCAGAGGCTGCTCATCGCTACCATTTTCTAGGAAACGATTACTGTGGCTGGCTGGCCAGGTCAGAGCCCTGACCATAGCCTCCAAATTTCCACAAGGACAGGGTGCACTGGCCACATGATTGATGGCTGAAAAATATTAACAGCATCAGCTTAAATGAAAGAGGGATTAAAAGCTAGAGTCAGTGTCTCTGAGGACAGAGCTCACCCGAGGAAGCCCGTTAAACAAACTGATGTTTCCTTAAAAGTTGTCTGCAAAATGTGCAAACTGACAAAATGTTTACAGAATCCCTAGTACTCCACCAGCTAGGTTTACCTCTGGCAAATCACTCTGATGACTCTATAATTACTACAGTCCTGTGGTTATCTTTCTTATAAAATGGCTGGAGATGAAAGAAAACCAATAACTGAGGCCAGTTAATTCAAGCTGCCATTCCCTCCCACAAAGAACTGAAGGAGATCCTCATGGCAACTGTTCAATGTGATTTTTTTTTTTTCGTTTGAGACTCTCTTTTATAAAACTAAAATACACAGACAGCAAACTTAACCTGGTTATTTCTTGTCCTCTTCTCCTGCCCCCATCAAATCACTGTTCTTGAAACTTACTGGTTTAGAAAAACTCAATCCAGACCAGTTAGCCTCAGGGTACACTAACATGCTTTTGAGCCAGGTAGTTGATAAATTTAAAAGCCTATGGGAAAACGCTAGCAGCGTGCCTGAGAGTATCATGACTCAAGGGCCAAACATGTGTGGGTGCCAGTCAATCTTGCCACCTCAATATTTCTTTAATCTTTCACTTTAAAGTGTCTGCAGCTTCTATCCCACATAAGTGGGAAAACTAGTATTCTTTCTGTCCTTGGTATTTCTGGGGATTCTTGGAAGATGATGTTTCTCCCAGTTTCCTCTTATTCCAAACTTATGCTGAATTTTCACTTTCTTCTGTCCTTCTATGACCATCTCTTCTTGCAATCTTGCCTTGAATGCAGTTGTCATTGTTTTTGCCTCTGGCTCCCCACAGTACACAAGAATGCCACCTGTGTCAGGCAGCTACTGAAGGTGGAAGCCCAGCAGATGACTCAAAATCCAACATTAGATTTTTTTTTTTTCTTTGAGGCGGAGTCTCGCACTGTCACCCAGGCTGGAGTGCAGTGGCTCGATCTAGGCTCACTGCAAGCTCCGCCTCCCGGATTCACACCATTCTCCTGCCTCAGCCTCCTGAGTAGCTGGGACTACAGGTGCCCGTCACCACGCCTGATTAATTTTTTGTATTTTTTAGTAGAGACGGGGTTTCACCATGTTAGCCAGGATGGTCTCGATCTCCTGACTTCATGATCTGCCTGCCTCGGCCTTCCAAAGTGCTGGGATTACAGGTATGAGCCTCCGCGCCCAGCCAGATGTCTTTTCTTTCCTTCCTTCTTTCTTTCTTTCCTTCTTTCTTTCTTTCTTTCTTTCTTTCTTTCTTTCTTTCTTTCTTTCTTTCTTTCTTTCTTTCTTTCTTTCTTTCCTTTCTTTCTTTCTTTCTTTCTTACTTTCCTTTCTTTCCTTCCTTCCTTCCTTCCTTCCTTCCTTCCTTCCTTCCTTCCTTCCTTCCTTCCTTCCTTCCTTCCTTCCTTCCTTTCTTTCTTTCTTTCTTTCTTTCTTTCTTTCTTTCTTTCTTTCTTTCTTTCTTTCTTTCTTTCTTTCTTTCTTTTCTTTCTTTCTTTCTTTCTGAGATGGAGATGGAGTCTCGCTCTGTCACCAGGCTGGAGTGCAAGGGCGGGATCTCAGCTCACTACAACCTCCACCTCTGGGGTTCAAGTGATTCTCCTGCCTCAGCCTCCTGAGTAGCTGGGATTACAGGTGCCCGCCACCACACCCCACTAATTTTTTGTATTTTTAGTAGAGACAGGGCTTCACCATGTTGGCCAGGCTGATCTCAAACTCCTGACCTCAGGTGATCCGCCCTCCTTGGCCTCTCAAAGTGCTGGAATTACAGGTGTGAGCCACCGCACCTGGCCTAGATGTCTTTGTTCTTAAGCCATCCTCATTTGGGTCACCTCTGTGACCTTCTCAGAAGTCATCTCCGATTGCCATCCCCATCATCTCTGCCCAGTTTTCCTACCCCCTCCTTTCTTCACAGACTGCACAGGACATCTCAAAATCTTGTTTCTTTATTACATAAATGAAATAAGCTTCCCATTTCTTCTTCTATTGGTACCCAAGAGACACAAAGCCCATTGCAATGAGCCAACCGACAATAGACTCAACCATGATGGCCAATCTCCAGTCATTATATATAGAAGCCTGTAAATACACTGAAATCAAAAGCTCCTTTTTTCTCTGAATCAGATTAAATTCTTGGGAAGGCACCCTTACCCTGATATGAAATATGCTGCCCAATCTTTAAAAGCAGAAACAGATCTAGTCAGATTCTCTAAAGTTTTGTTTCTAACAGTGTTTTTCCTCTTCTCACTACTATGGATATTTAATAAACTTTCTTAACTGAGAAACTGATTTATTAAATATGTGACATTTAGAGTTCATAAAAACCAAGCATGTTGAAAGAATTTTCTGAGCAAGAAAATATGTGCTTATACTTCCAGGACTCTTCAATGCAGCATTTGTTATTGTTGTTGTTAATGATATTTGCTATCTAGCCCAATGTGCTAGCTAGCACATTGCCAGCCTGGCCACACCTCTTGTATGAAGTTAAATGTAAATCACATGGGTAACTTCATCATGGCTAAGGAAAAACCCCCGAAACAACAGTTTTGGCTGAGTCTATAAGCCTTTAGCTAAATTAGTCAAGTGTACATTTCAACATTTGGCTGACCTGATTCCATCAAGGCAAAAAGTGAGAACTGGACAAGACAACATGCTCCAATATACATATATACTTACCTAAGCAGAATGCCTGGATAGATGTTCCATTTTCTCTGTTTTCTCTGCATCTATTCTTGACTTGTCCTGTAGATATTTTAGAGTAAGGATTAGAAGAGTTTGATCAAACTTTATTGTCTATTTTATTACTTGTGGTCCATAAGGAGATAATCGAACAGGTAACAACAGTTTTTCCACAATAGTTGTGTTAGGATAACACGGCATTAAAAGTCCCTAGAGGCAATGCTCTAGGTTCTGTATTGGCAATCTTATTCTTGAAAAATTATTGTTTCCAAAGTTCATGCTCCAAATCTTAGGTGAAGTATGAATTTTTTTTTTTTTTTTGAGAAAGGTCTCACTTTGCCACCCAGGGTGGAGTGGCATGATCATAACTCACTGCAGCCTTGACTTCCTGGGCCCAATCTATCCTCTCCCCTCAGCCTCCCGAGTAGCTAGGACCACAGGGGTGTGCCAACCACAGCTGGCTCATTTTTCTATTTTTTTTTTGTAGGGATAGAGTCTCCCTGTGCTGTCCAGGCTGGTCTCAAAGCCCGGGGCTCAAGCCATCCTCCAGCCTCGGCCTCCAAAAGTGCTGGGATTATCAGATGAGCCATTGCACTGACCTTGAAGATCTTTTTTATTGTGAGTTTTCAAAATTTTACTCATTCCAATGTTTCTGGTATGAACTGCTTAATCAGTCTGATATCCAAATAAGACTTCATCTCTTTTAAATATTCAGGTAATCATTTGAGCTCCCACTTGTCCATTTTAACAGAATAGCCAATTTCGTTGGTTCCCTACTTTTACCTCTTTGCCACTCACTTAAATGATTCAAGAGCCTCAGAGATTTATTGAGTCTAAAGGAGTCAGTCTTTCCACCTCCCTCCTGTATTTTACTCTCATCCAAGGATGCTCTACCCTTGGGGTCTCTGATGTGAAGCTTTTATGTTTGTGCTCAGGGGTTCCCAACTCTGCCCTTTCTTACAGGATGTCAGGGTCAAGGCTGCCTTCCAGGCTCAAATATACATTGGACTAGACTAAATGATACTCCCTCTTTCCTGCATGTGAGTGCTCTTCAAGGGCCTTTGGGGTCCTTTCTGCACGTGGACTTTTGTTGAGACCATCTCAGCCCATCGGAAAAGTTCTCATCAGAAAGGAAGGGTGGTGAGTCCTGAGTTCTTTTCTTCCTAGCAAACTCCTTTACTCCTATGCTTAGGTTCCCATCTGCCTACCAAACTGCTAGATTTGCGTATTAAGGAGTACCAGAAAAAGCATCCTTCCTTGGCCTCATACAATCCTATTGCACCTGCCACCCAAGTCAATAAGTAAGTAGCCAATGTCTACTTACATTTACATATCTGAGAATACTCTCCAAGGACTCTCCCCTGAAAAGGAAGAGATGTTCCCCAGTGATAGCTCTCAAGAAGCCATATACAAGTTCTCTTTCTGAACCAAACATAGTCATAATAAAATTTTAAAATTAAATTCTCTCATCACACTGCCTTTTAGACTAAACATGTATTTATAAATGGATTTCCCCATTAAAGTCTTTACTGTTGTTCTCCTTCTTTCTGTAGGACCAACTAAAGCCCACCTTAGACCTTTGGGGAAGAAATTCTTAATAAGGTACATTTTGGGTTCAATTGCAAATGTTAAGATGTGTGAGATATAATGCTTGCATCCAGCACTTAATAATCATTGGTAAATTTTGACAATTCCCTCCCCAACCTTGCTGCTATTTTGTTGATTCAATGCTTTTTACCCCTTCTTTAGGTGACCAGACCTTCATCTTTGTGGAAAGTCCCTCTTGCCCCAACCCCAGCACCTCCCACCCCAGCCCTATATAGGGAGTGAGGACCAGGACCAGGATCCAGGCTGGCCTGGTCATTAGTATTCTACCTACCCTCCAGCCCCTGTGATTGGTCTAGGTTTGGAGAAAGACAGGTGCTGAGCCAATCAGAACCCTTTGCCAAGATTTTTCTAAATGGAGTTGGGGAAGATGGTCCTTTTTCTCTCTAGTGACACAGTTGACAAAAGTCAACAAAGAGCTAACAGCAACCTTGACTGAAGCCCCTCAGAGAAAGCTGGTGTTCCGTCAGAGAGAATGGGGGCCGCCTCTCGGAAAGGTTAAGGTAAGAGGGAGAGTCTTGATGGCACGGAGTCCCTAGCTCTGTTCATCTAAGATTCATCCCTGCCCTTTTTGGCCTAAGCTAGTTTTAGTTGACTTTCTATCACTTGTGACCCAAAGAGTCTCGACTAATACAGAAGTTGCTTCCGGGGCTGGGAGCGTTGACTCAAGTCTGTAATCCCAGCACCTTGGGAGGCTGAGGCGGGTGGATCACGAGGTCAGGAGATTGAGACCACCCTGGCTAACACTGTGAAACCCTGTCTCTGCTGAAAATACAAAAAAAAAAAAAAAAAATTAGCCTGGCATGGTGGCGGGAGGCTGAGGCAGGAAAATGGCGTGAACCCGGAAGGAGGCTTGCAGTGAGCGGAGATGGCGCCACTGCACTCCAGCCTGGGCGACAGAGCGAGACTCCGTCTAAAAAAAAAAAAAGTTGCTTCCAGCCTTTAACATCCCCAGATCAACCCCTTGAAGCTGGGATGTTCAGATATCTTTCCATTCTGTATACCATACCAAATGTCATTCCAATAAATCCCAATTTCTGCTTAAATTTGTTTAAGCTGAATTTCTGAAACTTGCTACTTAACTTTCGTGGATTCACTTCCTCTTCCCTCCATTTCTCCATCAGTCTAGCCCTTAGGAAGAAAAAATATTTCTGATCCTCCTTTAGAGACATATCGCCTATTTGGTTCTGTGAATTTGGAAAAGAAGAGAAACCAAAATGCCTTTCTTTCCCGTCAACAGGAAAGAAGGGAGTGTTAGCCCCATGTGGGCAGGAAGAGTGTCTGTTCTATGCACTGCTGCGCTCAGGGCCTCACACATTACACCCAGATGCTGAGTAATAAGTACCTGTTGAATGAATGACTAGGTACAGAATTATTGGAGAAGAGTGCCTTTAAGGTTTCATACTGACTTGGTTCTCTTCCTATGTTCCAATTGCAAGGTTGGCATTCCAGCCCTCATCCTATAGCACGGCAATTCCGTTTGACATGTATTTATCTCCCGCAAGATCAAGAGCAGTCCCAGGGCAAAGGACCACACCAAATGCATCCCCCAATGGGGCACATTTGGGACACAGTGGCAAATAGCCAGTGTTTGATAAGTAATTAATTGAATGTTGGATAAATGAATAGAGTATGAATCACGGATTTTAAAGAATGTGTTATTTTCAAAACCATAACTGCTATCAGTGTTTCCAAGTGAATGCCCTGATAAGACCTGTTTTTACAGCCCCATGAGACTCATTTATGATCAGCTCAATCTATTTATACAAAACAAAAAAGCCACGGACCTGGCCGGGCGCGGTGGCTCACGCCTGTAATCCTATCACTTTGGGAAGCCAAGGCGGGCAGATCACGAGGTCAGGAGATGGAGACCATCCTGGCTAACACGGTGAAAACCCGTCTTTACTAAAAATACAAAAAAAGTTTAGCCGGGCGTGGTGGCGGGCGCCTGTAGTCCCAGCTATTCGGGAGGCTGAGGCAGGAGAATGGCATGAACCCGGGAGGCGGAGCTTGCAGTGAGCCAAGATGGAGCCACTGCACTCCAGCCTGGGCTACAGAGCGAGACTCCTGAAAAAAAAAAAAAAGCCGCGGACCAAAAGCTTTAATGACACCCCCTGAGATCTTATTTGTGGTTTTCATTTGCTTAACTCGTGCTTTCTCCATAACCTGCCCGGGCTGTGACCGGATTTAAAAAGATGATGCATTTCCAGTAGAAGGACCCGAAGGCTGCCTGTTGGTCCCGGTAGTGGGCCACTTTCAAACAGAAGCTCTGGGAACAATGCGGGACCGGGGATGGTCCCAGAGCTGCTGCGGTGCTGCAGAGAATGCGCATCTGCTGCCTGGCTCTGAGACGATTAAAGTGGCAGAGCCTGGGAACCTTCTCACTGAAATTATTTAAAAGCCTGCCTCATTCTTAGTACAAAGTTCAGGGCTTCTATGCCCAGAATCACTATTTATGTCTAGAATAATTTGTGCTTTGGAAACCATTTGAATTAGCCTCTTGGTTACTTATTTAAGATTGGGGGAAAAAAAGGGGCCGGACGCAGGGGCTCAATCCCAGCACTTTGGGAGGCTGTGGCGGGCGGATCATTTGAGGTCAGGAGTTCGAGATCAGCCTGACCAACATGGTGAAGCCCCGTCTCTACTAAAAATACAAAAAAAAAAAAAAAAAAAAAAAAAAAAAAAAGAAAAAGAAAAAAAAAAAAAAGAAAAAAAGCTGGGCATGACGGAGCATGCCTGTATTCCCAGCTGCTCGGGAGGCTGAGGCAGGAGAATCGCTTGAACCCGGAAGCCGGAGGTTGCAGTGAGCCGAGATCGCGCCACTGCACTCCAGCTTGGGCGACAGAGTGAGGATCCGTCTCAAAAAATAAAAAATAAATAAATAATTTTAAAACAAAGAAAAAAGGAATCAAGGAAGTTCTTCCCCATTTCACTATTGGTGACCCTAATTCACAGCAAGGAGCCGAGTACTCTATGTCTGAATCGAAAAGATTAAGATTGGATTTTATTTGACGCTGTCACATCTGTCAGGTTCTTGTACCGATCACAGCAGCAGAGTCCAGAAACCAAGCTAATGGCGCCCTCTGGTGTTCCGACCGCAGCATGAGCCGATTTAATCTGTTTCAAAAGGTATAGTATCTAAAATACTTCCTCCTTTACTTTAGAGTGGCTCGGTTTGCAACCAACACATCACATGAGATGGCCCAGAGGGTGTGGGTGTCACCATGGGGATCGCCCACCTCAGAATGGATGCAGGCATCTGGATAGCGCCCATGTCCCTAGTAACCACAGTGGAGCGCTCATCTGAGAATGGATCCTCTCTCCCGTTTTTTCCCTAAAAATTGTGACTCCCAGGCTCAGCCCAAGGAATGAAGATGGGGCCAGGAAGTAACTCACACTGATCTTCTCACCAACGTTGGAGAATGGGAACTGGAGCAGGTTTTCATTTAGAAAAGTAAAGAAATGAAAGCGTCTTTCTCCTGGTAGCCTGGAGAAATTCATACCTCTTTTACGTATTTATTGGTTTATTCCTGTCTCACTTCATTTCACAAAAACTTTGAGGTCTATAAAAAAACCCATAGAATACAAATAAACTCTAATAAGCAGTTATATTTTGGAAGCTGTCTAATATCTAAACCATTTTCCCATGTTTGAGGAATTACCTACTGTTTGAGTGGGTGAATGGCAGGGCTGTCTCTCATAAAGATGCCTTGAAGTTCAGACACTCACTTTGCACTGCTTCCCTGGCTATGAGGGTCTGTGCATATGCCTGGTCTTGACTAGGTAGACACTACCTCTCAGGACTCTGCACCTACAGTGTCAGGGGCCTGTGTCCAGAGGCCAGGTAGCAGTGCCCTCCCCAGATAGTCACTGTGATATGATTAGACTGTGGTTCTCACTGTCCAGCCTCCATCGGCACCTGCCCATTTCATGAGCCAAATGTTTTTTATCTTCCGAGAGATGAATTATACTGAAGATGAATTAGAGCATGAAATAAAGAGTAAGGGAAAAAAAATGTAAGTATGCAAGCCCTTAAAGCTTACAAAGTGGCTACATTTGAGTTAAATTGACCCTGGGCTTCCTGGCAGCTGAAGTGAAAAGGGAAATATGGTCTCGTACCTAATTCTTGAAGACAAAAATACTTACTAGCTCCCTAAAGGAAGCAAACGTTTTGCTTAGAGTTGAACTTTGAAAGGAATTTCTCACACTGGGGTTTCTCATAGTGGTTCCTGAGGCTATAATGAACCATCTCCCTAATATTGATCAAACAGCAGATGATTCTTATAGTGATTTTTCACAGCATCCCTTAGTGAAAGCTAAAAGCAAAGCAAGAAACTTAAGTTACTCTTTGAAATGGGCAAGTTCTAATAGTTTTTCTGATGGTGCAGCATTTGGGATATTTAAAAAAGAGGGATTTCATGCCTCTATAGATATTTTTTCTCAAAAATGGGTTTCTATCAGAATTGAATAGCACATAGTTTGAAGTTGTCTATGATAAAAGTCTAGAGAATTCTGAATTGCTAGAAATAAAACAAGAGAATGGTAAAACTGATACTCTTTCCTGGTAAAATAATAAAAATAGCAACTACATCATTGAGGTTTAAGTGCTGAATGTACAGGTGCTTTTACTACATTATCGATTCATCCAATGTGCCAAGCATGGTGTATGTCGATGAATATGTACTTACAGAACTGATACTGTAGTCAGGGAACACAGTAACATCCAAGTAAACAAGTAAAGACAATTTCAAGTAGTGATAAGTGTTATGTAAACAATAAAATGGAATTAGGTGATCAAGGTGTCAAGGAATGGCCATTTTTGATGGAGGGGTCAGAAAAGGTCTTTTTGAGGAAAGAGTATCTGCCCTGAAGCCTGAATGATGAAATAAAAATAGCCACACAAAAGTCCAGAGGGAGAGCACTCTGGGCAGAGAAAACAGCAGGTGCAAAGGCCCTGGGGTGGGAACAAATTTTATGTGTCTGAGAAGCAGAAACAAAGCTATTAACTCATGAATCCATATAAACAATCATGATGTGTTGTTGTGTTCTCATTTTACAAATGAGGAAATGACAGCTAGAGAAATTAAGTACATGGTGCCAGATCCTGTAGTTCAAGAGGCAGAGCTGGGATCTGAGACCAGCTTCTCTAATGCCCCTTGGAGGAAGCTAGCTCCTCCTGTGGGTGGCCATGCTATTCTGCATGGAAGAGGGCCCTGGGCATGAAGCCCTTGTAACAACAGGGACATCTTGATTCTCCCAGTTTCCCATTTGCCTGGTTTCTTCTTTCCTCCTTGGGTAAATGTTCACCTTCTCTTCCCTCTTGAGGCTGTGCCCCACAGATCCCAACGAAGACACCCTATGGCCGCCCTCCCTCCAAACCCAGGGGCAGCTCCAGGAAACTGAGAAGTGATCCTGCATGTATCTTGCAAAGCAACTGAGAGAAGTGTCAGGGAAGAAAGGTGTCGGGGCATGGAGATGGGAATCTGACTTGTCAGAAAGGTCATGGTGATATTGCTTTTAGAAAAAGAATCTTTAGGGTGGGAGGAGGTCATTAGTCCATCCTTCTGTCTCAGAGCAGAAGTGGACTCAACTCGCTTTCGGCAGACAACGGCCTTGTCCTGTGGGTGGGGGTGGGAGTGGGGATAAATATTTCTTCATAGATGGACATTGGAAATTGCAGCTATATAGGTGAGAATCTGTAAATGCAAAAAAAAAAGAAAAATGATGAACATACCCAAAGTAAACTTCAAATAGAAATGCAACAAAGTGAAGTTCATGTTCAAGTAGATTTACTAAAACAGGGAAAATATCATTCCCATCTACACCTTTACCTCACCCCTGGGTTTTTGCCTGGGTCTGGGCATCCATTAGAATAGTAATAGTAGCAACTAACTTAATTAAGGGTGTATAATATGCCAGACATTACCTTAAATACTTCAAAACACACAATTAATTTTGAAGTAAGTTAAATTGTTATTCTATGTATTTTAATTAATAACTATATATTTGGCACTTACTGTGTACCAAGCACCGTTCTAGTACTTTTCACATATTAACTCATTTAATCCTCATAGCCATGCTATATGGTGCATGTAAAACCCCATTTCATGCATGTGAAAACTGAGGCCAAAGGAGGTAGAGGTTAAGTAACTTGCCTGGGTCACAGAGTTAGTAATTAAGACAAGTGGTTTTAAATCCAGTCTATTTCCAGCACCTTCATCCTTAGTTTATATAGAACTGTAACGGAGAGTTTCCCATCCAAACGCATGCATGGATGGGGACAGGGCGGGGTCCTTTCTGATGATCCTTGTCTGCTGACCTGCAGCAGCCTGCTATAAACTCAAGCACAGGCAGAAAGAGATGGGAGCCTTGTCCCAGCCCTCTCCACCTCCTCCCCAGGCAGGACAGGAACAGTTCTTGCCCAAGGACCCTCCAGCTACAGGGGAGTTCCCAGCCGTGCCTTGGTCTCCCTGGGCCACTCATATTCACCTTGCACTTTGCAGATTAAAATGAGCTTGATTCGCACTCATTATTTCATTTGCTCTTCCCACACCTCTGTTACCAGGCTCCCTTCCTTCATGAAGCTGCCAGAGACTTCCTTCTCTGGTCCCCCAACCCCGTCACCCACTGCCAATGGCTGCCCCAGTACTCTGGGTAGAGACCACCCTCCTCCGAGTGCCTGCAGGTCCTATCTAGGTCTGGCCCTCACTGGCCCCCTGCAGCCTTGTCCCTCACTCTCTGCCTACACTTTAACCTGTCTTCCATTCCTATCATATCTTCCAGTCCCCAAACACAGCATTCTCTTTGTATTCCTGCCTTTCCTCAAGTCTTTATGCCTAGAGTACTCTTACCTCAATCTCTTGTCTTTGCCAGGAAACCTCCTTACCATTTTCTCAATAAATTACAAAGACAGGCATTTCCTATGTGCTAGGCACCATTCCAACCATTTCATTCCTATTATCTTACTTCCCGCTTATGGGATGTATACTATCATCATCCCCATTTTTCAGATGAGGAAATGAAGGCACGGAGAAGTTAAAAAATGCCCCCAACGTTGCACGGCTAGTAAGTGGCAGGGCCTGGATCCACGCTGGCTCTGTGAGTCTGGGGCTCCTTGCTCCTGCCGACCAGGCAGTAGTCATTGAGCAGCTGTCTTCTAGCACAATATTCACTTCTGAAACGACCTCCCCGACAGCCCCCTGCAAAGTTAATGCATTTCTTCCACTTCTTTTCTGAGCACCCTTTGTCTGTCCCTCTATAAGAGCATTGTGATGAGACATTCATTTTCCTAATAAACACTGTTCTCCATGCATGCCCAAGCTTAGCTAGCACAGCCCTAGAACTCAGTGTGTGTCTGGTAAATGTCAGCCAAGTTAATTTTTCAAATGAAAATGCAAGGTCAGGTAGATTGCCTGGGCCACATGCTGCTGGGTGCCCAAGCGCGAGCTTAGCCCCAGGTTTCTGAGTCTCCATCGTGTGCTTTGTCCTTCTGTGCCTCTCCGCCTCGCCCTACCCGGACCTCTGTGCAGGCCTGCACGTTGGAGAAACAAAACTTAATTTAAACAGTTCTTGATTCAGAGGCATAGGAAGTGGCCATGATAACTTTAAAAATTCTGAAACAGTCCTTTTCAAAGGTATCTTTCTTTATTCATCTGTCACCAGTCTAATGACAGACACCCGCACTTCTATTTTATTAAAAGTTTTTTCCCTAGAGTATTATTCCCTATAAAAATGCAAGTACTCTAACGGGAAGTAACATGCTAAGCTTTTCTAAATTTGTCATAGCTCGGTGTAAATTAGCTTATTCACCCTCTCAGCAGGAAGGTTCGCTGGGATTTAACAGCCTGCAGGAAGAAACAAAGGGTCCGGAGCAAGGACACAGCACAGCAGCCCCATGTCGAGAGCCCCGGGCAGGGCAAGGGCAGAAGTGTCTCCTCAGAAGAAGGTGCACCTGGAAGGATGAAAGGCAGCGTTTGGCTTGGGAAGCAGCAACTAAAGCCAGGTGGGGAGAAGACTCCAGAGGGGCCAGGAGCAGTGGTTCATGCCTGTAATCTTAGCATTTTGAGAGGCTGAGTCAGGAAGATGGCTCGAGGCCAGGAATTCGAGACCAGCCTGGGCAACATAGCAAGACCCCTTTTCCACAAAACATAAAAGAAAACTAGCTAGGTATGGTGGTGTGCACCTGTGGTCACAGCTACTCAGGAGGCTGAGACAGGAGGATCTATTGAGCCCAGAAGCTTGAGGCTGCAGTGAGCTATGATCGCACCACTGCACGCTCTTCTGGGTGACAGAGCAAGACCTTGATTCAATAAAGAAGACTCCAGAGGGCATATTATCCATGAAAAAGACCTCAGGGTGGCTTAAAAGAGATTAGTGGATTGATAAAATCACTAGCTTCAAATAGCTATCTGAAATAGCTGTAATTTCACAAGGCAAATAGTTTACCACAGAGACATAGACAATCATAGACAAGGACAAATACAGTTGTCCACTTCAGGGTTGGGCACGGTGGCTCTTGCCTGTAATCCCAGCACTTTGGGAGGCTAAGGCAAGAGGATCACTTGAGGCCAGGAGTTCAAGATCAGCCTGGGCAACATAGCAAGACCCCTGTCTCTACAACTATAATAATAATTGTCCACTTAACTCTGGCTTCCACTTTCCCTACAAATGGAGACACATTGGTCCATTTTGCCAGCACCTTTCCAAGACCCCTTCTGTTTCTCCATCCCCTGTACCCCTCATCTTCTGCCTTCCTGGTATCACAACACCCTATTTGGACTCTACACCTTGGTTCCTTCTCCAGAACCCTGGCTCTTGGATTCGTTACTACAGTTTCAATTCCCCAGTCCTCAAGGACACTATTCTGAGCCTCTTTTCTCCAGCTTGACACATCGTAACTTTAAAATGTCACTCAACCTTGTGAGCTTTTCTCAAACCAGGCTGGCTGCCACCCCACTGTTCACCCCTGAGGATAAGGGGTACCATATATTGATAAATAATGACTACTAATCCTTATGTGGACTTGATTAGCCCTCTTAAACAGAAAGCCATTAGCTAGGTGTGCAATATGGTACCTCCTGGTGGTTTAGAGCAACTCTAAGGTGCTTTCAAATCAGGGTCCCCTCCCTACATAATATTCAACAATTTTATATTGAATATGGTTGAATATGGGATCTGGAAATCGATTGTAATGATTCCATTTTCACATACACGCACATGCATGCTTGCACGCACACACACACACACAGGCATTTCAGGTTTCCCATGGCAATCTCCAAGACAATGTGTTCTTAAACATGTGCAGGCCTCCATGTGGGAGCATTTTCGCTTCTGAGTTAGTTTTTAACAGAGGTGTAGAGAGAGGTGCCCATAGAGAGTCCAGGGTTGGCAACTTCCGGTAGGGAGGTAGCCAGCTTCTTGTGCTTCCTCTCCTAATGCCCAGTGAGGTGAATGAAGCTCATGCTGCTCCTCTCAGTCCTGTGAAAGCAGATAATTCTGGAACAAGTGAATAAAACTGTCCTGCTTGACTTCCTTCCTGGGGGCACTGGAGCCTGACCTTGGCTTGGCCATTGTCACTGAGGATCTGAAAGCCGCAAGAAGCACCTCTAAATCAGCTGTTCTCAGCCTTGGCTATACATTAGAATTACCAGGGGCATATGTTAAAAGTTCCATCTCCCAGATGGAAACCATTCTAAACCATTTAATCAAAAGCTTTGGGGTGGAACTCAGGAATTGGTATTTTTGAAAACCATCCAGATGATGCCAACATGTGACCAAACATGAGACCCACTGCTCTAAGGAAAGCTGTGGTTCAACCAATCACCATCATCACTAACACCATCATCACTTCCACCCTCATTTATCTAACTCC
The DNA here is from genome assembly GCF_043159975.1 of Macaca nemestrina. Taxonomy (NCBI): domain Eukaryota; kingdom Metazoa; phylum Chordata; class Mammalia; order Primates; family Cercopithecidae; genus Macaca; species Macaca nemestrina. The sequence goes on along the minus strand of NC_092132.1, from coordinate 49,213,632 downwards.
TTGACCCACGTGTTCCCAAAGTGACATATTTTGACATAGTAAAGTAATCATTTGGCTGAGAATAGAGTGAGAGGGTGTTTTTTTGTTTTGTTTTGTTGGGCTGTTTTTTTGTTTTGTTTTGTTTTGCTTTTAGATTTCGTCACTAAGTAGCTGTATGATCTTAACTAATACCACAATTACTAGTATTACTGATGATTATTATGATAACAGCTATATTTATTTCACCTTACTATGTGCCAGACACTGTGCTAAGAGCTTTATATGCATTGTTTCAGTTAATCCTCATCCAGTATAGTAAGCATTAGTTTACAGAAGAAACAGATACAGAGAGGTAAAGTCAATTGTTCAAGATCACAGAATAAGTAACACAGCCGAGATTTAAACTCAAGCTGTCAGACGTGGAAGCCCATGTTCTTAATCACTCTTCAATACCACCTCCTTCAATAACTTGCCCCCAGTGACAGAATTGGGGAAGTAGAGAATACAGGATTCCTATCCAAGTCTGCCCAACTTCAAAGCTCACTCTTTGACTAGTGTGCTATACTGCCATGCCATCAACACAAAAGGTATGTCAGGTTGACATCTCTTCTACTGATCTATTCACTTTTCCAAAACATATATGGATGACAACGAAAAAATCTTCATGGGCTAGAGGGATCTAAACAATCTAATCCAGTGAAAAAGGTATCTGCATTGGGACAAGCGAGTGCTCCATTTAAATGTTCAAAGGATCTCCATGTGTAAGAAGAAAAACACAATTCATAGGTAAGATTTAAGACCAGAAACTGCAGGTTTGCAGGCTGGTAAATTTTTCTTGCACTATGTTCCATATGGCAATAGCAAATGGGGTTTCTAATTTATTTCATTTCTTTAGAGACCATAAAAAGTATACATTTGCAAAAATCAGTATGTGTTTCCTTTCCTGCCATTTCACATGATAGATAAACACAACCCCCAGTCCTACAACAGAAATTACATTGTCCTTTTAGATTGCTCCAGAAATATGTATATGGTAATGTCGAAACTCATCAGGGAGTTTTAATTTCAAAGTGTTCTGATGTCCCATGCCAGAATCTCATGGGAATGTCTTTCAGACATTTCTGGGAAGCTTCGAGGACATCCAAGGCAAGGTCTGAAATTGATTAGAGCAATATATTCCAGGAGAAATGTTTTGCATGACCGTTCTGGAGGAGACTGTCATCACACTCAGATGAGACATGCAAGCCCATAGTAACTCACACCTGACAATAGGACCTGGTACACAGGCTGGGCCAGAGGTCCTTGGTCATCCCAGTGGTATGTGGCCAAGTGGTGGGTGTCTCTCCCTCGCAACCAGGTGAAGAAAGCGTCTTCAAAGACTATATGCCCATGGAAATTCCGCTATAGACTTGCTCTAAGTAGGTCAGAGAGAAAGGAGGAGTCTTAGGAGCAGGTCCTCTGAGGAGGTTTATCCACTCAGGGCCTGGACCATATCAACCACTGATAATATGAAAAGTGTGAGAGATGGAGCAAGAGAGGGAAAAAAGAGAGGAGGGGGGATGCGTAAGAGAAAAAGAGCTAGAGAGAGTAAGAGATGCTTGTTTTTTTGAGATGCTTCACTTCCACTACCAGGTAGAAAAGTTGCCTAAAGTAAGGAAAAATGAATGTTCAAGCTGTGTTCCATTAAAGCTAAGAATTGAACTTGGGCTCCATTATTTATTCATGTATAATTTACACATTTACCCAACACTGAGTCCCTAGTTTGGAGGTGTTGGAGGTACAGTTGTAAACAAAAGACCCCATCCTATGAAGTTTACAGTCTAATGAGGGGGATGGAAAATCAACAAAGTAACCAACCAAAAAGACACAAAATTCAATGTCAAGTGGTGGTAGGTATCATAAGTTAAAACAAACAAACAACGGAGTAAAAGGTTGAAAGTGCTGGAAGCCAGCAGGACATGCATTCTGAGCATATGAAATTTGAACAGAATCTTGAACCAAATGAGTGAGTGAGCCATACTCTGGGAGAAAGAGCTATTTAGGCAGAGGGAACCATGAGTCCCACCAAGGGTCTTGAGGTGGGAATGTGCTTGTCTTGTTGAAGAACAGCAAGAAATATGAAAGCAAATCTCTCTAATCAGGAACTGACAGAACCATGTCACCTGGATCTAACATCTAGCCCCACTTACAACTTCTTATATCATCAGTATCTTGTTGCTACTTTGTCCATGGGTTATGTAATAATGACTCAGTCTCACAAAACATGATTGACTTGCAACTAGGTAGCTGCTGTTGTCTGAGTGTTGTCCCCAAAAGTTCATATGTTGGAAACTTAATTGTCATTGTAACCGTAGTAAGAGGTAGAGCTTTTAAGAGGTGATTAGGCCATGAGGGCTCTTTCCTCCTGAAGGGATTAATGCCATTACTGCAGAAGAAGTGGGTTAGTTATCACAGGAGTAGGTTCTTGATAGAAAGGAGGGTTTGGCCCAATTGCCTCACTCTGCTTTGTGTGCTCATCTGCCTTTCTGCTTTCATCCATAAGAAGATCCTCACCAAACGGCTGCGTAGATGCCAGTGCCATGCCCTTGGACTTCCCAGCTTCCAGAACCATGAGCCAAATACACTTCTATTGTTTATAAATTACCCTATCTATGATATTCTGTTATAACAGTAGAAAACAGACTAAGACAGTGGTGATGATCAACCTGTGGATGTGCACAACCAGAGTGTGCTATTTTAACAACACAAATATACTTTTTATTTATTTGCCGTATATATATTTATCCAGTGTACAAAATTCATATGCTATATACAACATGTAATAATGTTGGGTCCACATTTTAAAAGTATAAGGCTTACTTTATTTTTAATACAAGGTTAAAATATTTATTGAGATGATAATTCAAGTTTGTACATTTCAATACAAAAGTATTCTTTTTTAATTCTCAAAGACAAAGCACTAAGGATCAAATACAAACAACATTTGCAAGACAGCCAATAGCAGCCATCAGGCACACATAGGCCACCTCTCACAAAAGAACTTAAATATTACAAAATGAATTGAGGGAAAGATCTACAATCACAGCCCCCTAATCACCATAGTTTTGTAGCACTGATCTTACACAGCACTATCTTGCATGTATTTTGTGTATTTTCCATGAACTCAGTGGCAATGCTGCTGACGGGATACCCAAGAAAACCCAATGACAGAAAGTAAATGCTAAGGGATACTAAGGAATAAGATTTCCAGCTTGGGGGGCGGTCATAAATTATGGATTTTTTGTTACCCAGGAACCAATTTTCACCCACTGGAGGAAGCCGTATTACCCTGATAAGAATGCATGTCCTAAACTGTGAGCTCCTCAATCTTAAGGTCTATGACCTTCATCTTTATATTGCATCCTTAGCATAGTGAATTGCACACACGCACACACACACATATACATCTACACTTTAAGTTCTGGGATACATGTGTAGAACGTGCAGGTTTGTTACACAGATATACATGTGCCATGGTAGTTTGCTGCACCCATCAACCCATCATCTACATTAGGTATTTCTACTAATGCTATCCCTCCCCTAGTCCCCCACTCCCCAACATGCCCCATTGTATGATATTCCCCTCCCTGTGTCCATGTGTTCTCATTGTTCAACTCCCACTTATGAGTGAGAACATGTGATGTTTGGTTTTCTGTTCTAGTGTTAGTTTGCTGAGAATGATGGTTTCCAGTTCATCCATGTCCCTGCAAAGGACATGAACTCATCCTTTTTTATGGCTGCATAGTATTCCATGGTGTATATGTGGCACATTTTCTTTATTCAGTCTATCATTGATGGGCATTTGGGTTGGTTCCAAGTCTTTGCTATTGTGAACAGTGCTGCACTAAACATATGTCTGCATGTGTCTTTGTAGTAGAATGATTTATAATCCTTTGGATATATACTCAGTAGTGGTATTACTGGGACAAATGGTATTTCTGGTTCTAGATCCTTGAGGAATTGCCTCACTGTCTTCCACAATGGTTGAACTAATTTATACTCCCACCAACAGTGGAACAGCATCCCTATTTCTCCTCATCCTCTCCAGCATCTGTTGTTTCCTGACTTTTTAATGATTTCCATTCTAACTGATGTGAGATGGTATCTCATTGTGGTTTTGATTTGCATTTCTCTAATGACCAGTGATGATGAGCTTTTTTTTTCACATGTTTGTTGGCTGCATAAATGTCTTTTTTTGAGAAGTGTCTGTTCATATCCTTTGCCCACTTTTTGATGGGGTTGTTTGTTTGTTTGTTTTTCCTGTAAATTTGTAAGTTCTTTATAAATTCTGGATATTAGCCTTTTGTCGGATGGATACATTGCAAACTTTTTCTCCCATTCTGTAGGTTGCCTGTTCACTCTGATCGTAGTTTCTTTTGCTGTGCAGAAGCTCTTTAGTTTAATTAGATCCCATTTGTCAATTCTGGCTTTTGTTGCCATTGCTTTTGGTGTTTTAGTCATGAAGTCTTTGCCCAGGCCTATATCCTGAATGATATTGCCTAGATTTTCTTCTAGGATTTTTATGGTTTTAGGTCTTACGTTTAAGTCTTTAATCCATCTTGAGTTAATTTTTGTATAAGGTGTAAGGAAGGGGTCCAGTTTCAGTTTTCTGCATATGGCTAGCTGGTTTTCCCAACACCATTTATTAAATAGGAAATCCTTTCCTCATTGCTTATTTTTGTCAGGTTTGTCAAATATCATATGGTTGTAGATATGTGGTGCTATTTCTGAGGCTTCTGTTCTGTTCCATTGGTCTGTATATCTGTTTTGTTATCAGTACCGTGCTGTTTTGGTTACTGTCACCTTGTAGTATAGTTTGAAGTCAAGTAATGTGATGCCTCCAGCTTTGTTCTTTTGCTTAGGATTTTCTTTCTGAAATTGATGCTGTAATTAATAGCCTACCAACCAAAAAAAAACAAAAAAACAAAAAAAACGCAGGACCAGATGGATTCACAGCCTAATTCTGCCAGAGGTACAAAGAGGAGCTGGTACCATTCCTTCTGAAACTATTCCCAACAATAGAAAAAGAGGGACTCCTTCTTAACTCATTTTATGAGGCCAACATGACCCTGATACCAAAATCTGGCAGAGACACACACACCAAAAGAAAATTTCAGGTCAATATCCCTGATGAACACTGATGCAAAAATCCTCAATAAAATACTGGCAAACCAAATCCAGTAGTGCATCAAAAAGCTTATCCACCATGATCAAGTTGGCTCCATAACTAGGATGCAAGGCTGGTTCAACATACGCAAATCAATAAATATAATCCATCACATAAACAGAACCAATGACTAAAACCACATGATTATCTCAATAGATGCAGAAAAGGCCTTTGATAAAATTCAACACCTCTTCATGCTAAAAACTCTCAATAAACTAGGTATCGATGGAGCATATCTCAAAATAATAAGAGCTATTCATGACAAACCCACAGCCAATATCATACTGAATGGGCAAAAACTGGAAGAATTCCCTTTGGAAACCAACACAAAACAAGGATGCCCTCTCTCATCACTCCTATTCAACATAGTTTTGGAACTTCTGGCCAGGGCAATCAGGCAAGATTAATAAATAAAGGTATTAGGCCGGGCGTGGTGGCTCAAGCCTGTAATCCCAGTACTTTGGGAGGCCGAGACGGGCGGATCACGAGGTCAGGAGATCGAGACCATCCTGGCTAACACGGTGAAACCCCGTCTCTACTAAAAAATACAAAAATCTAGCCGGGCGAGGTGGCAGTCGCCTGTAGTCCCAGCTACTGGGGAGGCTGAGGCAGGAGAATGGCGTAAACCCGGGAGGCAGAGCTTGCAGTGAGTTGAGATCCGGCCATTGCACTCCAGCCCGGGCGACAGAGTGAGACTCCGTCTCAAAAAAAAAAAAAAAAAAAAAAAAAAAGAAATAAAGGTATTTAAATAGGAAGAGAGAAAGTCAAATTGTCTCTGTTTGCAGATGACATGATTGTATATTTAGAAAACTCCATCATCTCAGCCCAAAATCTCCTTAAGCTGATAAGCAACTTCAGCAAAGTCTCAGGATACAAAAATCAATGTGCAAAAATCACAAGCATTCCTATACACCAATAACAGACAAATAGAGAGTGAAATCAGGAGTGAACGCCCATTCACAGTTGCTACAAAGAGAATAAAATACCTAGGAATACAACTTACAAGGAATGTGAAGGACCTCTTCAAAGTGAACTGCAAGTAGTTTATTATCATTAAATGTTTGATGAGCGAGAAAATGAGAGAGGGAGGTAATGAGTGAGTAAATTAACGAAATAATAAACATTAATCTGAGAGACAACTGTACACTGGAGTACTCAGCAAAGGAGTTATGAAGAAAAAGAAGAAGAGGAGAGAGAGCTTTCTTGGTAAGAGAAACGAAGAAAAGCAGGGCATGGAGTGGATTTCAGATAGAGTGAAAAGAAAACTCTGGTCTGAGGATAAGAAAGGTTTGTGTTGCGGGGGCAGCGTAGCATGGTAGGAAAAGTAAGACATCTCATATTAGAAATTCTTTGTTTCATTTCCAGCTCTATCATTGACTGGTTTATGATTTTTTGGCAATTCACATAGCCTCCCATCTTCTAACCTGTAAAATAGGGATAATAATACCAATTTAATGTGGATAATATTAGAAACAAGTAAGATATGCCAAAAAAAAAAAAAACTCTGTGAAGTATAAATCATAGTAGTAATGTAATCATTGGGCCTTAAGTGTGAAGAGATAAGGTGGGGCCACAACATGAAAAGTCTCAAATGCCACGTGAAGGTGTGGAACTGATGCAGTGAGCATCAGTACTGTTCAAGGTTATTGGAAAGTCACAGGAGACTAATGTTCATTGAGTGGCTACTATGCTCTCAGCAATTATCTCTCACACCTACCTCATTTGAACCTCATGACCAAGCTATAAAGTAAACCTTAATATTCTCATTTCACGGATATGAACACTGAGACACAGGAAGCTTGAAACTGAGAGCATTTGCCGATGGATTGGTTAAGAGATGCCAGGAAAAGGAAGACATTGAGGATAAGTCTTAGTTTCTGGCTTCATCACCAGGTGAATAGTGGTGCTACTTACTGAAATCAGGAACAGTTGGCAGGAGAAATGGATGGCAGGAAAAAAGAGCTTTGTGGTGGGCATGTGACATTGGAGATGGCTTGGAGACATGCAAATGAAGAAGCAGCGTAGAAGTTGGCATTTTTAATGTGGAACTCAAAAGAGAGATTCGGGTTGGAGCTATAATTTGGGAACTTATCAGTATATACATACTGTCATTTTTAAAAAACATATTACTGAAACCACCTGGGGACTTATGGATAGACAGGAAAAGAGAAACGAGGCTGGCGGAATGCCACACTTAGAGGTTAAGATGAAAGAAGCAATGGAAGAATGCAGTGTCCCGGGAGCCAAGTGAGTCAAGTGTTTTGAGCTGACTGAAAGGTAAAAGGTGACAATTGAGAATTGACATCTGTGGCAGCATAGAGGTGATGAGCAACCTTGTCAAGAGAGGTTTCAGAAGAGTAATGGTTATCCTAATTGGGGAGGATCCAGAAAAGAGTGGGAAATGAACAAGTAGAAAAAAGGAGTACAAAAATTCATTTGAAATATTTTGCTATGGAGGAAAACGAGGTATGAGCCTGTATTTGGAGAAGGAGTTTGGGTCAAGGGAGAAATCTTAAAAGATGGAAGATTTTACAGAGTGTTGACATGCAGAAGAGAATACTGGAGGTGAAAAAGGGAAAAGAGCAGCAGCAAAGTTCTTGAGTAGATGAGAAGTGGTAGGATCTACTCCACAAGACACTTTTTCACTTTGGATGAGAGACCAAATGAAAAACCAATTCGTCTTTTATAACAGGAGGAAAGGCAGGGCAAGTAGGTAGATACAGAAACAGGTTGTTGTTCTGGAGGCAGAATGATGAAATAGTTCTCTTTGGACAGCTTCTGCTTTCCCGGTGATATGAGAACAGCGGTCCTCCGCGAGAGTGAGAAGGGGATGGCATAGGATAGTTGTGAAGGGAGAGAGAAGAAAGTGTAACATAGTTGTCCTGTGCAAGGAAGAGTGAATTGAGCAGAGAAAGGTGGTAAGATCACTAGGGGGTGCAGAGAGCTCACCTGAGATGCTTGGTCATAAATTTAAACAAGGAAAAGTCAGCATGATGTGTGTTTTCCCCTAGCTGAGTTAGCTGCTTGAGAGCAGGCACAGAGTAATCAGAGACCTTGGTTGAATTTGAATTGGGAGTTTTCCAGGTGAGTATGGTGGAGGAAAAGAGGGCTCTGGGAGTTGAGGGTGTAATAGATTGGGGGTGTAGTAATAGGCTACCATGATGGACTACAGAACCCATGCTGGGTAGTGAGGGAAATGAGGTGGTTGGGGCAAAAGAGATGGTAGGAAAAGACAATGTAAAAGGTGTTAAAAGAAGGAATTTTGGGGATGGAAATACTAAACAAAGGAATGTGGGGCGCTGGAAATCACGCTTTAGGAGTTGGTGCAGTTATTGGTAATGTCAAGATTCAGGGTTAGACTCTTGGAGTAGAGAACTAACAGATACTGCAGGAGAAGTCATTCGAAGTGACAGGTCATGGGACTGAGGCAAGTGTTAGGGAGATTATCTCTCTATGTGGATGCAGAAGCCACCAAATGTGATGACAAGAGTAGAGATTCAGAAAGCCCAGCTTCAGACATGCTCTGGGCCATCTTTAGCTCCCTGAGGCCTGCTCATGCCAGTGTTTCATAATTCACATAATGTTCAGTCTTCTTTATTACAAGAGTATCCATTTCTGGAGCTACAATGACAGAATTTCAGTTCCTAGTAACCAAAAAGCGATTGTCCAAGTTCACCAGTTCCTCCTGTTTTCCATTCACAAAGCAGATTTCTACTTTATTTCCCCCTGAATTATGCTGACAGAACCTGAGTAGTAGCAGGAGAGATGAGATTAGGTTGGGTCCTAGGGATGGACAAGAAGAGGAGAGGAGGCAGAATACTCTCTCCTTGGTTTATTTTTGACAGTAAACTGGCTAGGTAGCTCTAGAATTGCCCCGAACTCTGTCATTGCAAGACACAGGACATCTCCTTTACTGCAAACTCTCGGCCAGGGTGAGTACAAACCATGGTCTACACGTACAGGTGGGCCACATTGTGTTTTGCAAATTCTACTTTTCAAACTTTGATATGTCCTACATTTCTAAACACCATCTCTTTGCGGAGGAACTACAGAAGATTCCAGTTAGACCAAGCGCTTAACAGGATGCTCTGGACTGTGGGACAAGATTTATGATGAATTAAAAGTTAATTGAATCACCTAGAAATATTTATTTTCAAAAAAAGGAAGGAGAAGAAAGAAAAAGAAAGAAAGAAAGAAAGAAAGAAAGAAAGAAAGAAAGAAAGGAAAAATACACATAACAATATTATTTGACAAATTCTGCTTCATTGAAACCCATTGGCACATTATTGAAAGTGATCTGAAATTTTTAACAACTGCTAAGTTTGGGCTGCTTTTAATAGACCATAACCTGCAGGGAGGCACAGCTGTAGCTGTCCTTCCAAAATGAAAAGAAATCATTTTCAGGAATGAGCCCTTGAAAGTCATTTAAGTCTGTGGTAGATGTGCCCCACAGGCTAGAATATCATCAGAATGCTGGTCTTCTCCCTGTTTCTCTGCAGGAAAACAACATAACAGAAAGGGATTTATCGGATGTGTTGTCACTAATGTTCTCTGAATGCTTAAGTGTTTCTGTGGATTGGCCCAGATAGCTTGAAAAAAGCTGCTGGCTAATAACGAGGACACATGGAACAGATGAACAAGTGTAGCACATCACAAGAAAGAAGCAAAGTTCTAAAGGAAGGAGGTGCCCTCACCCCCATCTCACCCCATCATGATCATCAAAAAGTACTTGGCTTGTGGAATTCTTGCATCCCTGCCCAGTGATAGCACTGGCATTTGGAAGCAGGATCAGAACACTGAGTCTCCTGTGACTTTGTCTGCCTCTCCCTCACCAAGGAGACATAAGTGGATTACGGGCATGAGCCAGAAAAACCTGCCCACAGCTTTTCCATGTCCTGGGAGAAGCCATGCTGTAACCTATAACTTTAGGAGCCCTAGCCTATGTGGAAACTGGCATGTTTTTGTTTGCTTGGTGATTTATTTTCAGGATATATTTTTAATGTCACACTATATAAAAATATACACATTCAGGCCGGGCATGGTGGCTTTGGGAGGGAGGCAGAGGCGGGCCGATCACTTGAGGTCAGGAGTTCGTGACCAGCCTGGCCAACGTGGCAAAATCCCATCTCTACTTAAAGTACAAAAAAATTAGCTGGGCTTAGTGGTGGGCATCTGTAATCCCAGCTAGTCGGGAGGCTGAGGCAGGAGAATTGCTTGAACCCGGGAGGCGGAGGTCGCAGTGAATCACGCTCGCTCCACTGCACTCCAGCATGGGAGACAGAACGAGACTCCACCTCAGAAAAAAGCAGACATATAGATAGATAGAGAGAAGATAGATAGATAGATAGATAGATAGATAGATAGATAGATAGATAGATAGATAGATAGATAGATAGGATATAGGTATATAGATATATATACATTCAGTTTTATAGCTTAAGTTTTTTATTCTTCCAGGACTTGGCAAACGTTTAAACTATTAGGTGGTGAGACTATCTATGGAGAAGGGGAGAAAAGCAGAAAAACTAATCTTATGGTGGATGAGAAACAGAAACATGAAATAGAAGCTTATGTCTGTAATTACTGGAAAAGAGTAATCACCAACTATCACTTGGTGATAGGTGTTTTAAATTTAAACTGTGTTTTGTTCATCTTTGAATTCTTAGTGTTTTGATGATTAGGAAATGGTATCTGTAATACAAAAGGTTAACCAGACATGGTAGTGTACATCTGTAGTCTCAGCTACCTGGGAGGCTGAGGTGGGAAGATCACCTGAGCCTTGGGGATTGAGGCTGCAGTGAGCTGTGATTGTGCCACTGCACTCCAGCCTGTGTGACAGAATGAGTCCTGTCTCAAAAAAAAAAAAAGAAAAGAAAAGAAAAAAGAAATAGTATATATGTGTGCCTGTAATCACAGCTACTCAGAAGGCTAACATGAGAGGATCACTTGAGGTCAGGAGTTTGAGACCAGCCTGGGCAGTATAGTGAGACCTCATCTCTACAAAAATTTTTTTAAAAAATTAGCCAGGCATGGTGGCAGGCACCTGTAGCCTCTTAGGAGGCTGATGCACAAGAATCTCTGGAGCCCAGAAGTTTGACTCTGCGGTGAGTTATGATCACAGCACTGTGCTGCAGCCTGGGCCGCAGAGTGAGGTACCTCCTCTAAACAAAGGAAATAAAGAAAGAAAGAAATAGTATATGACTCAAACACACATTGCATCTTGGAAGAATGTTTCCTGAAAGGAAATGTGTGTGCCCACAATGTGCCAGGCACGTGTATGATTTCATATTATCCTCGAAACAGCTCTCTGAGGTAAACGTCATTACTCTCAGTTCACAGAAAGGAAAGCAGAGTCAGAGAGGGTCAGTAGCTTGCTCAAGGCCACACGTAGCTATTAATTGTTAGAGCACAATCTGGAGGAGCAAGTCTTGACTTCCCAGCTCCAGATCTTTCTATGGCGCCATGCCACCTCCTGTCCGATTGCACACCAGTGGCTTCACCACTACCCAGCTTAACTCAGGCCTTGATTAGGGCATGTCACCAGTGTTTGCTTGTGTTTTTGTAACCAAACATGAATTCCAGGAGCCATACCTTTAAAGGAAAACACAATACCCTGAGCCAGGCATGCTGGTATCTTCTTTATCTTTGTATCCTTAGCATCCGGTAAAGGTTTGACACATCATAAGCAATAATGTACATAATAAAAACTGAATGAATCATCAAGCAATTTGATTGTGAGTGTAATCTACACAGAAACTAAGTCCTTGCTATGAACTGTGTTAAGGAACTTTACATATATTATTCAATAGCTCTGTAAGCCTCACTGTAAAAATAATTTCTTAGTGATTCACTTTTCATTCCTCCAACAATGTATTGCTATGTACCCATGACTGCAAGGGAGGAGACTTTCTTTTGGAAACAGAGCTCTGTGAAGATTTGGCACAGAAGAGTTGTAGAAAGAGAATCTCCAAGCATGACTGGGTCTGAAGGTGCGGACCTGTCTACCCCTCCTTCCCCATCTCCCCAGCTTCCTGCTTCCTACTGTGCCATCCCAAGGACCTGTAGTCTTCCACCCCTGGCCACAGCACCCATTTTCCTATTGCCCTCCTCTTTGCCTTTGCTCATGTCTGCTTTGCCCAGACTTCTTCCCCTTGCTCCCCTCTCTGCCTACCCACTTCCAGCTCTCCTTCATACCTTATGACTCTGTTAAGATGCCAGGTTTTTTTTGGAGTCCTTCTGGCATTTCTTTCCAGGCTGGCAGATATGAAAGGTCTTCAAAACATTCATGGAAAATTCTTATTATGAAAAAACTATACATAGATTTCAAAAAAAAGTTGCACCAAAATAAACTCATACTCACTTGCTATAACATTTCTGGATATGATACAGTCTGAACCACTAACAAGAATTAGACATCAGTTTGAAAAGAACCCCTGTCAGAGCAACACAAATTTGCTAACACTGAAGCAAGAACAAATATCAAATTTATGGTGAAGCCTGGATGGACGAATAGTGAAATTACTGATCCTTTACAAAAAGTTTGTAGGGACAATGCCCCAAAGAACTAAACAGTTAATAAATTGATTTCTCACTGTAAGAAGGCATGAGATGATGTTGAAGGTGAAGCCTGCAGTGGCAAACCATCCCTATCAATTTTTAAGGAAAAAATTAACCTTATTAATGCCCTAATTGAACAAGACCAACAATTAACAGCAGAAACAATAGGCAACCTCACAGACATCTCACTTGGTTCAAGCTTACACAATTCTGACTACAAAATTAAAGTTGAGCAAACTTTCCACTCAATGGGTGCCAAAACCATTGCACTCAGATCAACTGCAGACAAGAGCAGAGGTTTCAATGGAAGTTTTAAACCAGTGAGATCAAGATTCTAAAGCATTTTTTTCAAATAATTGCAACAGGAGATGAAACATGGCTTTACTGGTATGATCCTGAAGACAAAGCACAATCAAAGCAATGGCTACCAAGAGGTGGAAGTGGTCCAATCAAAGCAAAAGTGGACCAGTCAAAAGCAAAGGTCTTGGCAACAGATTTCTGAGATGATCAAAACTTTCTGCTTGTTGACCTTCTGGAGGGCCAAAGAACGATAACATCTCCTTATTATGAGAGTGTTTTGAGAACCTTAGCCAAGCTTTAGCAGAAAAAAAAAATGTTTCACTAGAACGTTCTTTGCCACCAAGACAACGCTCCTTCTTGTTACTCTCATCAAGAGTTTCAAAGGGAAATCACTAGGCATCCACCTTACAGTCCTGATTTGGCCCCTTTCTCACTTCTTTTTTCTTGCTAATCTTAAAAAGTCTCTAAAGGGCACCTATTTTTCTTCAGTGAATAATGTAAAATAGACTGCATATACATCATTAAATTCCCAATACCCTCAATTTCAGGGGATGGGCTAAATGGCTGGTGTCATCACTTCCAAAAGTATCTTAACTTGATGGAACTTATATTGAGAAAAAAGTTTATAGTTTTAAAATTCCATTTTCCATGAACTTTTTGAAGTCCCCTTGTATTCCTCTCTTTAATGCTTCCATGATTTTCCTAATCACTGTACTTCCACCTTCTACTAGGCTGTGAATTTCTCAAGGACAAAAGTTGTGATTTCTTTATCACCATATAAATGAGAGTTAGGAGAGGAAGAGAGGGAAGGAGAGAGACAGCTTTTCTATAGATGGTGACTTTGGGACAATAAAGCGTAGGGAAGAATATAACAGCTCCCCAGATTTGAGGACAACTTAAGGAAAGACTAAATTGGTAGGAACATTTTAAACTATCAGAAGAAAGGATGTAGTTACAATAGAGATAACAGATGGAAAAAGCATGAGGAAACAGAATAAACTTCCTTGGTATTTGCTGCCTATAACAAGGGAACAGGCAGCAGTAGAAGCAATCTGATTATCTAGGTACATAGACATTGCTAGGTTTTACATTCTCATTCCTTAAATGATTCTTACAGCATTTGCTGAACTTCATAAACTTACATGGCTGGACCAACTTTGCATAGTACACGTATTCTGTAGAAATTAATATGTATGTTGAAATAATTAGACAAATACACAACTCACTGGAGGTTTTTTCCATAAAAGCTATTAAACTGAAAGGAAAGTCAAATTCATGTATAATGGGATTTGCTGAATGTTCATCTCTATGTGGCTCAAGGCTGTGTCAATGTGGGACTAGTAGAAAAGTAATTCTATGTCTATTAGGTGGTTTGCATAAAATCACCAAGTATCATTTTCATAGGGCCCCAATTCACTCTCACCAAGTAATTCTAGAGTTAGGAACCTTTCCAAAGAATTCCTGCAGAGCTATACTGGGATAAAATCTGGCCCATTGTGAATATAAAATGGCAATTTTATTTAAACAGTTGTAGTTCCTTGGGTCTTTTCTGGCTGACTCTAATACTGCTCCTTGTCTATATACTTTGGACACATTTTCACCTTCCTCTAGTAGAGTTTTACTGTTTAATCATCTTCTTCTTACCACCTCCCCCTTCTAGTGAGTTCTGTGTTAGAACAATGGAACAACTTTTCCTTAGTGGTCTGTTGATGAATTTCACAGGAAAGTTATCACTAATAATCTCCAACACATGTCCCTAAATGTGGTACACTGACTGAGTCACTTAATCTTCCTATACCATCATTTTTCCAGCTGTAAAATTTGCTGGTAAGTCTTCATGCCTCAAGGTTTTCTACTGCAAAGGTTTCTGCTGCATAGCCTTTCCACCATTTCTTTGTCCAGAGTAAGTAATGACTTTCAAAGGCCACATTAAAAAGGCTGACTTCAATTATTGTTTCATCTGTGTCACTTCTCTGGCAGAGATGGGCTAATAAAAATGCATGTGGCCTGCAAAATCTTTAGTAGTATTTTTGCTAAATAATTCTAGTTTATGACTGTGAACTTGAATCAGCTATGCACTGGTCAAATCATCTAATCATCAGACCTAGCCATCAGGATCAGTTCGTGCTTATCCAATAATGGATTATAATTTATTTTTAAAAATATTTTATTTTTAAATTGACACATGATAATTGTACATGTTTATGGGCTACATAGCAATATTTCAATACATATAATGTATAGTGATCCGATCAAGGTAATTAGCATATTCATCATCTCAGACATTTATCATTTCTTTGTATTGGGGTATTTGATAGCCTCCTTCTAACTATTTGAAACTATATAACTGATTATTGATAACTGTAGTCATCTTACAGTGATATAGGACACTAGAACTTTTTTCTCCTATCTAGCTGTAATATTATATATTATATCCTTTAACAAATCTCTCCCCTTCTTCCTCCTTCCCCTACCCTTTCCAGCCTCTACTTTTTACTTCTGTGAGACCAACTTTTTTTAGCTTCCACATGAGTGAGAATGTGCAGTGTTTAACTTTCTGTTCCTGGCTTATTTCACATAACATAAAGTCTTCCAGTTCCATCCATGTTGATGCAAATGACAAGATTTCATTTTGTATTCCATCGTGTATATGTATATTTTCTTTATCCTTTCATCTATTGATGGACACCTAGGTTGATTCCATATCCTGGCTATTGTGAACAGTAGTGCAAAAATCATGGGGATGCAAGTGTCTCTTTGATACACTGATTTCCTCTCCTTTGGAGAAATGCTCAGTATTGGGATTACTGGATCATATGGTACCTCTAGTTTTTTTTGTTTTTTTTTTTTTAAGAACCTCCATACTATTTTTCACAGTGCTGTACTAGTTTTCATTCCCATCAAAAGTGTGTAAAGTTCCCTTTTCTCGGCATCTTCCCAGCATGTGTTACTTTTTGTCTTTTTGATAATAGCCATCCTAACTAAGGTGAGATGATACTTCACTGTGGTTTTGGTTTGCATTTCCCTGATGATTAGTGATGCTGAGCATTTAAAAATATATTTGTTGGACATTTGTATGTCTTCTTTAGAGAAAAGTCTGTTCAGATCATTTGTCCATTTTTAAGTTGTATTGTTTTTTGCTTTGAGATGTTTGAGTTCCTTGTATATTCTAGATATTAACTCCTTGTCTAATTTTTGATTAAAGGAAAAAATAGATTTCTTTATACAGCCAAAAATAATTATTGGGTATGTATGATGTGCCAGGTATGGTGAAGCACATTGAGTGTTGTTTCTGACCTTAGAGATGGGAATGAATTAACCATGGGATAAGCTTTAGGCTATGAGTAAAGCAATTTCTATGGTTGACAGTTGGGCTTATCAGTAATGTCTAAGTAAGGACTCTGTCCTTGTTCCACTCTCTGGTATCAGCTTAAGAAGGCCAGGACTATCTTTTTTCTCTACCAAGCCCTTGGCCAGAGTAAAGAGCCAAACCCACCTCCCTGGGAGTGAATGGTATCCATGCTAGGGCATGTCACATCAGCTACAGCAGCCCAGATCCACAACCTTCTGGAAAACTTAACCTAAAAATTCCCCTCAAGCAATCTGCAAGCTTTCCCTTCCCTTTGCCACCAAATGTCTTGAAACAGGAACCTACTGCTGCCTACATTTTTTTAACACCACTTTCTCCCCTCTCAAGTTTATCTTCAATGTTATTCACTGTGGCATCTGATCCCATTGCTTTACTGCTCAAAGCACTTTGCTAGCTCCTAAGGGTTCACCATATCAAGTTCAAGCAGTTCAAACTTCTCAATCTGAACTAAGACCATTTCTATCTTTTTAATGAGATGTATTATTAACAAAAAAAAAACGCCTTTATTGAAAATTGAGTATGTGTTGGGCAAGATGCTTATGCTTTCTAAGCATTAACTCACTTTGTCCTCACAACAACACAGTGACACTGATACAATTATTAGCCCAGTTTACAGATGAGCAATAGAAAGCCCAGAAAGGTTTAGTAACTGGCCCACCATCAGCTACCTTAGGGTGGAACTAGAAATCAGGCCTGGATCTGCCTGATTCACTGAGAGCTTTCCATGCCTGCTGCCTCTCATGGCTTTCTTGGTAAGCCCATCTCACAGTTTCTCTCTCATTTCCTATCAACAGGATAGCCAGTGCAAAACGACAGGCAGTCATCCCCAGTATCTTTCTACATTTTCTGATAATCCTCGGGATGCACAGGGGCCTCCAGACCAAATGGAGGCCAAAATCATGAGGGAACACAACTGAAATACAGAAGAGCAAGCCACCAACAGCTACACTCACCCACACTCTTGTGGCAGGAGGGAGAGATGGCCTCTATATATTGTGTCCCATTGGCAAAGATCTCCTTTGGACAGGTCAGAAAAAACATATATTTGAATTAATTTCAGCAAATGCCAAATACTCAGTAGGAAACCCCCTGCCCTATACACACCACAAGCCACTGAACTCTGCTTCAGTGGGGCTCCACTGCATTCTAGTTTATCAGGACAAGTATTTTGTTTCATAAGCTCAATAGATTGCATGTACCTTATCTGACTATCTCTGCACCCCAGCATTGAGCAGTGTCTGATCATCTGCTGAATAGCTCAGCTCCATTTCCACCTTTCTGAGAAGCCTTCCCTTACACAAACCAGCATGCTATTTCTCATTTTCAAGCAGGTGTAAGAAAATCCTCCTCTACATTTCCAAAGCACCACATTCGTATCACCAGAAAAACCTGTCACCACTACTGAGCCCTGGTTATCTCTCCAACTTTACCTTCTTTACTGCCCCCTTGATTTTTCATTTTTTAACCTGATTTATAATTGTTTAAATGCATGGGGGCACAAAATGATGTGATTTACGCATACAATGTGGTAAAATTAAAGCTAGTTAACATATCCATCACTTCAAATACTTAACATTTTTTGTGGTGAGAACATTTGAAATTTACTGTCTTAGCAATTTTGAAGTGTACAATACTCTTATTAACTATATTCACTACACCGTCCAATAGAACTCCCTCCCTTCTCTCTGTATATATATAATTATATACATAAATATTAATATATATATACATCTATTTCTCCTGTTTGAGATTTTGCTTGCTTTGATCATCAACTACACATTCTTACCACCCCCTAGCCTCTGTGATCACCATTCTACTCTCTGCTTCTGTGGGTTTGATTGTTTTAGATTCCACACACAAGTGAATCATGCAGTATTAATCTTTCTGTGTCTGTCTTATTTCACTTAGCATCATGTCCTCCAGTTCCATTTATGTTGTTGCAAATGACAGAATTTCCTTCTTTTTTGAGGCTGAATAATCCTCCATTGTATAAATATACCATGTTTTCTTTATCCATTCATTCACTGGTGAACACTTAGATTGATTCATATCTTGGCTATTGTGAATAGTGCTGCAATGAACATGGGAGTGCAAATACCTCTTTGATATACTGATTTGAAATCTTTTGAATAAATATTCAGAAGTGAGATTGCCGGATCATATGGTAGTTCTATTTTTAATTTTTTGAGGAAACTCCATACCTTTTTCAATGGCTGTACTAATTTACATTTCCACCAACAGTGCAAAGGGTTCCTTTTCCTCCACATTCTCATGAACATTTGTTATCTTTCATCTTTTGATAATAGCCATTGGGCAGGTGTGAGGTGAGATCTCATTATGGTTTTGATTTGCATTTCCCTCCTTGCTTTTCCTGCTCCAGCCACATTAGTTTTCCATCCATTTCTCAGTCATGCAGTTGCCACATCAGGGCTTTGCATTCTCTGGGAACTCTGTTCCCCGGGAGCCACGTGGCTCACTTCCTCATTTCCCTCTTAAGAACCACCTCCTCAGAGACGCTGTCCCCAAACACCCTATCCAACTAGCACCAACTCTCACCACCACACTCTAGACCCCTACCCTCTTCAAAGCACTGGCCCTACCTACTTAATTTTTCCTTTGTATTTGTCCATATAGCTACTTACAGCAAAAGGAAAGCTCCTTGAGGACAGGGACTTCATCAATTATCTTTTAGAATAGTAATAAGAGAGTAATAACAGTATTAAGTAGAGTGTTATCTTAAAACATCATAAGCACTTAATGAATATCTAGTAAATGAATGAGTGAATTCCCTAAAGTACTCTGAGAGCCTCAAGAGCCAGGGTTGCGTCTTACTCATCCTCCAACTGCTAGCATCTAATGTGAGTGCCTAGGACAAGACAGGAGTTTATTGCCTAATTTATGCTGCAAATTAGAGGTGTGTGCAGAGGAGCAACTGACCTTTACTGTCTATGTGATGGGTGCTCTGCTATGTGCTTTCAGGATAATGCTTTATTTTATCCTCATAACTTTATGAAGTAGACGCTATTGCCCTCACTTAAGAAGGAAAGAGACTCAGTGTCACAAATCTCGTGCAACTTGCCCATGGGCACACAGATAGTTAGGGACATGCGTGGGATGTGAAGCCAGTTTTTATATCAATGGCTATATTCTTTCTTCCAGCTTGTCGCCTCTCCAGAGAGCTTAGCTACATTAAAAAAATGGATATTTGACCCACACAAAATCCTCTAAGGAATGAAGTAAATCAAAGTAGAAAATATAGAAAATTTTTTTCTAAGTAAGCTATTTTACTTTCCCTGATTTTAAAATTTATTTTTCCCTTAGGTCAATGATACTTTCGGATTTCCTTTTAAGAAAAAGTAGGATGGAAGTGATTATGATGATAAACATGACAGTCATTGCAACCAATTGTGAATATAAAATGCTGTATCAAGCACAGCAGTGGTGAGGCTAATGTCATCGTTATTGCTTTCAAATGGGCCACATCTTTTTCAGAAAAATTAATTAACTTGCTCTCACATCTCCTTTAACTTAACCTTGAGCAGTTGTAAATTTATCTTTTTTTGAAAAAATGGAAGGATTTGCAAATATACTCCATTCCTGAGATCTCAAGGAAAGACTCCCATTTCTGAGAAGTGTGCTGTTAAGGATGTGCCCTTCTGGGTGCAAGACCCAAGCACCAGACAGAGCTCATCTTCAAACTGTGTTTCATGGAGGCCTATTTGGAGAGTCCTGAGTATTTTGCAAGAAGAGTGACCCTTGGACTAGTTTATAAAATTACTGATTTTTAAGTAGTTTGCATTTAGTAAGTCTGACGTCAGTGCCATTGCCAGATGACATCATCAGCCTGGTGGTTGTGGTCCATGTGCACCCAGTCAACTAAGGACACATCAGGAGACAACCATTGTGAGAATGGAAATCCAGAGGCAGAGGTTTGTGCTCCTTTGACTCAATAATCACTGCCCCTATTGCAGTGTGGTGTTCCTTGGTCCTGTCAATTAAAACCCAATAACATAAAATAAGACTAAAACTTGCCCACACTTGTTTTAGTCTCAAGAGCTAACTTGTCTCAGCTTTAAATACAACCTGTGTGCCATTGACTCCTCAATGTACATCTCCAGCTAGAATTTCTCACATGGACTCTGCAACCCACCCACGTGCAGCAGCTAGCATCTCCACCTGGAGGGCTTAGAGGCACCTCGAATGTGCCATGTCCCTGAGCCCTTAGCTGGCCCTCACCTGTGTGCACCCACATAGCCCCTGCTGCCATTGGCCCTGTCTCGGCAATGTCAACTCTACTCCTCTAGTGGCTCAAACAAAAGATCCTGGAGTCATTCTTGATTCCTCCTTTCTCTCACGTTGCACAAGAGACTATCAGAGATTCTATTGGATTTACCTCAAAATACACCCAGAATTCAACCCATTCTCACCACCCTCTCTGCTGCCACGCTTGTCCAAGCCACCATCATTGTTCCCTTGCACTCTTAAAATTGTACCTAACTGGTGTGCCTGCCTCTGCCCTGGTGCCCCAATATAGTCTGCAAAGTACTTAAAAAAAATGGAAGTTCAATCGTGATTATACTGTTCCACTGCTCAAGACCCCCCTATGGTCCTCCATATTACTGAGAAGATAAGTCAAGGACTGGTATTACTTTCCTAGGGTTTCTCTACCAAATTACCACAAGCATAGAGGTTTAAAACAATGGAAAGTTTACTCTCTCAAAGTCCTAGACGTGAGAAGTCTGGAATCAAGGTGTGTATAGGCCCACACTCCCTCTGGAAGCTTTGGGGAGAATATATTCCTTGCCTTTTCCAGCTCCTGGCACTGGCTGGCACTCCTTGGCTGGTGGACACATCTCTCTGTGTTCTGTCTTCTGATTGCCTGCTCTTCCTCATGTCTGACTTATAAGAATACACGTGATTGCCTTTAGGGCTACCTAGATAATCCAGAACAAGCTCTGCCTCTGAAGATGTTTAACTTAATTATGTTTTTGCCATGTAAGAGAGTATGCACAGGTTCCAGGGATTTGGACACAAACATATATTTTGGGGCAGCCATCATTTAACCCATTATAGGGCCCTATGCGATCTATCCCCTTCACCTCTCTGGCCTCATCCCCTGCTCCTTTTACCTTGTTCTCTCCTCTCTATACTCACTGGCCTTCTTGCTGTGCTTCATGTAGACCAAGCTCATTCCTCCCACAGGGCCTTTGCATGTGCTGTTTCCTCTGCTAGAATGCTGGCTGTCACCTCCTTCAGGTCCTTACTCAAGAGTTACCTCCTCAGGGAGGTTTTCCCTGGTCACTCTATCTCAAATTTACCTCCTAGCATTTCATTTACCCCTTCCTTGCTTTACTTTTTCTCCTCAATACTTACAGATTTTACCTAATTGTTTATTGCCTGTCTTCCCTACCAGAATGAAAGCTCCCTGAGGGCAGGGACTTCTGTCTGTCTAGCTCACTGATATGTCCACAGCACCTAGACCAGTGCTTGGCACAGAGTCTTTCATTAAATCTTTATTGAAAGAACAAAGGTATTCAGCACTTAACCGCTTGCTAGACACTGTGCTAAGGGTCTCATATACATGAACTCATAATGATCTTCACAACAATACTAAATGGAGGGCAGGTCCATTTTCCAGAGGAGGAACCTGTGGCTTCCAGGTTTAGTCACCCAAGATCACATAGCCAGAAAGAAGCCCAGTCAGGATTCACACCCACACTGTCTGACCCCAAAGCCTGTGTGGGCAATGACTACACATACTATTGGTATTAGTTTTATTGGTATTAATACTATTGGTATTAGTTTTATTGGTATTAATACTATTGGTATTAGTTTTATTGGTATTAATACTATTGGCATTAGTTTGCCAGGGCTGCCATAACAAAGTACCATAGACTGGGGCCTTAAACACAGAAATGTTCTCACAGTGCTGGAGGCTGGAAATCCAAGGTCAAGGTGGCGACAGTGTTGGTTCCTCCTAAGGCCTTTCTCCTTGGCTTGTAGATGGCTGTCTTCTCCTGTGTCTTCACATCGTCTTCTGTATGTGTGTGTCTATGTCCTCGTCTCCTCTTCTTATAAGGACACTAGTCATATTGGATTAGGGCCTACCCAGATGACATCATTCTACGTTAATTACTTCTTTAAAGACCCTGTCTCCAAATCCTGTCACATTCTGAGATACTGGGGGTTTGGCTTCAACATATACATTTGCGGGAACCACACTTCAGTCCATAACAGTACTTCTCCATCAGAACAGCAGCCAAAAGAAAGGACTCCCCTATTCTTGAATCCTTCATCCATAGTTCATTTCTCTGCCATCTTTATCTGTAGCGGCTCCTTCTCCTCAGCTAACAATCCATATAACTCTATGCAATGAAAAAACTCCTTCATCATTCTATCCCCTTCAGGTTGGTATCCACGCTCTTCTTCACTTCACTAGCAAACTTCAACAGTCTCTGTTAATTTTGTTTCTGTCTCTTAACATCATCCTTCCTCCCAACATTCATTGGCATTGCTTTTACAAAGGTCACAAAGCTCAGGCTTGTGGCCTCTTGTTTTTTTATTTCTTAGAGACAGGGTCTTGTTCTTTGTCCAGGCTACAGTGCAGTGGTGCGATGTAGCCCCGACCTCCCAGACTTAAGTGAACCTCCCACCTTGGCTATGGAGTAGCTGGAGCCACAGGCGCATGCCATCACACCTGGCTAAATACAAAATACATATATTTGGTAGAGATGGGGTCCCACTACTGTTGCTCAGGCTGGTCTCAGACTCCCGGATTCAAGAGACCCTCTCACGTCAGCCTCCCTAAGTGCTGGGATTACAGGCATTAGCCACTATGCCTGG
This sequence comes from Macaca nemestrina, assembly GCF_043159975.1. Lineage (NCBI taxonomy): Eukaryota > Metazoa > Chordata > Mammalia > Primates > Cercopithecidae > Macaca > Macaca nemestrina. The sequence continues at coordinate 49,190,377 of NC_092132.1, read as the reverse complement.
CCTTTATGGCTTCTTTACAACTTTTCTTACCTCTTCCTTTCAGCATTGCACACCCTTTACCACACTCCAGGCTTTTAATCCACAGCTTATCTCTCATAACTATGACTGCTGTTTGGTTGTTAAATGTCGGGAAAGGAGATCAGGAGTGATTTCTAGTTGATGGAGTAAGAATGATGGAGATGTCTATTTAGGATTTATTATTTGAGGGTTAATATTTAATGTTGCCAGATAAGGCCAGGCGCGGTGGCTCAAGCCTGTAATCCCAGCACTTTGGGAGGCCGAGGCGGGTGGATCATGAGGTCAGGAGATCGAGACCATCCTGGATAACATGGTGAAACCCCATTTCTACTAAAAATACAAAAAATTAGCTGGGTGTGGTGGCGGATGCCTGTAGTCCCAGCTACTCGAGAGGCTGAGGGAGGAGAATGGCATGAACCCGGGAGGCGGAGCTTGCAGTGAGCCGAGATTGCACCTCTGTTCTCCAGCCTGGGAGACAGAGCAAGACTCCATCTCAAAAAAAAAAAAAAAAAAAAAAAAATGTTGCCAGATAAAATACAGGATGCCATGCAATATTTGGGACATAATTACTTAATTGTTTACATGAAATTCAAAGATAATTGAGAGTCATATTTTCATTGGCTAAATCTGGCAACCCTTCTAGTATTCAATTTAGATGAATGGCCCCTCCTTGCCCAGCATCTTCAGTAAAGTCTGCTACTCACAGTCAGTGGTAATTTTGGGAGTAAAGGAACCAAGGCAATGTCCTGAAGGGGCAAGGGTTTGAGAAAGGGAGAATGTACACAAGAGATTGCAAATTCAGAGATAGCAGTTGACTAGAAGAGTGGTTAAACCCATCATTAAATCCCAAGAGATCTAGAAAAAGGTATAGTAGATACCCACCTTATAAGAAAAAGAAGCTCAAGCCAACTGATTTCAACATTAAAGGAAATAAGAACTAATACTGTCTGTAATTTAGTTTAAAATACCTCAGCACAGAGTGAAATATACACACACACACACAGACACACACACACACACATACATGTTATATCCTAGGAGTAACCTATCAGAAGCACAGTTAGCATTTGGAAAACCCTAATTAGGCATACACACTCTGGAAGCAGCTACCACAAGGGCTTTGATGTTGCACTCAGGTCTGTAAACTAAAGGCCAGGCGCAGTAGCTCACGCCTATAATCCCAACACTTTGGGAGGCTGAGGTGGGGAGATCATGAGGTCAGGAGTTCGAGACCAACCTGGCCAATATGGTGAAACCCCGTCTCTACTAAAAATACAAAAATTAGCCAGGCATGGTGGCACACGCCTGTGATCCCAGCTACTCGGGAGGCTGAAGCAGGAGAATCACTTGAATCTGGGAGGCAGAGGTTGCAGTGAGCCAAGATTGCACCATTGCACTCCAGCCTGGGCAACAGAGTGAGACTCTATCTCAAAATAAAAATAAATAAATAAATTTTTTATAAAAAGAATGTTGCAAGAGCCTGGTGTGATGTACACACCTATAGCCTCAGCTATATGGAGGCTAAGGCAGGAAGATCACTTGAATCCAGGAGTTCAAGGCCAGCCTGAGCAACATAGGAGGCCTCATCTCAAACAACAACAACAAAACTGTTATACAAATGTCCTCACTGGGGAAATGAGTTGTGCTAAAGATATAGGAATTGGCTAGAAATGCTGCGCAGGCTCCTTACATGAACAGGTTATCAGATTTGGTGATGCTAAGAACCTAATTCCTTCTAAAGGTCCTGTTTTAATCACCTCCTATGCACTCTGTTGGTGAGAAAGAGATTCTGCTCTGAAGTCATGAGGACAGCTGAACACACAGCTGGACAGATGAGATTGACAGCAGTTTATTAGTCACATATACTCACAGCCTGGAAGGAGACGCTGCATGCCACGCAGGGATGCATGGAGGTTATACTTGGGAATGCAGTGAACAACCAGGGGCTGTGGGGGGCAGGCTTGTAGTATCAAGAGGGTGAGATGCCCCCCTAGTTCCTGCAGGAGGATGCGATAGGCTTGTCTGAATAATTCCACAGGCTGGCAGGGAACAACACTAGCTACTCAGAGATAAGCAGAAAGTGTGTGTGGTCTCCATGATAAGGAGCTTTGTTTGGCTGGGGGATCTTATCCAAGTGAACAGAGGGAGGGGAACTTGTAGTTAGGCCATTTGAGACCCTATGGATTTTGTAAGATGCAGGGCAGCACCCAATATTGGGTCTTGATTTTAGACCACACTGCCCCATAGGCTTAGGGTTCCATTTGGTCCTGTGTGTCTCTACTTCAAGCAGGATTTATCCCGTTAGCCTAGAAGAGAAGCTGGCTGCATTGCTAGTACATCTGCCTCAAGATAATATGTCATGTAAAGTATTGAGGACAATCTAGGACTTCACCAAACTTACAAGAAAAGACTGAATGAATGTCTTTTGTTGCTAATAAATATGTGTGGCATAATTCCTCTGAGGTTTGCTTTTTCTATTGTAACATACCTCCCAATGGACATAGTTTGTGGGAGGGATCATATGCTTCTCATTCATTTCTAATCCTCAGACTTTTACTCAAACCATTCTGGCAATTATGATGGGCCAACAGGGGCCCTGGTAGTATAGAAGACATGGGGGTTTTCTGGGGGCTGACACTAGTGAAACATAAGCAATCCCCCAAATCTGTTTTGAGTACCATTTTTTTCTCACTCAACACTCACTCTTCAATGTATCTACTCCCAGAGTCAATGATCATTTCTGTGTGGATTTTCCCAAATTAATGATCCAGATCTTCTCTGGAGTACCAGATTTACTTTCCTGTCTGTGTGGTGGCCATTTCCACATGGAGCCGTTAACTCATTAATTCAACCGTTTATCAGACATTTGCTGGGTAGTAAGTACTCCAGATACAAAAACACGTAAGAGTCTTGGTGTCTTCATGGAGTTTATGGTTGGATGAGGGATGTCATCCAGGCACTTAAAATCAGTACATCCAATATAGAACCACAATTTTCTATCCCCAAACCTATTTCTTGTTTTTCAGTTAAAGACATTACCATCCCACCACCTCCTAAAATTTACAACTCCAAAGTCATACCTGTTTCCTCTCTCTCTACCATCCCCGCAATTCTTTTTTACCTTTCTGTCCTTGACATGGTTCAGTTACCATTAGCTAGGGAAGAGCATAACAATATAATTGCAATAAAGTTTTGTTGGGTTGAACTGAATTTTATTACAATCCCTAAACCTCTAATCTTACCACCCTAATATTTTATTGGTGTCTTTTTAAGATCCTCTTTAACACAGGATGTTGTCCACAAAGAACTGTACTTTGCACTTTATTAACGTTTGCCTTATGTCTTTGAAACGTATCTCTTAATCAAGGATCCCATTTTTTTGATAAAGTTTCTAAGACTTCAAAAGGCCTGAAAACTCCATTGTCCAGAAGATCAAAACAAGCCAACTGACATGATCTGGTTTTTTAAGGGCAGATCTGAGGTATGGAAAGAAACATCTTTGCTGCTGAGAAAGATGCTGATGGTGCTATTCAGAAAGGGACTCTAAGGATTCCAGTTTTAAACAAACTCTAATAACAAAACACCAGCCAAAAGAGAAAGTCGATTCCCTGACATAAACAGTGCCAGCAATACCACCTTCCTGCCTTCTGCTGACGCTCAATGACGCATCTTCCACCCCACTTGCGGGAGAGCCAATCAGTTCCCTTTGAATGAAATCTTTATTCAAATGTTTAAACACTCCAGGGGGAAGAGAGGGAGAGGACAAGAAAAGTATTTCAGAAACAAATGGGGACCCAAACGCCAAGTTTCTAAGTTTCTGTTCTTGTTACTGCTCAGGTTTTGGCCCCGTGAAGACGTTCTCAATTCCATGTTTTTCGTTAAGCTGGTTTGTTTGGCAAAATCCAATGATAAATACAAAACTCTGAGGTCAGTCTCACCTTACACAGAAAGCTAGAGCTGGGAAGCTCAGCTTTCTGTGGTCGGGAAACTTTGGAAGTCACTGATCTGCTGTTGACAACGGGAGGCAAAGATATGGGCCAGATAATATTTTCTTTACAAATGTACGAATCTAGGACTTTCCCCCTTAAAAATCCAACACACAAGTAAACCTTTGTTGATGATTCTGTTCAGTGCCAGTGGTTAGGTAGGGGTGGAGAAGGCAGGGTGGATGTTAGGAGAGAATGAACACGTGCAATCCATGCATATCCCGAGGTCTGTTCCCTAGTTACTAATAAGCAACAGAATAGACCCTTGCCTCTTTCACCTGCTCCTCTCACTCTCGGCTACTCATAGGTAGTCACACTCCTGAAAGGTCAAGACTTTGAGGGGAAACGGGAAGGAGCAGGGCTTTTTCTCATTTGTCAGACCAGCTGGTTGGTCTGGAACCGTTGATACTGACTTCTTGGGACCCCGACCCACTTTCCTCACGTTGCCCTCCGGGTCACATTTCCCTGCGGCCGCTCTTCTCCAAATCAGTAAAATAAGCCCCTTTTCTATTCCAGCCACTGTCACTTCATGTGGAAACGAAGAAGTCTAAATGTGAAAAGGAGCCTGTTTCAGTACTGGACATCTGAAGGTCAGGGTTTAGTTGTGTGTTACAACCTGTGAAATCATAATAAGGAACACATATCAAGTGCTTACTAAGTGCCACGCACTGCTCTGCTCACTTACCTACCTAATCACAATAAACTTAGGAAATAGGCCACGTGCAGTGGCTCACACCTGTAATCCCAGCACTTTGGGAGGCCAAGGCAGGAGGATCACTTGAGGTAGGGAGCTTGAGACCAGCCTGGAGAACACGGTGAAACCCCGTCTCTACTAAAAATACAAAAATTAACCAGTCATGATGGTGGGTGCCTGTGGTCCCAGCCATTCAGGTGGCTAAGGGAGGAGAATTGCTTGAACCCAGGAGGTGGAGGTTGCAGTGAGTCGAGATCGCGCCACTGCACTCCAGCCTTGGTAACAGAGCAAGACTCCATTTCAATCATCATCATCATCATCATCATCATCATCATCATAATCTTAGGAAATAAGTAATATTATCATAATCCCTATTTTTATAGATGAGGGGAGTGGAAACACAGAGAGGTTAAGCAACCAGTCTAAGGTCACACAGCTTATAAACAGCAGAGCTGGGATTTGCCCAGACAGTCTGAATTCAGAGCCCCTTAACTATCCCCCAAACCCAGACCCAGCCTGTCCTCTAAGGAAAGGTATGAGACTAATGGCTAAGTAGCCTGGGGAACATGCCCACCCCCAATTCCCATGGTTGGAGGGCAGCAAGTGAAGGCTGCTTGGAAGAGCAGAGAGAACCACATAGGGAGAGAACAGCAGCTGCATTGGCTTCTTGGACTGAGTCCTGCCAAGAATATGGGTCTCACCGCCGCGCTGATCTAGGCACAGGATTCCTAGCTGCCAGCATGCCTGCCAACCAGCCAATCAGAGAGGCCTGAGAAGTGCCTTAACATGGCATTGGCATGGATGGGTGTTCACCCTGATGAGAAAGAAGAAAAATGCATAGCGCCCTCAAATGTGGATGAGATTGAGGTGCAAACGCTGGACATAATATGTGTATATCCATCCAGTGACCCACCAAACGTATGTAGCTTGAATTCAGTTCAAGGACTAGAAAATTACCAGCCTCATAATCATAACACAGAAAAAAAGATCTATTAGATGCCGTATTAGTTAGGTCAGGCTGCTATAACAGAATACCACAGGCTGGGCTGCTTAAACAACAAATGTTTATTTATCATTGTTCTGGAGGCCAAGTTCCAAATCAAGGTGCCAACAGATCTGGTGTCTAGTGAGCATGTTCTTCCTGGTTTGTAGACAGCCACTTTTTCATAACATCACATGCCAAACAGGAGATACAGAGCATGCAAGTTCTCTTTTGTCTCTTCTTATAAGGCACTAAATCCATCATGAGGGCGCATGACCTAATTCCCTCCCAAAGATCTAAACTTCCAATACCATTATATTGGGAATTAGGGGTTTCAACATATACATTTAGGGGTTGGTGGCAGGACAAAAACATTCAGTTCATAGCAGATACCATTCTATGAGGCTTCACCAGCACCCAAAAATTTATGCACACCCCCCACACACACACACACACACACACAGAGAGAGAGAGAGAGAGAGAGAGAGAGAGAAACTGCACAGTCCTGGACCAAGTCCAGAGAGTGCTCATCCTCACTGCTAAGCACCTCCACTCAACCTTCACACAAACAGAATGTCTAATTAATTCTTCTCTCCCACGCCTTGTTCTCAAAAGTCTAATTTATTGTCACTGTGTCACAAGGGTAGACAGTTTATCTGCTTTATTCACCACTGTATCCCCAATGATCCATTGCCTGAAATACAGAATTACTCAGCCAGGATTGTTTAATTCAATTACTCAGACACTCCCATTTCTTCATATATCAGGGTCTGTCTGTATCTTCCTCCTGAAATGTCCAGTGTGTCCAGACTTCACAAAGTGTCTCTGGATTATGATGAGACTGAGCTACCTCTGTCAACTCACAGCAGAGATGGCTCCAATTTGTAATTACTGCTGACAGTTGAAAGACAGTGAAGATTCCAGAGTAAAAATAAGTTCAGGTTAGGATTCATGTAAAGATTTTCTAAACTATCAGAAAGAAATGTAAAAATACTGTATTTCTGTTTTTGCTTAACTCAGGCACAACGCCTAAACTTCAAACACAAACTTATTTGTCAAATGAAAGAATTTCTTCAGATATTTCAACAACTGCCTTCACCAACCCCTCTACTCTCAAATCCCTATCTTAAATCTCTGAACCAAAGTCCACAGAGCCCTTTCTCCTAGAACAATTGAGCTGTGAAATTGAGATTATAAATTCAATCAAGCCCCAAAGCCGAGTTCCAAGTTGAAGTGTTAAGGTCTGATGTTGATATTTTGCTTTTTAAGTCAACCAAGTTATAATTTGAAACAGTTGTTCATTGGCAAATCAGTTTTTCTTACTTTTTCGTGATCTTTAGATAATAATCTCAACAATTAAAGGCTTAAAATATGGGGCAGTCAGCTAAGCAATGTATTTAAGACTCAATATTCAAGTTAGCTAGCTAACAAAATCTTCTATCAAAATTTCAATGTCCATTGAAAAGAAAAGCAGTTGAGGGAGAAAAAAGAAAAACCAGTGACCAGCCCCAACGTGACTGTTTCTTTTCTTGGCCAACCCATTCATGATCACCTTGTGTTGCAAATATTGGAGTAAGAGACATAAGGTGCCCTCGAACCCCAGAAGCGAGTTGCAGCAAATGGTTCAGCATGTTCTTCGCCTTCTCAACCAGTTTCCACTAGGAAGCTCTCCCACTGATGAAAGACATCTGATGTGTTGCTTTCATACCAAATTTTGATCACCAAGTTACTGAGTCTTTCAGATTCCTAATTAAAGGCATTAAGATTTGACCCTTGCTCTGGAGGGCAATTTAGGACTTATTCTTCTTGCTGTCAAGAAATTGCTCCCAGATCTTCCAAACTGGGACAATAAAAGCCACTTTTCAAAGTTAAGTATTTAAAATCATTTAAATGGTAGCAAAGCCTGCAATGCTGGCAAACTTATTTGTGAGGGTTCTGCCACAGATTCAATCCAAAATGCATATTAAAGAATGAGAGAATTCCAAGATATAAGTTATGATAGTGCTTTCCAGCAAGAGGCATGCTATTAAGAAGTAATATGGAGGTGGAGAAATGAAAAGCAGAAAAACTGAAGAATCATCAGATATCTTAGTTACAAAAAACTGAAGAGAAATGGGGCATTCCAGTTGAGGAAGGTTTGGAGTCTTATCTTAAATAAGGGAAACATGTACATGTTTGGAGTTATACTATCCTGGTAATCCTTGGCCAGGGCATTCAGATGACTCTCATGTTTTTTGTGTTTGTTTGTTTGCATACTGATATGGTTTGGCTGTGTTCCCACCCAAATCTCATGTTGAATTCCCATGTATTGTTGGGGGGACCCAGTGGGAGGTAATTGAATCATAGGGTCTTTCCTGTGCTGTTCTCATGATAGTGAGTAAGTCTTATGAGATCTGATGGTTTAAAAAAATGTGAGTCTCCCTGCACAAACTCCCTTCTCTCGTCTGCCACCGTGTGAGACATACCTTTCACTTTCCACCATGGTTGTGAGGCCTCCCCAGCCATGTGGAACTTTAAGTCCAATAAATCTCTTTCTTTTGTAAATTTTTCAGTCTCAAGTACGTCTTTATCAGCAGTGTGAAACCAGATTAATACACATGCTGAATCAGAATTTCTAGGGTAGGGCCTGGGTGTGTGTCATACATCAGAACCACTCCAGGTTAAGAAACACACTCCTGGTTAAGAAAAACATTGTACCATATATGTATTTTTTCTTCTTGATTTTCTCCTTATATCACAAATTAATTTTTCCAATATCATTAATTTTTTAAAAAAGAACACATTCTGATTATAAAAACAATTCACTGAAAATTTGGAAAATATGAAAAAGCATACATATAAAGGTAAACATCATTTATAATTTCAGTAATCAGGGATACCCTTTTAGTCTATGGAGTTTGAATCTGGATAGATTTCAAAAGATCTGTGGCACAAACCTCTAAAAATGTATGGAAAATTACTCCTTAGTCTTTTTTCCCCCAAACCCATACATAGTTTTTTATAATATTCGTATCCTATATTTTGTTTTGAAACTGTTTTTTTACTCAGTTAACAAGAATGCATGCACATTTGTCCATATCCTTAAGTACCCTTTGAGAATATAACTTTTACAGGATGAATAATATTCCACCAGTCATCCTCCCATGGTTGAACAGTAACTCTAACTATGTTTGCTACTATAAATAATGCTGTCATAAACATCCTTGTACATGAATCTCTGCATTTTTTTTTTTTCCTGAGACGGAGTCTCGCTCCATCGCCCAGGTTGGAGTGCAGTGGCATGATCTTGGCTCAGTGCAAGCTCTGCCTCCCAGGTTCATGCCATTCTCCTGCCTCAGCCTCCCGAGTAGCTGGGACTCCAGGTGCCCACCACCACACCTAGCTAATTTTTTTGTATTTTTTAGTGGAGACGGGGTTTCACCATGTTAGCCAGGATGGTCTCGATCTCCTGACCTCGTGATCCGCCCACCTCGGCCGCCCAAAATGCTGGGATTACAGGCGTGAGCCACCGCACTCGGCCTGTCCTAAATTATTTGAGTGGGCCAATGTAATTCTGCTCTGTCGCCCAGGCTGGAGCGCAGTGGTGAGATCTCAGCTCTCTGCAACCTCTGCCTCCCGGGTTCAAGCGATTCTCCTGCCTCAGCCTCCTGAGTAGTTGGGATTACAGGCATGCACCACCACGCCCTGCTAATTTTTCTATTTTTAGTAGAGATAGGGTTTCGCTATGTTGGCCAGGCTGGTATTGAACTCCTGACCTCAGGTGATCTGCCCGTCTCAGCCTCCCAAAGTGCTGGGGTTACAGGTATGAGCCACTGCTCCCAGCCTGTTTGTATGTTCTTGAAATGCATTGTGTAGCTTTGATTTCTTTTCAGATCTCTTGTATTAGCAAAGTTTTTTTGGAAAATGACAACCTGATAACGGGCCCAAGTGTCCTTAAATGAGTTACCTGAACAAAGACAAAAGAATTCACTGGAGTTACTCTAAAACCCTTTCTCAGTCCCAGCCCAGGCATCTCCTGCTCCCCAAATTATCCATTCCTTCCTGTGGTGTCTAGGTGTTAGATGTGTCCACATCAGAACCCCGCATCTGAACATGCTGCCTGCTGGGTGGAGGGAAGGAACCCTTCAGAGTGTGAGTCCTGGTGGAAGGTAAACCTCTCCAACCTGTTACTAGAGCATCAGGAACTATACGCCTTCTCCTGATAGCTGGCTTGGTATGCCTGAACCAGGCTTCACCAACTATGTGTTCCAACTCAAGAGCTTTGTCTTGCAGGAATCATGCAGGCACAAGGATAGCTCAGAAATGACTCAGGGCAGCAGCAGGGGCTTACAGCTGCAGTGGCCAGTGCAGTGCTTCAGGTCCTGGGTAGGACCTTGGCTATGTACTTGAGGCTATCCATACCTCTCTTGCATTTTTCTCTCTTGCCTTCTGTCTGAATAACAGCCTCCCCAAAGTTATTCGTATCCTCCTCCCTGGAACCAGTGAGTATGTCAACCTACATGGAGAAAGGAACTGTGCAGATGTGATGCAGTTAAGGACCTTGAGATGGGGGAAGAATATCCTTAATTCTCCAAGTGGGCCAGTGTAATTTCAGGAGCTTTTATAAGAGGGAGACAGGAGGGTCACAGATAGGTGACGGCCGTGTACCAATGGAAGTAGAGAGTCTACACCAATGGAATGATGTGGAAATGAGCCAGGGAACGCTGGAAGCCTCTAGAAACTCAGACAGTCAAGGAACTGATTCTTCCCCAGAGAAGCCAGCCCTCGCAACCCTTTGATTTTACCTCCATAAGGCTCATTTTGGACTTCTGACCTCCAGAACTATAAGATAATAAATTTGTGTTGCTTTAAGCTACTAAGTCTGTTAATTTGTTACAGCAGCAATAGAAAACTAACACATCTTCTCACTGATTCCATGATATTCTCTCAATACAAATTTCTGCTGAATTAAACCACAGTCCATTTCAGTTGCTTATTACCAACTGAATGTCACCCACCTCTAGCCCGCACCCCAGTGTTAGTTGGGTACCCATCTTCTATGCTCTGTGCCACATCCTGGTTCCTGTGAAGGAGCCTCTCTCGCCCTGAGTTGTGATTGTCTGCTTACTGGGCTATCTCCCCCTCCAGACTATACTCAGTAAGAACAAGGACTGAATGTGATTCACCTTTCCATGCCAACACCTAGCACAATGTACGAATAAATATTAGTTGCAGGAATGAATTAAATCTTGTTTGCATATAAATGTGCAAAAAAGGTGGAAGTGGCTTAAGAAAAAAATTTTTTGAGATTAAACATTCATACTAGGCTCTTTCTTTAGACAATGGAAATTATAAAAAATCATATACTTCTCTAAAAGGAAAATTCTGTTCAGATTTATGATAGAACTGTAAAAAGCTGAGAAAACTTACAATATGTTAGCTAAATCACTTGGGCAGAACTGAAAGCAGAGTCAATGTAATCAACATATGATAGTATTAAAACCTAATGAGAAATTAAATGTCCATTTCAGTAATGCTGGGTGTGTCTGTGTTTCTCACACTTCAATGTTATTGTAGGACACTCCAGTGGCTGGTTGCAAAATCTTGATGGTCTGCTAAACCTGGCTTTATCCAGGCTGATGTAGAACATGCATTTGAGATGCTTGAGCTGAGGAGATCTCTTTCCCTTGCATGACAGGGAGCCTTAAATGATTTTCTCCCCTCCCTACCAACCATGTTTCCTGTCTAAACTTTTTAAGCCTTTGGACTCTATCCTACCAAAATTCAAAAGCACAAGTGCACAAAGATATTCACTGCAGCACTGTTTGTAATAACATTCAGTTGGAAGCAACCCAAATGTCAATCAACAGGCAAGGAGTTGAATAAATTGTGGTACATCCATAATCCAGAGTTGTATGCATTTCTTAAAAAGAATGAGGTAGTTTATATGTACTACTTGCCTTATAATCATATTTCACTGTTAAAAACACTCCAGGGCCTGCAGTTGCATTTGAGTAAAATTTAAACTCCTTCTTCTGGTCTAAAATGCCCTCCATGGGGTGGCTGTGCCTACCTTTCTGACCTGAGGGTTGGCACTCTCCCTTCTCCATTTGGATTCAGCACAGTGGCATTCTCTGTCGACTCCTTCTCAGCCACCCCCAGCTCATTCCTACCACAGGCCCTTTGCACTCACTGTCCTCTTTGCCAAGAATGTTCTTTCCTAGATCAATGTTTATCAGCCTCAATTACACATTTAGACCATCTGCATCCCAGGCTGCTTCCCAAACCAATTAATGCAGAAGCTCTGGGGGTGGGACCCAGGCATCAGGTTATTTGGGGTTTGTTTGCTTGTTTGTTTTGAAGCTTCCCAGGTGATTCTCTGCACAGCCCACCTAAAGAACCAGGGCTTCCTGTGATGGCTCCTCTCCAACGTTCAAATGTCATCTCCTCAGAGACAGCATGATCACTCTACTTTCACAACTAAAGATTTCATTTAAGAAATAGAGTTTAGAAAGAAAAGTATAAACAGAAGATGAGTACAAAATGGAATTGAATTTGTAAAAATAAGGGTAAGAGTGGGACAGCATTGTTGAAAAGACAAAATAAAAAATAAAATAACCTGATTAAAGCATGGGCAAAGGACCTGAATAGACACCTTCCTAAAGAAGACATGAAAATGGCCAAGAGGTAGGTAAAAAGGTGCTCAATATCACTAATCATCAGGGAAATGCAAATTAAAACCACGATGAAATATTCTCTTACACCTATGAGGATAACTACTATGAAAAAGACAGGAGATAACAAGTGTTGGTGAGGGTGTAGAGAAAAGACAATCCTTGCACACTGCTGGGGGGAATGTAGATGCACGCAGCCATTATGGAAAACAGTATGGACATTTCTCAGAAAATTGAAAAGTAGAACTACCATGCAATCCAGCAACCCCAGTTCTGGATATATGCTTCCAAAAAATGAAACCACCATCTCAGAAGTTATCTGTGCCCACATGTTCAATGCAGTATCATTCACAATAGTAAAGATATGGAAACAACCAGCGTCTGCCAACAGATGAATGAATGAAAAAACTGTCACACACACACACACACACACAATGGTACGTTATTAAGCCTTAAAATAATAAGATACTGCCATTTGTGACAACATAGATGACCTGGAAGACATTACGTTAAGTGAAATAAGCCAGACACAGAAAGGGAAATACTGCATGATCTTACTTATTTGTGCAATCTAAAACATGTCAAATACATAGAAACAGAGAAGAATGGTGGTTTCCAGAGTGGGGAGGATCAGGAAACGGGGAGAGGCAGGTCAAAGGATACAAATTTGCAATTATATAAGATGAACAGGTCTAGAGATCTCATGTACGGCATGGTGACTGTAATTAATTAATTATGTTGTAAACTGAAAATTTGCTAAAAGTGTAGATTTTAGGTGCTCACCAGACACACATATACACAAAGTAACTATTGTGGTAATGGATATTTTAATTTGCTTGCCTGTAGTAATCATTTCACTACATATATGTATATCAAAACACTGTGCTGTACACCTTAAATAAAAAAGAAAAGACAATATAGCAATTTCAAGGAAGACAGAATTTAAGTTTCCATTTGCTCACTTGCAAAGTGTGATCTTGTACCCATTACCTAGCATCTCTGAGCCTCTCTGAAAAGAGGATAATTGTGCTCACCTTGGAAAAATTTTCAAGGAATAGACGAAACCTGAAATGGCCCACAGTGAACACTAGGTAACTAGTATTCATTATTGTTAAATAAGAAATGATTGGTTGAAGCAGTAAGTGCTTTACTAAGTCAAAGAAAACAGAAATGTCAAGTGCCTGGGAATGACAGAGCTTCTCCCAGTAGGCAGAATTTAATTTTTGTCTTAGAGTAAATCTAGAATTTAGACAAACAGAGAGCATGGTGAGGATTCCAAGTGGCATTGCAGGGGACTGAGAATAGAACGAACAAAGGCTGGAGGTAGAATTTTGCAGAATGTGTTTGGGGAAGAGGGAGTTAAAACAGGAGGAAAGAGAACACAATGTTTTCAGAATGGACATACCTTCTGTTTTCTATCATATGGCATCTTTTTAGCACTGGCATTTACCTGCATTAAATTGTGTAGAAGAGTAAATCTCTGATTGGAAGCAGATCTATCATGGGTAGAGGCAGACAGGTGGGGGTGGTAGAAGCCAGGCTTCGGAAGGCCACTCCCTTCAACAGGAACTAGTGTGGTCTCCTGGAGTCTGACTCTGGGGTATGAGTTAGCTAACCACAAAGAAGCAAGCTTTGGTTTTCCAGGAACAGACCACAAACCAGTTCCAAGTGGCAGCACTTGGTTCTCTCATGGGGCAACCCAGCCATTCTCAAGGGCAGCCCAGTTCTGTGTGGATCAGGGTCCCGGCAGGAAAGTGTGGCGCACCCAATCAGGCAAACCAAAGAATGTCCAGTGAAGGGACAATTAACAAAGGGCAGGCAAGGTCAAGGAGAACCAACTTTGATAGGGACAGCACAGTGGGGAGGGATGGAAGGGAGAGCTGTAGGAATCTTGAGAGGGGCTGCCTGACAGGAGCTGTAGCTTTCTTCAGAGGAACGTGGGCTGGGGAATAAATATTCCCGTCTCTCTCATCTGCCCTCTCTTGCAGGTGGTCACCCTCCCCCACACTGGCTGGCCAAGACCAAGCCAGAAGCGAGAAGGCAAAAGTGTCTGTTTGTGCAGTCTTTACATCAGTTTATCTCTCCTGGGGTATAGAGCTGAATCCAGAAGGGACAACAGTAGATTTAGAATACACAGCACAGCCAACATCTCACAGAATGACAAGCCCACAGAAGGGGCTGATTACCAGGCTGCATCACCCTTAACAGACCCCTGTTGGTGGAGCCCCTCTGGACCTCTCTCTTTTACCCTTCCTCACATCCATCTCCTAAACATCTAACTGACATCCAGTCTGGCCAACTGGACCTTCTAATATCTCTCAAAAATATACTCTGCTCACACCCTATACCTAAACTCCACAGGGATTGAAGATTTATGGTTTTGTTTCTTATACCTGAAAGTACTGGATGAAAACCTTGCTGGATATTTATGAAACCTTGGAGTAAACAGAGGACTTCTCAAAGCATGACCTCAGAGGCAAAACCACAAAGGAGAGGACTGAGAATTTGTGCTACATAAAAATCAGAAACCTCCATTTGACAAAACCCACCATGAACAAAGTTGAAAAGGCATCCAAAAAACCTCAAATAAAATTCAAACAATGAAATAAAAATATCATTTCAGCAAATTTAAGTAAAAATTTATCTAAACTTATAAAGTCCTCATACAAATAGATAAGAACTGACCCAGGTTTGGGAAGGGCAAAGAGGGAGCTACGAGGAAACCTGAACAAATAAGGAAAAGGCTGTGAAAAGTAAAAATAGGCCCATAGGCGAAGGACATGAACAAGACTGATGAAAGAGAAATAACAACTTGATCATAGCATATGGAAAAAAGTCTAGCTACTCAATCCAAGAAATGCAAGCTTAAACAAGAAACTCTCCAACCGAATTCACAAAGATTGTTTTTAATGAGAGCACTCAGTGCAGGCAGGAATGCAATAAAGGGACCCTCGTGATTGCTTAGATGAATATAAATTATTATAAACTTTTGAAAAGCAAATTGGAAGTCCAGTATTGAAAAACTTCAAATGTTCATCCCCTTTGCCCCAACATTTTCACTTCCCAGAATCTATCCAAACACTCTGCTGCTCACAGGATGAAGTCCAGGCATCTCAATATGGTGTTCATCTTTCAGGTTTCATCTCCCATGTCTCTCCAGCTGACATTTGCTACTCCATCAGTGCAAAACTGCCTGTCCTTACCTAGACATACACCCTGCCCCTCCATGCCTTGGAGCATTTCCGGCTCATTTTCTTCTGCTTGGAAAGCCCTTCACCCTCTTCTTGGTTTGGCTAACTTAGCTTACTCTTCTGGAATCAGCCACATTATCGGAGGCCCTGATTCCCATCCAGGTTGAGTTAATTTACCGTCTCCATGTTTCCATAGTAGCCAGTACATGATTTTTGTGGACAATTCACACAGTATGTACATATATATTTACATTTTCATGTATCTGATTGCATACCTGTCTCTACCATCTCGGTTTTTCTCTGTATTCCCTACACTGGTGGTTTTTAGCCGGGGGCAATTCTGCTCCCCCAGGGGACATTTCCAGACAATGTCTCAAAACATTTTTGGCTGTTACAATTGGAGGTGGGAGGTGTTACTGATATCTACCGTGTAGAAGCCAGGCATGCTGCTAAATATCCTATAACATACAGAGGAGGCCCCCACAACAAGAATTATCTAGCCCCAGATTTCAACAGTGATGAGGCTGCTATATTCTACCTAGCTTCTGCCTAGCCTGGAATATAAACACATACATCAATTTAGAAAAACCCATGAAACTATATAATGAACAAACATAAAATGTACTTTCAAAACCCAATTTCTTCTTCCATACAATGGGCATAATTATAGCGATGCCAGAAGGTTGCAGGGAGGATTAAAAGAGACAACATACGAACCGTGCCTAGTACAAAGCTAGTATTCCATCAGTATTAGTTCATCTCAACAATAAAGAGCGTAAGTTAAATCACAGACCCAGAATGTTTTGGTACTGAAATGAGTCTTAAAGACTTTTTAGTCAAAGCCTTTCATTTTATAGCTGAGGAAGCCAATCTTTAGACTAATGACTTGCCTAAATCATTGGCCTCAGATCAGTCTTTCCAGCTTAGTGGCAGACCACATTTTAAATGCACGCATAAGAGATAAATTGTAAGCTGACTCCTTTGTAAAACAAATAATTATCGTTTTTTGGTTTGGCTTGTGAATACAATTGTCATAGATATGTATAAAGTTTTCTTAAAATACTTAGAATACTAACAGAACAATTATTCAACTGGATAATGTTACCAGAAGTTTTCAGGGGTTTATTTTAAAATTACATTTTTACATGTATGCAAAAATAGGCACATGTATTCAAATAAAAAGTTCAATAAATAATACACTCTTTCCCTGTAGGAGATATAATCAGAATCCAGGATGACAATTTAAATAGTTTATCATAAGCCTCTGGAATATGAACAGGCTTTCTGACATCTATGCTAAAAATTAACCACCTTATAACGATTCAGTTCTTCTTCCTTGCTCAATTGCTAATACAATAAAATTTCTTAGTAAAATATAACTTAGAGGCACTATCCAACCTGAGATCTCAGATTCTAACATGTTATGGCTTTTAATATGAACACCAGTATAACCAGAATGTAAACAAATTATGGCATATAAATTAAAACATTTAAAATATTTTAACATCTATGGACTTTATTAGGTGTTCCTTATACAGTCATCTGGTATGTTTAAAGAGTGTGCAATCATATTAAAGGAAATATGGTCATAACTGATTGAAGTAATAAAATCCTGAAACTAAATAACATCTCATAATTCATTGCACAACATATATTAGATTTCATTACATCAGTATATAGCTTAGTAGTAAATTCTCCTGATGGCCATAAACCTCTAAGGTGTTGTCATCCTGAAAAATGAAGGAGGGGAGGGAGTTGGTGGGGTGCAGAATGGAGAAATCTTCCATAGTGCTGGTGTGATGTACCCTAAGTTGTAAAGTTATGGGGCATCGCCACCTAGTGGCAGAATTTCATGCCTTGTTCTAATAAAGGGACTTTCCTTGTTTTCCAAAGAGTTATGTGTCTTATTCACTTTCTAAACATCCCTCTCTGTTGCTGTCCCTCCTAAAATCCATGCCTCCTGCCATATAGTGTAAACTCATATGCTCTTCATCCATCAAGCTGTCAAGGATTTGGTTATGACAATTTTTATGTTCACCTAACTTTTTAATTCCAAGTACTTTGGTTATTTTCAAAGCTACACACAGGATGCCCATATTTTTAAAACACCATCCTATTTGTGAAGGATTATTATTTTGGGCTTTGGCCCAGTTTTTATTCTTACTGCTGAATCTTTTCATAAGTCAAAATTAGTGCAGAGTTAATGCTTTAAAAGGGAGTCCTTAAAGTAAATAGCTAAATGAAATCATTACCAAAATGTACACTTGGGATTTATTAAGATTCTAGAATTTAAAAACAGGAAAAGGTGCCATCAGTGAAAATTCCATCACTAACATTTTGGTACCACTCGTAGAGCTTCACATAAATATTCAGACCATGATAGCTCAGTGCAAGAATGTTACCAAATATTTCCATGCAATCTGGAACCAGGACCAGAGCTAGCAATTGGGGGTCCTAAGGTCCAACATCCCTTACACTGCTTCCTACACCTTGACAACAGGAAGGCTGAGTGATGCTAGGTAGTGCACTACAACAGTGAACGTAAGCCAGCCATCTGTTTTTTTGCAAAGTATAGTAAAACAGAAAAACAGAACTAGACCACTTCAGAGTAAACAAACATATCCTTCTTCAAGATGTAGGAAAACCGGATATTCAAAACCAATCTCAAACTTTAAACAATAAAAGATATCAAACATTTTAAACTGTACAAAGCAAATTAGCAGGATTTTAATGTTGGCAGTTTTAAAATGTCACCCATCCAAAACACAAAACAGGGAGATAGCCAAGTCTTAGCTCCATCCTAATCAAAGCTGTCATGCAGATCCAGTTCCACTCTTCTTATCTCCAGCAGGTACTTCACTCAAGGAGGTGACACCCAAGGGGAGTAGACGGACCAGAAACAAGAGTGCCGCATAGAAGGAAGAGAGGAGACCTTGGACCTTAGCTACCGGTTAGCTATTAGACTTTGGTGATATTCATCGTTTTCCCAAGTTGTTTTTTCTCACTTCTCATCACATAATTTACATTATGCATACTATGTGCCAAAAACTGTTAGTGCTTGACGTGTAGTCAATCTTCACAACTGTGTAAAGTAGGTTTCTATCATTAGCTCTATCTTAGGGCCAAACAAACTGAAGCACGGAGAGGTTAAATTGTATTCCTAAAGCACCACACAGTGAGCAAATAAGATTCAGACCTGTGCAGTCTAACCCAGAATTAGCTCGGAATCACCCTACCATTCTGTCTACAGGACGAGCCTGTGTGTTTCCGGCGCTCTCATGCTGATTTTTCACACAGGACAGCTTTTGATAAAAGAAAGGCTCTCTCTTTCAAATGAAAGGACTTCACTGATGGATTAACAAATTCTCACCCATTCACCTATGTGAGCCAAATACTAGATCTACTTTCTTAGTCTTCATAACAAGCAGGACGATAACCATAATTTACAATGAACACAAAACATTGATATCGTGTTCAAAGAACTTTTGCACACTTGTTCTCATTTAGAAGAATGAAGTAATCTGGAAACAGAGAATAGGCATACACTTTGGCTTTAGGAAGAACTCTTACAAAATCAGAGGTTGCCCTATGTAATACCACACTTTTTACCTTGAGCAGGTGGATAGCCTGGGGGTTCCTGTTATACCTCAATCTTGGTCAGTTCTATTTGTTCCCCTGTCCTTCAGCAGTGCCCTTAGGCTTGCTTTAAACATTAACAGCTATTCATAAGCATGGTTTCTAGGGTCAGAGCCCAGCCTCCCTCCACCCACCCGGCTCCCTACACACCTTGACAGTACTCTTTGAGATGCCTCAGTTCTAGTCTCCTTGTAATCGTACATGGTAGATGTCTGAACGAATAGACCAGAGTCCTGCAAAAGTGATCTTGAAATCACAATTAAAAGAGCCTTTGGAGACATCTATTCAGGAAAATTTTCTGAATAGACAAATGCTTTTAAAAGGGGTTCTAGATAGCCCATCTTCTTGGCCTCCTTCTGCAAAGTAGGACATTAAAACTTTGTCACAATGTGACCTGAGCAAAACCATTATCAAGTAATCTTGTTGTCTTGAACCAGACAAAAGAAAATTGACATGATTTAAGGACAGGTTTAGAAAAATAATCTGGCCAAAAAAAAAAACAAACAAACAAAAAAAACAAACTAGTGGGGGAAGCGGGTTCCTAGGGAATTTAAGAGGCTATTTTAGCAAAAATTTGAAGATGCTCTTCATGATACACACATTTCTCATTGCTTTACAAATTTTAAATGTAACACAAATTTGTTTCCCACACAGTTTTGTTACTTGAAGTAAGGCATTCCTACCACACACAGCAATGACTTGTCCTGGAAAACCAGGGAGGCTGCAGGTGCTACTGTTCCTTCTCTGCTAGCTGTGGCTCCACACTCTCACCTCCACCAAAGAAAGCATTTCAGAATTCAGGAGTGGAAATGACATTAAATAATTCTAATTTCCTTTTTTTTTTGGAGACAGAGCCACTGTCGCTCAGGCTGAAGTGCAGTAGTGTGATCTAGGCTCACGGCAATCTCCGCCTCCCGGGGTCAAGCAATTCTGCCTCAGCCTCCTGAGCAGCTGCGATTATAGGTGCCTACCACCACGCCTAGCTAATTTTTTCTATTTTTAGTAGAGACAGGGTTTCAGCGTGTTGGCCAGGCTGGTCTCGAATTCCTTCCTTCAGGTGACCTGCCCGCCTCAGTCTTCCAAAGTGCTGGGATTACAGGCATGACTCACCATGCCAAGCCAATGATTCTAATTTATATTTTAAAAAATTACCCTATGATCTTAAAACTTTTAACTGATTAGTATCCAAGCCTTAAACTTCATAACAATTATTTCCAAAGTGGAAAAGTCACTGGGATATGGGGACAAGTATGATTTGTATTTATACTTCCATTTTTCTAATGTCTACTTTTTGTTTTCTAGTATACATGTTAGCACAGGAGTATATGTATTACTTAAGCATGCCTATGTTGGGGTGAATACATAATTTATTTTTAAATGATAGGATGCAAAATCAAATCTATTTGGATAGCAGTGAAGAGGCTATTTCTCAATCCTGGCAAACTAGGGGATGTACTCCCCCTTCTTTTATTCAGTAGCTTCCACAAGGATGTAACTTATGGAAGTTATATCCTTCCATAAACTGATAGGCTATCCAACCAGTGAGGAAAACTGATAAAGTGGCCTCTGAGCTCCAGGCAGCAGTTAAACACGACTAAAAATATCTTGAAAGTTTGTAAAAAAATTTAACAGTAAATGGATTCAGTAGTTATTCAGTGTAAGGTTTGGAATTCAAAAACTCCAGCCATTACAATAGACATTTATTTAAAGTAAAACATCTGCAGACCAAATAATTCTTAAAATTGTTTGTTTCAAGTATAACCATCTTCATAACAGCTGCATTCACAGACTTCAACTACATGATTACTTCTTTGCCCATTCTTCTCTTTCTTTTCTTTCCCGAATAACCTCTTTCAGATACGGTTCAAGGTAGAAATTTTCCTAAAGAATGAATGAAATATTATATGTTACCATTGCGTACTGATATATCCCAAACACTCAACAGGTCTTCGATAACAAGAAAAAGAAAATTACTTTTTAATTTCCAATTTTAGAAAACATATTCTCAACCTAAGAACTATCTGCTTTTTAAAAAGTCAAATCTGTGGTGATAGTGTGGTAAGTTGCTTTGATAGGTTATGAGAGGGAAGTCTTTTTGGGAAGAAAAAGAAATGAGTGTCTACAGGCCTTTGCCTAGTTTCAATGCAGTTCAAGGGGTGAGAGTTTGCTTCACAGAAGCTCTTCTTGGGATCTGGAGGGCCACTCAATGGGCTGATCTTTTCATCTAAGTAGGAAGCAGAGTGCAGAGGTAGAACAACAATGACCTGGGTGGCAACAGACCTGGATTTTAGTCCTGGCTCTCTATATTAGAGACTTGCTTAGTGATTTCAGAAGAATCATTTCACATATAAGAGTCAATGTGGTTTTCTTCTAAAACGGAAATAACATTTGCTTTATTAACCTCACCAAACTATTGACAGAATATTTATTTGACATGACTCAGAAAACTCTAACACCACGCAAATGAACATGTTTCTCGTTTCTAAAACTCAATCCTTAATGAGCAACATTGTCAGGTAGATAAAGCTGTGCTACCTCTTCATATTTGGTCCACTGCTCTTTAGGCAAGATCTGATGCTTCAGGTTCAGGTCCAATGCCCTCTTAATTCGAAACACCCTGCCATTATAAAGGTTCTCAGGAAGCCTTCTTATGGCTTCTTTTACGTCTTCATCCTCGTACATTGTATCATCTCGCAATAACCCTATGACAGACGACAAAGTTAGATAGCACATGCATCTCAAAAATCACGTTTTTTTAAAATTAGTAAAATATCTTTATGACTTATAACTTACAATTTTTGGTGAACTATCGAATTCAAATCACTAGGTTCAATGGAAATTCAATGCACTTCATACATTAGGTTGGTGCAAAAGTAATTGCGGTTTTGCCATTAAAAGTAATGAGTTATTACTTGATATAATGGGTTATTTCTTGAACTAGACTATGGAAACAATATATGAGCCTCTTAAAATCCAATGCCACAAAATTCATATTTTATCTAAACCATTTACAAAATATTTTAAATGTTTACTTTGTTTTTAAACACACATTAATAAACCACATCTCTACTTTCTCATAGTTTAAATCTGAGATCAAGGTATTCATGAATCTTAAAATAATAGTATACTAAGGAACCAGTGACTTTTGCTTACACTTTCTTCAAGCTTCAATAGCAAAAGATGAAGTTCATGGCAAATTACAAAGTTCTAAAAAAGCTTAGGAAACATATGATCGCATGGATATGATAAAATTTTAATATTTGAAAAATCTCTACTTTCAGTGTTTATAAAACTTAAAATTTTAAGTGGAACGCTGGGCGCACTGGCGCATACCTGTAATCCCAGCACTTTGGAAGGCAGAGGCAGGTGGATCACCTGAGGTCAGGAGCTCGCCACCAGCCTAACATGGTGAAACCCTGTCTCTACTACATACAAAAAAAATTAGCCAGGCATGGTGGCACACGCCTGTAATCCCACCTACTCAGGAGGCTGAGGCAGGAGAATCACTTGAGCCCGGGAGGCGGAGGTTGCAGTGAACTGAGATTGCGCCACTGCACTCCAGCCTGGTGACAGAGCAAGACTCTGTCCCAAATAAATAAATAAAATTTTAAGTGGTAGAGTTGGGAGAAGGGGTGTAGAAGGAAAATGTCTTACTACTTAAATCATTACCAAGTCAAACATTTTAGAGGCTTTCATCCCTCTCCTCTCAAAAAAATTTTAAAAAGGAACTGGATTTAACATAATGTGATTTAATTTTAAAATCTTCTGATGTATACAAGAACTGAAATATTTTTTGGAACCACAGTAACACTTGTAAAAGCAATACTCTCAGAAAAAAAAGAAAAATTAAAAAGCACAGATGCTTACCCAGTTTATTGAATCCTGCAGCATTGTAATACCATTTTCGAATACCATCCAGCCACTTGCCTGATGCTGAAACTGATCATTGTCACACTGTTAGTTGCTACAATTATACTATATGAACACACTGATGGGCAAGCAACCAGTACTCAGTTATCTTGCTGATGAATGCAAACATAGAAAGAAATTTCCTTTTAAAAGTATATACTATATACAGCAAGAATTTAATCAAAAAAGAATTAGATTTAAAAGAAAAAAGTTTATAAACTGTTGATAAAAATTGCTTATTTTATTTATGAGCAAAAGTGGCTGCAGGAAAATGGTGGCAAGTCATGGAAGAAGAGGGTAAACTCAAACACTGAATGTACAAAAGATCCATAGGTACATCGTGTGCCCTTATGCCTGCCCTGTTACCTTCAGAAATGAAGGAGTGAGAGATAGGAAAAAGACTTGGAAATTTCTATCATTTGTAGTTTCATAAATAGATCACAGGAAATAATTGTAAACTTTTCATTTCAAAGGAGCTGGAGTTGTATGAAAAGAGAGTGAGATTTCAGCATAGGCTGGCAGGTCTAAATGACCCTCATCCTGTAAAAATTTTACTCGACATTACAGTTATTTCATTTGGCTACATTCTTTAAAAATATATGTATTTTGGGGAGGATTTTGATACCATTAGTCATTTAAACATTAATATGGATTAGTAAAAGAAGTCCATTTACCTCCTCCTAAGCAACTAAGTTCCCCCAAGGGAATAGGTATTGAAAACGGATGAGAAATGGGTAATTTTAAAATTCTTTGGGGAACAGGGCTGAGTCTGATGAAGTAACCCAGCAGGGTCCAAGTACAGCAGGACCGTACCTGACATTTTAGGAGAGACGTTTTACAAAAGGGGAGGTAGAACAAGTTTACATTTTCTTTTAAAATTTTGTCTAGCGTTAGCCCCTTACCAAGGAAGGAAAGCAAACTCTCCTTTCACTCAGCCCTCCTTGCCTGCAAACTCAGTGCACTACAGATTACGTGGCTTCAGCACATCTCCTTGGAAATGAAGTCATGTATAAAACTGCTGCTAGAAAAACAAGTATCAGTCAACAATCTACAAACATACTTGTGGAAGACAGATTATTTTTAACCACCTATCAGTGACTAGAATAATATTCACTAAACACTTATTGTGCACCAAACACTTTCCTATTTGCTTTACCAACATTAGCTGATTTATTTACATGCCTCTTACTACAGCAAGGGAAGCAGACTTACAGAAGTGATCCAACCCAAGGTCAGAGTTAGCTAATGGGAGTTGAGATCTGGTCTATGTAGATCCCAAACACGCACAGAATCAGTGTCTTGAATTTAGTAAGACTCCTTCAATATCTGCTAAATTAATAAAATAATTATTTAAAAAGTCTCCCCCACCCCCAAAAAGCTCAATGTCAATTAGGTTAGCGGATGTTTCTGGCAACCTGATGTTTCCTAACAGCTTCACAATTGCTGGGGTCAGGGAGAAAAGGATCAATATTTTTTAAAAGCTACTCCAACTTGGTTGCATTGCAGTGAGATGAGATTGTGCCACTGCACTCCAGCCTGGGCGACAAAGCAAGACTCCTTCTCAAAAGAAAAAAAAAAAAAAAAGAAAAAAAGATACTCCTACTTGTACCGCCAGAGGGCAGAGATTAGCAAAAAAACAAAACAAAAAAACAAGGAAACCCAACTTAATGTTCAAGTTGTTTTAAATATTCCAGTAATATCTGCATTCTATTCCACAATAAATTTGTTTGAACCTACAATAAATTCAAATTTCTCCAAACCTACTGATCAAGCTGACGTTCTAGATAATCCAAGGTTAATGTGAAGCGTCGCTCGTATCCCTTGCTAGACTGTCTCTGATTCACAGTTTGAGAAGCGCGAGGGGTGCAATGAAATTTCCAATTCTACTTCCTTGGGTCACTTTGCCTCAGTTGTCTTATCAGCGTAAACGGGAAATTAATATCTCCCTCGTGGCACTGGCAGGAGAATTTATAGGGCCAGTGCACACGATAGAGCACCTGGGTCTTAGAAGAAAGCACTGAGCTCATTCTGGTTGAAAGTCATCCACTAGTTATCTTCTTGTGACCTTTAACTTTTCTAAGGCCGAGGGGAAGGACTTCCGAGCACAGGCAGCTGGAACTCCAGGGGTGTTAGAGCCACCGCGGGCACCTTCACAAACAGCGGGTTAACACCCCAACCCTATATAGGCAAGCCCGGCCTGGGAACAACAAACGAGTGGGGAAGCACGTCCTTTTGGCTGGACTGAAGCCGCCACTTTCCCTTCCGCGACAAACTTGGTCACTTACAAAGAAGAGAGAAAACGGAGCGAGCTGCAGCGAAAATAAACGGTGGAGCGCGACGATGCCCGCCAAGAAGACTCCCCAGTCACTTACCCGCCTGCTTGCCAGCCATTTTGACCAGAAAATGAAACGTTGCCTTCTGGGTAAGTCATAGAGGACACGCTGGGCCCAGTCCGCAGGCGCGTTACGCCACATCGCGAACCGAGAAACGCCGCTTGCGCAGGCGCAGTTCTGACGGCTGTCGTTGAGCTCTTGCGTGTGCACTTCTCGGCCAGGGTGAGGCCAATGGAGTAGGCGGGGCGTTTTGCGTGCTACATTCCAAGAAGTATTGGTTGTGATGTGATGGGAAGAACACAGGTCAGGAATTAGGAGACCGAGGCTTAAAGCTGGGTTCTGTTACTTGCTGTTAATAGCTATGAGAGCGTGGGCAGTATGAATTCAGCTCTTTGTGCCAGGCAGGAAGCTAAATGTTTTAAGGGCATCGTTTTATTTTCTATTGAAGGACTGATGGATGCGCCATCCCAAAAATATATGGAATTGGTACACTGATTATTTCGAGTTGAAAATGTTGGAGAAATTGTAGTTTCAGAAAGGGTTTGATGACCCATCTCTTCCTGCATGCAGCAAGCCGTAAAGTTTCCTCCAGGATTCCTCCGGAGTACCCGTCCCTTACCAGAGGGAGAAAATAGCACCCATCACCAGAGACTGGAAACTGGGAGCTGCTTTGGACCTGAATATACTTTCCGAAATAACCCTTATCTTCCACTAAGTTTACACTCCACCACACCCACGTTTCTCCTAATGACTCCGCAAGAAATTCACTGCCCCTAGCCAGATCCCCTTTCTTCTGATTTGTAGTTCGTGTAAAAAGTATAAAGGCATCTTACATTGGCTACTTCACTCTCTTGTGAGGATCCCCATGCACATGTAAAACTAGTAAAATTAGTATGCTTTTCTCTTGTTAATCTGCCTTGTGTCAATTTGGTTCCTAGATCCAACCAAAGAGCCCACATAAGAGCAAAGGCGTGATCTCTCACTCCCCTACACTGTCATTTAATTCTAAAAGTACTGTCATTATCTCATTGTAGATAGGAGAAAGCTGAAGCTCAGAAAGGTTGAATAACTTGTCCAAGAGGACATGACTAGAAGAGTCCAGGTTCTTCTTCCAGAATCTGAAAATCCAGACGCAAACTTAGGGCTCCTTAATTCTAGGGCCATATGCTACACTACTAATCCAGGAAAGACACCAAGCCTTTCAGGCCTTGGGTTTCTCCAGCTGAAGATCTACATCTAGCTATTTTAGTGGAAGGTTAGGTCAGAAAGGTTTTGGGTTTTTCGTTTGGTTGGTTGGTTGGTTTTTTTTTTTTTTTTTTTTTTTTTTTTGGTCACCTCTTTTTTTGTTGTTCAGCCTCTATCACCCAGGCTGAATGGCACAATCTTGGCTCACTGCAACTTCTGCCTCCAGGGTGCAAACGATTCGTGCCTCAGCCTCCTGAGTAGCTGAGACTACAGGTGTACATGCCACCATGCTCGCTAATTTTTGTATTTTTAGTAGAGACAGGGTTTCACCGTGTTGGCCAGGCTGGTATCAAACTCTTGACCTCAAGTGATGCACCCACGTCGGCCTCCCAAAATACTGGATTACAGGCGTGAGCCATCACGCCCAGAAGAAAAGGTTTTTAAAGATTAAATCTAAGATGTATTGCAGAATTTGCACATAATTTAAAGACAAAAGAGAAGTATATAGATTTGCTAACTATTAAGGTCTCAGCCCCAACATGTGAAGTCTTAGGCATAAACATCTAGAGACAGAAAACAATTGGGGGGAACAGGCATGACTGATAGTTACTGGTGAACTTCTACCATTACTCGGTGATATCTTTTTTCCCCTCAGTTTTAAGCTCAGAGCTGGGACAATATAGAATAGAACCTTGTCTCGTCGTAAGTTCAAAAGGTTAGATTTAATGATCTTAGTCACATTCCAGTTCTAAGATTCTATTGATTTTCCTTTTTATCTCCAAGCTGCTACAATTCTTCTATTAGTCAGTCCTGTATGCAGCACTAAAGCTGATGAATGATCTCTTCTATCTTACACTAGCCGAAGTGAAGTCTGAAAGATGTGAAGAAATGCAATACATATGTACATTGGCACATTGCCCTGCAGAGGGTAGGTACTCAATAAACTCTCCTCCCTTCTACCCTTTACGTTTTACTTGCTGGTTACAGGTGAAGGTGACAAGAAAAGACATATCAAAAAATCAGAAACCCAAAATTGTCACAAAATCCAGCTCCTAAGGAATTAAGCTAGAGACTGAATGTTTGCTGGTAGTCATTAATGTCGATTCAAAAACTAATTTTGGTTTTCTTTCCTCCCAGCACAGGATTAGGGATTGCCTTTCTCTGCCCTCAAAGTTAGGCATGGCCATGTGATACTTTAGCCAAGAAAAATGTGATAACTCTTTAAGAGCAATTCTTCACATTCCTTTCCTTTTCCAGACTGGTAACACTCCAGAAATGATGGAGACAGGATACATCAACCTGTATCACTAAAGATGATGTGGAGCAGAGCCTTTGTGGTCCTAAGAGACATGTATAAGATAAAAACCTTTTGTGGTTTTTCAATCATTTGAGGTTTTAGGATTGTTCATTGTATCAGCACAACTTGCCTGTTCTGACTAAGGTTGTTCAGTGGGTTATTCATAAAGGCAAAATGTGGTTGTGAGCCGTACAAAGAGAGGACAGGATGGTTCCATGGTGTCCCCAGCTTATTTTTTATTGTTTCCTGTTTGTTGATCTCATCCATTGGCGAACTCCATGAAAGCACCTATCTATGTCACACTCACTACTGTATTCTAGGAACTCAAATGTCGGTTGCATGAATAAAATATGTAACAGGAAAGCCACTATACCTGGCCCTGACCAATTACAAATTTAGTTTTTCATGAGGTTTTTTGAAGGGCATCCAGCACACCACAAAACCCTCAGCACAACAAACTACCCCGAAAGTTAGTGACTTAAAACACTTTCTCCCAATTCTGAATTCAGCTGGGTTGTTCTGCTTAGTGTAGTGTCTGCTAAGGCTGGGACATCCCAGATAACTTCTTCATGCATGTCTGGTACTCAGTTGGCATGGCTGAAAAGGCTGGGGTTTGGCCAGACATCTTTCTCTCCACCTAGTTTCTCCAGCAGAGTAACCAGACCTCTCTATACCATAGCTTTGGGTGCCAAGAGCAAATGTTCCAAGAGGGCAAGCCCTGATGTGCAAATTCTTATCAAGCCTGTGCTTGACAAATGTCCCCTGGGCCAAATCACATTGGCCCAGAGTCAGTGTGGGAGAGGACTAACTACACAACAGTGCAAATACCAGGTGTGGTTCATGGGGGTTACCAGTGTTAACAGTCTACCCAATCTAGTGATCATAACGCAGACAACTGAAGTTGTGATACTTTGTTTTACAAATAAAAAAGCAAAGACTCAGAGATGAAATCACTTGCCCAGGATAACACATCATAAACAGAAAACAAATCTTTGTTTACTGGTAATAAGTCAAAGGCTAGTTAAGCCTTTCACTATATCTCATTGCCCCTAATCTTTAAACTCCACTTTCCTTTTCCTGATTCTTAGCCAACTGTGAATATCTGTGTTCAAGAAGTTAACAATGTAGATAATCCAAAATGAAGTGTGCTTTGTGGCATTATCTGAGCTGTAGATATTAGATGACTAATGTAGTATGTGCTCTGGAAACTTGTAACAGTTCAAATGAAATAAAGCCATTTTATAATGAAACCACTTTAAAAATCCTCCGTTTTCATCTTCACTAGAATGACAAAGCACCAACTTAAAGTAAACCAACTCTCTCCCTTTCTCTGAACTTGCTGTATTTTCTAAGAAGGAAAAGGTAAACAAGAATTGAGTCACTAGGAACTTGATGAAAAATCTACCACAGTATATGTACCCAAATTTACAGTATCAAATGGTTTCCAATATCAGTTGAGACCCGAGGCATTTAAAAATATATTCATTTATTCATACATATATTCACTTTACAATATTGCATTTTCACATACATAAAAATCTAAAGCGTTTTTAAGAATTTATCAAAGTCTTGTACTGATGCTTTGGCAATCTCTTCACAAAATATTTCATCAGGAATAGATACGAGTTTGTCCAAAGAGATGTAGTTAGGTTTTGCTGGATCATATTGTGCTCTTCCTAAATAGGTAAGAAACAAGTGTCTTTCTTTGATTTTAAACAGCCTTGTATTAAATACCTAGAAAAGAAAAAAAGTTTTTAAAAAACATTGCACATTGGAGGATGAAACATTAAAAAGTTTACTTGGCAAAATTTTTTTTTTTTTTTTTTTTTTTGAGACGGAGTCTGGCTCTGTCACCCAGGCTGGAGTGCAGTGGCACGATCTCGGCTCACTGCAAGCTCCGCCTCCCGGGTTTACGCCATTCTCCTGCCTCAGCCTCCTGAGTAGCTGGGACTACAGGCGCCCGCCACCTCGTCCGGCTAGTTTTTTGTATTTTTTAGTAGAGACAGGGTTTCACCGTGTTAGCCAGGATGGTCTCGATCTCCTGACCTCGTGATCCGCCCGTCTCGGCCTCCCAAAGTGCTGGGATTACAGGCTTGAGCCACCGCGCCCGGCCGTACTTGGCAAAAATTTTAATAGGTTAACCAATACAAAGTACTAACCACGTGTTCAGTAAGTAGGATAAATGCCAGAGGATTTAAATCCTATATTTTCTGTTAAAAAACTAGAAAAAGGGATTCAAAATCAACATACAAAACAATAATAAAATAATTAAGGGCTATAATGTAGGCAAAGAAGATTGAGTGCTCCAGAGACAGAGGAGAATGTGTTAAAAAAGCAAATCTTTGGCCTGGCGCGGTGGCTCACGCCTGTAGTCCTAGCACTTTGGGAGGCTGAGGCAGGCAGATCATCTGAGGTCAGGAGTTCAGGACAAGCCTGGCCAACATGGCAAAACCCTATCTCTACTAAAAATACAAAAATTAGCTGGGCGTGGTGGCACATGCCTATAATCCCAGCTACTCGGGAGGTTGAGGCAGGAGAATTGGTTGAACCCAGGAGATAGAGGTTGCAGTGAGCCGAGATCGTGCCACCACCTCCAGCCTGGGCAACAGAGTAAGACTCCGTCTCAAAAAAAAAAAAAAAAAAAAAAAAAAAAGGGCAAATCTTCAAGCCTCACCCCAAAACTACTTAATCAGCAACTCTGAGAGCAGGACCCAGAAATCTGTCTTAACAAGCCCTCTAGATGATTCTGATATTTACCAAGTTTGAGAACCAACGTTAGACATCAGGATGTTATTGTAAAAAAAGGATAAGATTTCATAATCTGTAACACCTCTCTCTCTCTTTTTTTAAATTCCCACACCTCCCCTTAACTAGAATCAAAATGAAATGAATCTGACCTCTGCGAGAGCAACTGGGAAAGTATGTCTTACCTGCCTCAAACTAAAACTCCTAAAAACTACAGTGAGAAGCAACTTTAGAAAGGAGTCAGAAGCAGGCAAGGCTCTACAGCCGACTGCAGAAAGAAGAGAGAAATGGGAGATCTGGCCAGACTTGAGCTACAGCCCTGAAGCCTGAGAGATCTGTGAGGCCCCCTAGCGAGGCTCAGAGGAAGCCCTTTCAATATTATGCCTGCCTCAAGCTCTCCTCTTGGCTGTTACAGACACAATGTGAACACAGGACATGATACACAACCCCTAGGCCTCTTTCCCTACATTCAAGTGAAAACAGTAACAGATCAGTTGGAAAGGACACTATGAAAAACAATTGTTGAAAACCAAAGTACTATGAGAAGAGTGACTAAAAAAAGTACAGGGTGCTACCTCAACATGGGATTGGCTTGCTTTTGGAACAGAACATCTCTCTTTGCAGTCTCTGCTATTCTGCCCTTGTTCTGATCATTAAATTCCCATGATCACAATATTATGGATAATGAAGATGTAAGATGTTTTATATATATATATACATATATATATATATATATACACACACACATTTTTTTTTTTTAAAGTATGACTCCAATGCAGTGATTCTTGGCTTAAAAAACTATCACCCAGCCGGGCACGGTGGCTCACACCTGTAATCCCAGCACTTTGGAGGCCAAGGTGGGCGGATCACGAGGTCAAGAGTTTGAGACCATCCTGGCCAACATGGTGAAACCTCATCTCTACTAAAAATCCAAAAATTAGCTGGGCATGGTGGCGGGCGCCTGTAGTCCCATTTACTCGGGAGGCTGAGGCAGGAGAATCGCTTGAACCCGGGAGGCGGAGGTGGCAGTGAGCTGAGATCATGCCACTGCACTCCAGCCTGGCAACAGAGCCAGACTCGGTCTCAAAAAACCCAAAAAACCAAAAACCAAAAACCAAAAAACAACTATCACCCAGCATACAGACAAAACCACAAACGGTTCTGGTGCTCCCAAACTATTATTAATTTCCTAAATATAATAACACTTCAAAGCATTCATTTAGCTTATGAGTAGATATTATGTTTACTTCTCCAGTGGTCCAAAGTTACTCCATCATTAGAGAGTTGTGTACTCTTTCAAGTCCAAAAGTTACTGCTCAGATTGAAGTGTTTCTCCCTTCTTTTTTTATGAGTGTGGTGGTGCAGGAGGAGGGTTGTTGGCCACCAGGGGCTACTTTGCCATTGGCACAAAAATTTCATCCCATTAATGACATATTAAATTCTTCGGAGTTAAAAAAAAAAAAAAGTGTCCCTAGCCTGAGAATTATTGGTTCCCTCTTATCCTAAGGTGGACTTCAGCTTTGCCTTCACAGAAAATCACAGAGGAAGGGGAGAGCCAAGGTTTTGGGGGATATTGAATATAACCTCTTTCCTTAGCCTAGTGATTTCTTCACATTCATTACCCTAAAACTGCTTTTGTTATCCTCTACCTTCCACGATCTCTTCTTTGAAATGACTAAATTACTTCTTTCCCCATTTTTAATTAATCCTAAGTCAGATCTGCCAACCAGGAATATTATCTGCATGAGAAAATTAGTTCCACGCCACTGAGATTTAAACACCAGCCAAAAATTTAAAGTCTATATCAGCCCGTTCACAGCCTTACTGTCTGTTAATGTATTTTTTCATTAATAAGCTTTTTATTTTTCTGTTCTTTTTCCCCCAATAATTCCACCCAGACTCTAGGAATCTGAGAATCCCAATTTGGAAGCCACAATTCTACAATAGAGCTTCTCAGAAGCAAGGGTTTGGGGTGCCTAAAAATCTGTGTTTTTAAGTGATTTTGATACATCTGGTCAGCTTATAATTTCTTCTATTTGGAAAGCTCCTCTCCATCTTTCAAACACCACTCACTCTTCTACAGACAATTCAAATGTCACTTCTAGCAGATCATAGTAAAAGGCTTGTAAAAGTTCAGTTTTTAAACTGGACTGCTGGAGTTCTAATCGTGGTTGTGCCCCAACCTTGTTACTTGGGTAACCTTGGACAGGTTACTTAAATCTCTTTAAGCTTAAGTTCTTTATGTGTAAAATAGGGGTAATAATAACATCTACCTCACATGGTTGTTGTGAGAATTAACTGTGTTAATACAAATAAAGCAATAAAGATAGAGCTGGCACACAGTAAGTACTCAATTGCTGTTATTACTTCTATAATTCTCCTACCACTTCTAAATCACACCGTAGGAGCTCGGATTAGGACTCTTTACCATCATATAAAGCAATTTTATTTTATTTAATTAATTAATTTATTTTTTGAGATGGAGTTTTGCTCTGTCGCCCAGGCTGGAGTGCAGTGGCATGATCTCGGCTCACTGCAAGCTCTGCCTCTCGGGTTCATGCCATTCTCCTGCCTCAGCTTCCTCAGTAGCTAGGACTACAGGCGCCCGCCACTACGCCTGGCTAATTTTTTTTTTTTTTTTTTTTTTTTTGTATTTTTAGTAGAGACGGGGTTTCACGTGTTAGGCAGGATGGTCTCAAACTCCTGACCTTGTGATCTGCCCAACTTGGCCTCCCAAAGTGCTGGGTTTACAGGCGTGAGCCACAGCGCCTGACCAA
Organism: Macaca nemestrina; assembly: GCF_043159975.1. Lineage (NCBI taxonomy): Eukaryota > Metazoa > Chordata > Mammalia > Primates > Cercopithecidae > Macaca > Macaca nemestrina. The sequence goes on along the minus strand of NC_092132.1, from coordinate 49,156,971 downwards.
AGCAATTCTATTTTAAAACCTGTCTTCCACACTCGATTATAAGTTCCACAAGAACAGAGACCATGTCTGCTTGACTTTTGTATCCTCAGTGCCCAGTGTCTAGCACTGATGGATGCTCAGTGATATACTGGAAAAATGACAGACCACGAAGGTTAGGAGGGGACAATATCATATATTCTTACCATCATTTATGGTCCCTGAATTACCCACCAACCCAGGGAAAAACAAACAGTCATTGCTTTTTTGTTGAAGATTATTTTACAATTACTCCATGAGTCAAATTCACAAAATTGTAGGCTTCTAACACTTCTATAATGAGTATATTTATGTTTGGTAAAATAGGAAAATCCTATATTAGAGACCCATTCCTCGTGAAGTATAATAGGCAAATAAATATAGCTGTATGTGAAGGAACTGGACCTAATGCAGTCTAGTTCTGAGAGCTGTATTAAGGTAATATTTGTTTACCCATCTTTTTTCAAAAACAGGAACACACGTGTTCTAGCAAATGGAGTAGAAGGATCACTTAAATAAAAATTCAGTTTGTCATTTATCCAATAAATACTGAGTGGCTATTTGCATAGGAAATAGGAAAAAAGGATTACTTTGATAAAATCCAATCATTCATTTGTTCATCAAATATTAATTGTGCGCCTCCCTTAGTGCCAGGTGTAGTTCTAGGCACTGGGGATTTGGCAGTGTATAAATCAGACAAAGTTTCTGCTTTTAAAGAGTAATATTCAAGATCAATATTCTTGCGAACAGCAGATAATATCACTCACTAGGTAAAGAATACAAGAGTTTGATTAGCTTAGAAAATATAATTACGGCTTGGACATTATGGCAAACTGGAACACTTTTATATTGGGATGGGGATCATTACAATATGGCTCATTGATTCATGGATTTAAATAAACTGTGACTAAAAAGTACATGTAGCAGTGAAAAGACCTTTAAGGGAAGTGATCTATTTCAAAGTTAAGTGGAGAAAAACATGAGAGAGACTACATTCGATTTGTTCTGCCCGATTCCAACAAACAGAACTAGGACTAGGTAGAAACTCCAGGGAAACAGACTAATCACTGATTTCTCCTCAGGAAATGTACATTTGTGCCCTGAAAGTTGTAAACTCCTCCCAGTGTACAGAACCATGCAGCTGGACAGCAGCTCTGAATGAAGCGCAATGGCAGCGCTTACAGAGAGAGCTGTGAGTGGCATTACCTGTGGGAACTTGACAATGATGTGGTGGGGAATGTTCATCACATTGTGCACAAAATCAAATGTCTCGGTAAGTTTCCTTTTATTTGCAGTTAACATCTTCGGGATTCTGGTGATCATATGTTGAATTTCGTTATGTTTAAAACCAAGTTCAAGACGGTAAACCTAAACGAAAGTAAATTTGCTATGAATAAGTAGAAATAGTTATTTTGGTACCATGGCAAGGCTGCGCTGATTCTTTTTGTTTTTGAGATAGAGCTCGTTCTGTTGCCCAGGCTTCAGTGCAGTGGCACAATCTCCTGCCTCAGTCTCCCAAGTAACTGGAACTACAGAGGAATGCCACCACACCTGACTAGTTCTTGTATTTTTAGTAGAGCCAGGGTTTCACCAGGTTGGCCAGGCTGATCGTGAACTCCTGACCTCAAGTGATCTACCCGCCTTGGCCTCCCGAAGTGCTTACAGGCATGAGCCACCGCATCTGGACAAGATTCTTTTTTTGAGACTGCGTCTCGCTCTGTCATCCAGGCTGGAGTGCAGTAACACGATCTCAGCTTACTGCAACCTCCGTTTCTTGGATTCAAGTGATTCTCCTGCCTCAGACTTCTAAGTAGCTAGGATTACAGGTGCCCATCACCACGCCTGGCTAATTTTTGTATTTTTAGTAGAGATGAGGTTTCACCATGTTAGATAGGCTAGTCTCAAACTCTTGACTTCAAGTGATCTGCCCACCTCGGCCTCCCACGCTAGGGTTACGGGCCTGAGCCACCGCGCCTGGCTATGATTCTTCTAAACTTAAAATAACATTTTAAAATTTGGAGACAGCTATGCCAGTGCCTTCAGGGAATTACAGCTTCCGGCTCCTGGGGTCACCGGAATTTCAAACCCCTCTGCTGAGAAAGAGCTACACAGTGATCGTCATGAAGATCACCAAAGGGGCAACCATAATTATGAGAGAGAATGAGTGACATGGGAGGGCTGCAGGTCAGAGGCAACACCAAACAGATCCTTCAGCAGCAGGATCATCAAAATGCTTTTTGAGCTTTTGCTCCCAAGCACACCGACATATATGTTGTCTGAAAAATGACATGTCAACATTCCAAGCAGAGATAAGGAACTAAACAACCAAACATGGGCCAGGTCCTCTACTTGCTTCCATAGTGTCCTGTGTGCACCCACCAAGTAACTGCCCCCATCACTCTGGATTTGATCCACCACTAGACTGTAAGCTCCTTGGGAGGAGGAGCTGTCTCCCCAGCATGGCGCTTGGGCAGGAGCTCAATAAAGATTTATTTAATGACTGAACTGTTCACCTCAGAAAACAGCCCTTACATAATATTTCAAATACTACTACAGCTTTATATACTAACTAGTCAACTGCTCTTGGCTTCATGTTATTCTCTTGCAGGAAGGACAGTAAAGAGTGTCTGGTACATTCTGTGATAGAATGAGAGTTGGCAATTGGGACAGGTGCAAAGGAGAGCAATGTGTTATCTGTTACTCTTTTCACAGAAGTCTTTTGGATCCAGCCTCCAAAACTCCCTGAGACATACACAGACTGTCATGCTGGCCAACAGGAGTAGTTTCGTAGACTGGTAACACTGCCCAGGTAACAAAGACATCAGACTCCCACAATGGGCAACAGAAACAGTTTCAGGGTACCACTTATATCCCTATCTATTGCTTTAGGATTGTGGGTATCAATGTCTGCAAGGTGATTTACTCATGTTAATACCTGGTCAACATGAAAATATTAACTGAAACAAACTGCTTGCTAGACATTTGTTAAAGATAATTTCCTATTTCTCTTTTTAGAAATAACTTATTTTAAAGTCTAGTTTTCTTTTAGATGACAGCAAAATCTATTCTCTTCAGAGGATTTTAACACTTAAAGAAACTGATTTCTCAAAAGCCTAAAGTTGTCCTACCTTCATATTTTCTTTCACGGGTTCCAGACTTCCAGTTAGCAGCCTTGGGAGACGAACTACCAGATCTCTAGTCTGTGGTTGCAAACAAAACAATCTAGTATTACTATATGTGCATCTTTAACTAGTTTGGAGAATTAAGGCATTAATAAGACACAAAGTTAAAACTTAAAATATGACCCAGTCAGAAAAATGATAGGAACCCCAGGAATATATAATGTTAGTACTGTTTGGAAAAAAAGAAAACAAAAACTGAAGGAACCAGTTTGATTAAGTATTATAAAATGATGTAGCTCTATGTTTAAACTAGCAGGATAATTCATTTTTGTACAAAAAATACCAGAAATGTATATGATTCACATGGGCTGGGCATCTGTTAGGAACATGAGATTTATCAGCTACTAAAATGTACCAGACATAGAAATAAACAAATTCTCTCCTTTTCTTTACCTTTTTCACACTAAGTTCAAGTTCTTTCTGAAAAAATCCCAATCTGTTATCCAGTCTTTCCACTGAAAAGTTCAGCAAAAATGGTGCTTTTCTGACCATCTGTGCAACATCTGCTTTACTGAAATTTTTTGAAAGCAGATAAGCCACCCTAGAGAAACATAAATACATACGCATGTGATAAACATTTACATTCTTTTTTTTTTTGAGACACAGTCTCATGCTGCTTTCCAAAATAACAGCTATTTTTAAAAAGGCTCCCACATCCTAAATTACTAACTAAATAAAAGCATTCTGTAACAATGGCAAAAATGGCAAAAACATGTTTAAAACAAGCATTCACCCAACTCTAGATGGTTTCCATTTACACTTAAAAACAGAAAATAATTCTGAAATCCACTAATAGGTATTAGTTGTGGTTTTTGCCATTACTTTCAATAGCAAAAACATGATTACTTTTGCACCAACCTTTAGATTCTCTTTTCAATTAATCTGGTTTATTACTTGGTAAGAAAGAATGAAATAGCTTCTGCTTAAGTTTTTTTGTTATTTTTTTGGGGGGATAAGAACAGAAAAACACAAATTAAGAAAATAACACAAATTAAGAAAATTAAGGAAATAATGGTTACAACTGAGAGAAGCATTTTTTAGGTTAGTATATTTACTGAGCCCCTCCCTTCCCCTCTTCTATTCTTTTCCTTTCAGGAAGAGTCTCGCTCTGTTGCCCAGGCTGGAGTGCAGTGGCATTATCTTGGCTCAATGCAACCTCCGCCTCCCAGGTTCAAGTGACTCTCTTGCTTCAGCCTCCCAAGTAGCTGGGATTACAGGCATGCACCAGTAGACCCAGCTAATTTTTGTATTTTTAGTAGAGACGGGGTTTCACCATCTTGACCAGGCTAGTCTCGAACTCCTAACTTCAAGTGATCCGCCCACCTCGGCTTCCCAAAGTGCTGGGAGTGACCATGCCTGGCCTGAATATGTATTTTCATAAATAATTTTTTACTACGGTCTTTCAATATGTATTTTGTTAACTTAGATATTTTCCTGCTAAGTTTTTGAAAATTAAACTATGTAAGTTAGTAAAATATAGAAAGCTTGACTATAAAATAACATTATTTTTTAAAAAATCTAAGAACATAGTAAAAGATAGTTTTACTAAATGTCTAAAATATATCAGGATATTATTTTGTTTAATTCTAACCAGAAAAACAAAAAAACTTGTGAGCCAGGTAAATTTTCCTCATTACACTTGAGGAAACATGGATTCAGGGAAGTTAAATAACTTGTCTGAGATCATCACCTAATTACTGACAAAACTAAGATGTGAACTCAGGCATGCCTACATCTAAAGCCTATGGTATTTTCATACTATATACCAAAACTTATATTACTTTATAATCACATGACTATTACTCCTTTAAAAATAGTTAAAATATTTATAAATTTAAGTATATAAAAATTTTAAGTGCATGGCAAAATAAAACAAAACACAACAAAAACACCCCACTATAAATGAAGTCAAAAGACAAGTGACAATCTAGGAAAAATATCTGCAACATGTCTCAGATACAGAACTAATTTTCTTAATATATAAAAGAACGTTTACCAAAAAGGAAAAAAGCCTGGTTAAAAAATAGCAAAGGATATATTACAGAAAAGGAAATGTAGACAGAAATTCAACATATGAAAAGATGCTCCAAACAACATTCCATGTTTCAACATTTGATGCTCCAAACCAACAAATAAAGTATTCTTTTTATCTATACAATGAACTGAAAGCAAAGTGTGATAGCACTGTATTTGTGAGGATAACAGGGAAGCTGGCACTTCTGTACACTGTTGGGGAGAGTATAAACTGGAAAACAACCCCTTTGAAGGATAATTTGGCAATATCTACTGAAGTTACAGATGAACATACCCTTTGACCTAGCATTTCCACTTTTAGAAATATGTCCTACAGAGACACACCAATATGTGTGATTTTTCAGAAGTATACAAAGTCAGTCACTGCAGCCTTGTCCTAACAGTGGACTGGAAACATACTCCATGCTTATCAACAGGTACTAGGGAGATCCGCAGCATGGACTGTACTAGAGTTAAAAAGAATAGGCAGCACCAAGAAAAAATAATCTCCGAGATATAGTTAAGATAGTGGGATACAGAATAGTATGTATAAATGCTACCAATTGTTATGTATTTGTATTCATGTGTGTATACACAGATATATGCTTTATAGAACATTCCTAGAAGGTTGAACAAAAAATCCTGATAACAGCAGCTGTATCCATAGGTGGGTCCTGGAAGGCCAAGGGACAAAGTAGGAGAAAAGGAGGTATTACTTGTTGTTTTTTTGGCAGCAAGGTTTGGCATTTGATTAAAAAATTATCAAAACTATTGTCTACATTGTAATGATTTTTCCAATAAAAAATTAAGATATAATGCCCACCCAACCAAAAAAAAAGAGTATTTAAATAATTAAAATGCCAATTATTCATTTGAAAATTCTACAAGGATCTTTTAAACACAATTTTTTATTGAAAAAATAAGTACATGAAATCAACTGTTATAGAAATAAGACTGCTGCATACATCAGAACCAGTAACAAAGTTCATTTAAATAAAGGTTCTCACACCTGTGCCTATTCAGTTTTTTTTTTACTGTATACTCTTTTGAATATATGTGGTTGCATGATGTATTACAAAATTCTAAGTAATTTTTATAAACGTTCTACAGCTTAATTTGATAGCCAGCCAGGTTTAGCCAGATTTTATTTTTTTAAGAAAAAAACTTAGGAATCAATGGACTATGATTAGGAATCAATGGACTATGCTACCTATGTGAGAATATTCCTCAGTTGTTAGAAGCATGTATGGCTTAAGCAAGTAACTTAAGCTACTAAGCTTAAGTTTCCTTCAAAGAATTAAATGCAGAGACAGTATGTAGTAGTCAGAACCCTGGAGTTTGATTAACTGGAGTTGAAACCACTTACTCTGCTACTTATACTAACGGTGTGTAATCTTGGGCAAATTATTTAACCTCTCTGCGACTCCCATGTACAAAGGGGCTATTAACAATAACAGTGCAGCCTGGGAAATGATCCCTACCCTCCTGGTATTCATGCTTTCTTGGAATAAATCTTGAGCAAAAAGGCTGGTTTTTGACTGCAGAGGGAATTAGTGTTCCTGACAGCCAGGAAGACTACAGCTGGATATGTCAGATTAGTTTCTTAGAATCATTCTCTCTCCCCTCTGTATTGTGATAGCCTATCTATATTACACCAGACTATCACTCTCATGAAGGGAAAGACTGTCTCTGATGTCTAAAGTTTAGGCCAGTGTCTCGCATATAGAAGGGCTCAAATGTTCAATTTAATAAATGCGGTTTTTGTTTCGTGTTTTTTTTCCTAATTCCGAGAAAAGACATTAGACTATGATGGTTTAAGGAACTGCAAAGCCCTCTGAAATGTAGTGAGAATCAACATCAGTGTGGAGAACAGTCTGGAGGGTCAAGACTAGAGGCAGACCAATTAGGAGACTGTTGCAGTAGTCTTGGTGTGGTATGATGGGGAACTGAGGCAAAACAGTCAAAGCAAAGATTCAGAGAAATGTCATGACTGATTTGAGCTATAAGAAAGGAAGAACTGATGGGCTTTCATGATTTATTAGATGTAGATGATAAAAGAAGAGAAAGCAAATTAATACCAATATTTCTGAGTTGGGCAAAAGGGTATTCAGTGAATCTGGGAATACAGACTGGCTTGGGTGACAGGTGGGGGTGATGATGAATTCAAAATGTTAACTTAGGGACAGGGGTTTTGTTCTCTGTGGTATTCCCAATGCCTAGCAAGATTCTTACCTCATGGATCAATATCTCACTGTATTTATTTTCACAAATTCAGTAATTCTTTGAATGTTGAATGAAGTACAGAGATGTTTATAAAAGTGCTCTTTAAAGAAGAAAACAAGGAACAACCAAAATAGCCAACTTATGGAAATGATTAAGCAAATTACATAGTAGTTTGCCACGACAATATCAAACATCTAACAACAAAAATTGGCCAGACAAAAAAACTACAAAAGATCTTATCTTTAAGCGTACTCTCAGATAAGTTAGCTATTTGTTGATGATTTTATTTTTTTAAGAAAAAAACTTATTCCAGTTTCTAAAGAGAAAGAGTTAATTACTGACTCAGTAATAAGTTGAAAACATAAAAATAATAATGGGGCTGGGCAGGGTGGCTCATGCCTGTAAAATTCCAGCACTTTGGAGGCCAAGATGGGCAGATCACTTGAGGTCAGGAGTTCAAGACCAGCCTGGCCAACATGGTGAAACCCCATCTCTACTAAAACTACAAAAATTAGCCAGGCCTGGTGGCTACCCATAATCACCCAGATACTTGGGAGGCTGAGGCAGGAGAATCACTTGAACCCGGGAGGCGGAGGTTACAGTGAGCCAAAATTTTGCCACTGAACTCCAGCCTGGGCAACAGGGCGAGACTCCATCTCAAATAATAATAATAATAATAATAATAGGTAGTTGAATAAAAGAACTGTTGTAAATACTTAATTTAGATCAAAAAAGGTCTATAACAAAAAAATAACTTTCATGTTCATTATCTTCGTAGACTCTTGTGCAGCAGAGACTTACAGAATAACTTCCACATATATTTCCTTCATAACCACTTCTTGGGTTATATGATAATCTTTTTTTTTTTTTTTTTTTTTTTGAGACCGAGTCTCACTTTGTGGCCTAGGCTGGAGTGCAGTGGCGCGATCTCGGCTCACAAGCTCCACCTCCTGGGTTTACGCCATTCTCCTGCCTCAGCCTCCCAAGCAGCTGGGACTACAGGCGCCCGCCACCTCACCCAGCTAGTTTTTTGTATGTTTTACTACAGATGGGGTTTCACCATGTTAGCCAGGATGGTCTCGATCTCCTGACCTCGTGATCTGCCCGTCTTGGCCTCCCAAAGTGCTGAGATTACAGGCTTGAGCCACTGCACCTGGCCGATAATCCTTTTAAAAGTCCTACCTGATCTTCAGATTTTCAAGGTCTTCAGAGAAAATTGCATGATTTTTTGTCAGGAATGCTCCCAGTTGGTTATCCTCTATACCCACGTCTTTAAGAAACAGGAGCATCTGCTTAATGTCTTTTTCAAAATCCAGTCTCAGAAGGAGGTTTGCTGCTTCTGTATGTTTTTCTATCTTGGACAAATCCACTCCTATAATAAATTATAAATACTGTTTGAAGATGACTTCTTAGTTTACCTGTTAAACTCATATACATAAGCACAAGAAATTACTGATGGAGATCAATACCTATCCAAAGGAACACTGAGATAGATCAATAGAAACTTCTAAATATTTTTAAACTAAGTTGGTTGCAGAAACAACATAGTATTTATTTTAAAAATCAAGTACAGAGGAAAATAGAGCATTTAGTGCTACATTTCCCCCCAAAACAAATTCACTAAGTCATACTGGAGTAGGGTCATCATCTTTGTCTAAGGTTTCTTGAATATTGTTTCAGAATGTTTGTCAGTCCCTAACGAACCCCGTAGTAACTGGTAATTCTGCAGGGTAACAAACAATATGAATAAAATGTTACTGTCTCTGAAGATTTTATTATTTCCTTAGTTATAAGCATTATTTTAAAAATATGTTTATGATTCCCATCATAGGGGGAATAAAAATGACCCTGTGCCTTACTCATCATTGTAATCTCTCAAGAAATGTTTGAGAACAAGTGAACACATAGCCCTTCAAGTATACAACAAAGCAGAAAATATACAACCTTAAACCTCCACATTTAAAACTTCTTAATGGCATCCACAATTAAAAAAAAAAATCATCATATTCATTATAACTCCAAATATTAGAACCAAATATGATTATAAATCCAAATTTCTTGATATTAAACAGGTATTGATAAAAGATGCCCATGAACAGTGAAATGGATTAAATACACATAGACACAATGATATGGTTAGGCTGTGTCCCCACCCAAATCTCATCTTGAATTCCCATGTGGTGTGGGAGGGACCTGGTGGGAGGTAACTGAATCACGGGGAGAGGTCTTTGCTGTGCTGTTGTGTGATACTGAGTAAGTCTCACAAGACCTGATGGTTTTAAACAGGGGGGTTTCCCGGCACAAGCTCCCTTCTCTTGGCTGCTGCCACATGAGACGTGCCTTTCACCTTCCGCCATAATTGTGAGGCCTCCCCAGCCACATGGAACTGTAAGTCCATTAAACCTCTTCCTTTTGTAAATTGCCCAGTCTCAGGTATGTCTTTATCAGCAGTGTGAAAACAGCCTAATACACCCACTCACAGAATGAAGATCCAGAATAAACTAGAAAATGTTATTATACAACAATATGCATTTCAGATCAAATAGATAGACTATTTGTTAAAATATATGGGACCACTAGCTATACTTTTGAAAAAAAACATTCTCTTTATATCTTATATGAAATTAATTCTAGATAAATAATCTAAATATATACTAACTCTACTAGAAAAACATAAAATTTAAAAAAAATTAAGTTTACAGAAAAGTATAAAACCTATGTGTAGAAAAAGGTCTGGAAAGCTTTTCCACGAATTGGTAATAGTGGTTACTTTTGAGAAGTGGAACTGGGGATGAAGAGAGGGTAAGAGGTCCTTCTCTTATAATATCTGCACTTTTGACAACCAGATGTAATTCTTTTGTAATTTAAATATTAGTAGAAAAATAAATCCAATTATTAGATGGACAAATAAATAAGATGAAAACCGGTTCCAAAAATCTGTGATAAACGGGAGAACAGATGCTTTAAAAATAACATAAAGGGTTCAGACTTCACATTTAACTCAATATTACAGCTGACATGAACTGAAGTGCCTTGCTCAGCATGAGCTGTCACACCCTGACTGTGCTTGAACAGAAATCCTGAAAAGCTGCTTTTTTAGCAGCAGTAGGAGAGCAGAATCTCATCAGGAATGCACACTGCTCTCAATGCAAATAACTTGGGCTCACTTCATTTCATTAACTTGAAAAAATAGTCCCTGAATGCCCACTACGGACCAGGCACTTCTGTTAGGCATTGGGGTTATAAAAAAAGAATAGTAAACGATTCTAACCTCTAGGTGACCAGTCTAGTTGGGCTTTACCTCATCAGTTCAGTAATTACGAATATTACCATTGTATTCAGTTATGGTTACACGTATTTAGTACATCAGTCAGGGTCTAGCAGGCTATACAACGTGCCCTAGAAAGCACAAATGACAAGGACTTTAATGAAGGGACTCCATACAGCGGTGTGAGCAGCCTTAAGAGAACAAACAAGAACCTTCCCAACATTAAAGAGACAAGGAGGCAAAATGTTACCAAGGCACAGAGGGACTACAGGCTATTAAGGAAGGGCTGCTCAAGAGAACTGTTGTCATGGAACGAGGCAGGTACAGGACCCAAAGAAGGGAAGGAACATGGGAAAAATATCCCCACCTGGCTCTTCTACCTTCTGTCCTATAGGTGCCTCCCGCTGGCTGAAGCTGCCAAGAAGCCAGCTGGCATAGGAACCCTGGTGCATAGGGGTTTGGCCTCCTGGGACACAGATCAGGCAGAAAATGGGTCTCAGAAGCAAACAGAGAAGCAACTAGGACTTGAGTACTCAAAAATACTGTCTGACCAAGCAAATAAGTCTCCCTTAAGTTACTATTATTTAAGTTATTTCTAACACATGCTGTTGAAGTATCAGCATACAGGTAAAGGAATGGCTGAAACATATTCCAAACCTGTATGTATACTGTAAATTATTTAAAGGTAAGGACTGGGCCAGGCATGGTGGCTCATGCCTGTTATCCCAGCACTTTGGAAAGCCGAGGTGGGAGGAGAGCTTGAGCCCAAGAGTTTGAGACCAGCCTGGGCAACATAGTGACACCCCCTTCTACAAAAGAAAAAAAAATTAGCCGGGATGGCACGTGCCTAAAGTCCCAGCTACTTGGGAGGCTGAGTGGGAGGATCACTTGAGCCCAGGAGGTCAAGGCTGCAATGAGCCAAGACCGTGTCACTGCACTCCAGCCTGGGAGACAGAGCAAGACCCTGTGTCAAAAAAAAAAGATAAGACAGGGACTGTGTCTTAGTTTATCTTGTATTACCCATAGCACCTGCCATAAGACAGGGAAAGCTGTTTCGAGAGGAAAGGTGACGTCCTCACAGCAGACGTCATCCTTTTCCTACCTCTGAATGTACATTTTTTAAATTATATGTTTATGGAGTACAACATGTTTTGACATCTGAATACATAATGGAATGATTAAATCAAACTAATTAACATATTCATTACCTCACATACTCATCATTTTTTTTTGTGGTGAGAACACTTAAAATCTACTCTCTTAAGAATTTTCAAGTATACATTATTATTAACTACCATCATCATGCTGGACAATAGATCTCCAGAACTTATGCCACCTGTCTAATTGAAACTTTGTACCCTTTGCCCAACAACTCCCCATTCCTCCCCACCCCCACTCCCTGGCTCCCTCTGCTCCTAAGAGTTCAACTTTTTTAGGTTTCATATGTAAGTGAGATCATGTAGCATTAGTCATTCTGTGCTTATTTCACTTAGCATAGCATCCTCCAGGTTCATCCATGTTGTTGCAAATAACAGGATCTCCTTTTTCAAAGCTGACTAGTACTCCAATGTATAAATATACCACATTTTCTTTAACCATTCATCCACTGATGGACACTTAGGCTGATTCACAGAACACTTTATTTGCATCTCTCATGTGGGACTTATCACTTTGCCCTTCATCCTTGCATTAATATTTAGATGTTTCTGAGGACTTGAAGCTTCTTGAGAACAAAGGCCATTCTAAACATACAGGTAACATTTGGGTAACTGGGCACAGAGTGATGAATATACAATTATAATGGAGTGTCATGAGTGCTAGGATCAAAGTAAGCAGGAAGTGAAATGAGAGCCTGAAGAGGGTCACTCTGTCTGCAGGGTCAAGAAGACACTTTAGAAGTTACTTGGACTTCAGTGATGTTCTCCAGTTGTTGGAGTTGGCTAAACAAAGGAGGGAAGTGGCAAGCCATGAGCTGAACAGGTAAGCAGAAGCCAAATCAGGGCAAGCTTTGATGCCATAGGAAGGTTTTGAAGGATTTTAAGTAGGTCACTGACTTAGATCTGCATTTCAGAAAGAACACTAACACTGTAAAGATATCAGAGCCAATACTGCTGAGGAGAAGACTATCAAGATAGGAGGCTCCTGCAGCCACTCAGTGACAAATGAGGACCTAAACAAGGTAGTGACTGTAGGATGACAGAAGTGGACGGATTTGAAAGAAATAAAGAGGGTAGCATCCATAGGATAAGATGTTAAATTAGATGTAAAGAGGGAGGGGACAAAAGCAATAAGAATCAAGGATAGGCTGAGTGCAGTGGCTCATGCCTATAATCTCAGCACTTTGGGAGGCCCAGGCAGGCAGATTGCTTGGGGCCAAGAGTTCAAGATCAGCCTGGCCAATAGGGTGAAACCTTGTCTCTACTAAAAATAAAAAAATAGCCAGGCATGGTGGCACATGCCTGTAATCCCAGCTACTAGGGAGGCTGAGGTGGGAGAATCGCTTGAACCTGGGAGGCAGGTTGCAGTGAGCTGAGATGGCGCCACTGCACTCCAGCCTGGGAGACACAGTGAGACTCCATCTGAAAAAAAAAAAAAAAAAAAATTCAAGGATGACTCCCAAAGTTTCTAACAGAGCAAAGGTTTTTCTTTTTCCTCTCCTGTTAAAAATCACCTCCCAAAAATATGAGGAATGAGAAACAAAAAATAAGATCCTTCTTTGAGGAAACGAGATTATATCCCCACATATCTGAAAACAGATGAAGGCATGGCAACAGCCTTATCAGAGAGGAGAAAGACGACACTGAAATGCTTGCAAATGAGAATCTGGCAAGTGGTAAGTGATCAGTACCACGAAAAACTCCAAAGTCTCCTAAATTGGAGTCCCTAGAAATCTGAGAGATTAGAGATGAGGTGCAGACTAAAAACTGGGGGATTCGGTGTGGAGAAATCTAACCTCCCCCAAATCCAGTTCCTCTCAATGCACCAGGAGAAAGAAGATTCATTATCTGGGAAAATCAAGTATGAGAAGTACCAAACCCAGAGAAAATGAGGAAAGCAAAAGTTTGTAATAAAATGCCAGACTAAAAATAAGATGACTAAATTAAAGTTTGGAGGGAGATCCCATGGTTCCCTTCAGTCATCCAGATCCAAGTGCAACCTAATGGTCAACAAGCGAAGACAGCTATAGAGTAGGCCTAGAGAGAAACCGTCCAAATCAGGAGGACGGTGGCTTCAGGAAGGAGGTCAGGGTAGTGGGACAAGCAGGGAACAATCCACTCTGGAGAAATGGAATACATCATCTGATAGGGTTACCTGGGAAAAACTGTCCTGAGTGGCTATTGGAAGGTATGGAAAAGTTTAACCCCAGAAACAAACAAACAAAACAATTCATCAAATGAAGAACAAGGCAACTATTAATGCCGGAAAAATGAAAAGTTGTACAGGAAGGTAAATAATGATAGCATACTTCTTGTTAGGGCAGATAGCAATATTTATAGTCATAATTTAACTACTGATTGATCTAAAATTGTAATTTATATTAGGAGAAGTGAAAAGAATACAGGAAAAGTAGATGTGTACATACAAGAGATCAAATGATGTCTAAAGCTGATGAATCAAACAACAGCACTATAAACAATTATTTTAAAATGAGGAGGTTGAACACAAACAGAAACCATGATACAAGTTAAGTAGATACATCTGGGGAATAGGATGCAAGATCAGCAAGGATGAGGCAGGGAATACAGTTTCTCACTAGAAGCCTTTTTATACTATTTGACTTTTGCTTATGTTTGTATACTACTTAGTATAGATTAAATTGTTAATTTAAAAAAGTAAAAAAAGTAATGAAGAGTACATACAAAAAGTACTTGTAGTTTAGTCAAACTTACCTAGAAGAACTAACTTCTGCAGAGTCTCAGAATGATCCACATAGTCTCGAAGTGTGAATGAAGCTGGTGGCAATGGAGGGTCTGCAATAATCTGAATAGCCTCTTCCTCTGAAATTGGCTGCATTGGAGACAATGGAGGCAATTCATCCAGTTCTTTGAAAGAAAGAAACAAATTAGTGCTCTAATATGCACACTTAAAACTATTTCTACAAAGATCGGCTCTTCCCTTGTTTGCTTCTTTCAATGGTTAAATCTCGGGATGATTTTAGAATTAAACATCCAAGAAGACCCCAATTTTTCACCTTTTAAGAGGTAAGGTTACAACTATTTAGACAGACTAACTACTGTTCCTCCAATATTAGAAATTTGTTGGTAAATTTCAAAGCACACAATGCCTTTCCTTCACTTAATCAGTAGGTGAGAATGCTAAAGATTACCTAACTTTCAAGCACATTTTGAAAGAGATTGAGTTTACCATAGCCTGTTAACTTGGCCTAAAGTACACATATGCCAACAGTCTGAATTGCATGGATTAAAGTAATTATATCCTGAAAGTCTTTGTTTTGACCCAATGCCCTCCCCTTCAAGTTACCCTCAAATACATCTTTAAGAGGGCTTCTATGATTGTTTCTACAACCTGTAGTCCTCTCTACAGGAGATGTGACTCTCTCTAGTACAGCGCTGATTCTGAAGTTGTTTCTGTTTTTTTAAAATCAAACGCAGTATGGAAGACACTTAGAACTACACAATACCTTAAGCTAAGGAATCAGGTCTGTGATTTCTTGTTCTGTTTTTTGCCTCTAATCATTAACTAGCCTTTCTCATCATTTATAGCCAGCATCTCCTCCCTGCCCTCTCCCCAGCTCTCTTTCCTTCATATTCTACTTAACCTTGTATTATTTCATTACCAGTGAAATATTCCTAGAATAGGACCCATAAGAAGGAGAGGACTGACTAAAAAGCGACATGAGGGCACTTTCTGGAGTAATATAACTGTTTTATTTGTTGATTGCAGTAGTTGTTAGACACTAAATGCGTATGTCAAAATTCATAGAACTATATATCCCACGAGATGAATTTTACTTGATATAATTATACCCTAATAAAACTAATTACCACTAGAATAATTTTGTTTTAAGAATCTAAACAACAAAGTATTTAGAAAGCAAATGTTTTATATGTGTAGCTATAAAATAATCTTACACGTTAGCCCACGAACTTTTTTTCTTAGCCAGTAAAATAAAGGCATGATAGAAGTTCATCAATAGAACCGGTATTATTCTTTTTCTTTCTTGATACAAAATATTACCTGAAATGGGCTAGCAGAATGTAAACAGGTAGCTTGTTCAAATGGCCAAAGTAGAGAAAGGGAGACTTTTCTGAAAGTTCAGAATTACCTTCTAGAAACAGCTCAGAATCAAAGCTGGGTATCTTTTGTGTCTTCTGTGACTGTTCATTCATGGAAGGAAGCAGACTGCTTTGGGTAGAATTATTCTCTTGACTACTTGAGCTAGTAGACTGGGAACTATTCCATAAGGAGGAAGTCTTGTAAGTCTTAAATCCCCACTGGAGAAAGCAATTGTCAGAGGATATCTGAGGCTGAGCAGAAAAGCCATGTAACAATGTTCTTCCTGGTCTAGCAAAACATTTTGTGAGTTGTACAGCATTAATGAGGCTCCTCAACTTAGCTGAGTTAAACCACCTGGGTATCTGTTGGGCTGACAAAGCCATTTTTCTTAGTCTACAAAGGAAAGATATAACCGTCAAAAGAAGAGAAACTTAATTTACTTAAATGTTTAAAACAGTATTCAAACAACAAAAAAATAAACTGTAAATTTTTTTTTCTAAATGAAAGGTGTTTAAACATAGTTAGTCTAAAATAGATGTTTCTTATGCACAGGAAAATCCAACAACAAGGCAATCTCAGTTACAAACCAACAGACAGGAACTTCTGAGTGGAAAAATAAAGATATACTTTACAATTTAAAAACAATGCAACATCACTGGTGTAAGAAAAATGCTTAAAACAAAAATCTGCAAATGTTCAAATAACAGCAGACCTCACTAATCTGTTAATTTAATCATTTAAAGAGAATAAGCTGATGCAATTAAGTGTTCTTGAAATTTGGTGTGAAGGATGTTTCTGCAGCAGATTGCTGATCAAAGTAACACTGAATTATTCAAATGCATTTTATATTTTATGTATATAAATTTGTCCCAAAATGAAAAAACAGAAATCTACTGTGTCCTAAATGAATCATCAAATTATTATTATTGATATATAGAACAGTGAAAGCAGTTTCTTGCTTCATTCTCAGGGCTGAACACTGTTGATTACTTCACAGATAAAGCTGTTCTTCCAAAGGGAATTGAACAAAACCAGTTTTGTCAAGTTTTGTTTCACTGTAGGAAAGAAGAAAAAAGCCTTCCAAAAGAAAAGGTCAAAACTAGCAAGCAAAACCAAGTAACAGAAATAAATAAGCAACCAGCAATTAATACCTGTATATTTTGACTGAAAAAGTAGTTTTCAAAAAGATGTTTATCAGGAAAGGCTAGTGCTATGTTAAACTCCAGGAATATGAAGGGATTTATATTTAGCCAGCTAATAAGAAAGGTAAATTTGATGCATATAATCTTACATTAAATAACATTATCCATATAAAACACAGGATAGAGTCAGGATATAAGAAATGCTCAATACATGTTAGCCATTATTATTGATTACACAACCAAATACAAATGAATTCTGCTGAATTAATTGCGGCCTACAACTTTATACTTTGTTTTTCTACATGGTGGAATTCGGCTTGTTTTATGCTTTAAATTAGACCAAATACTTGAGGGTCTAATCTCCTTTTGGAGATGCGTAGTTTTGGGAAGTTTGCTGAAAGAGATTTTACGAAAGTGAAAGTCTCCTTTCATCCTGCAATTATTTATTATTATTTCTTATTTATTTATTTTTGAGACGGAGTTTCGCCCTTGTCGCCCAGGCTGGAGTGCAATGGCACCATCTCGGCTCACTGCAACCTCTGTCTCCCGGGTTCAAGCGATTCTCGATTCTCGGCAGCTGCCTCAGCCTCCCGAGTAGCTGGGATTACCCGTGCCCGCCACTACGCCTGGCTACTTTTTTGTATGTTTATAGAGATGGGGTTTCACCATGTTGGCCAGGCTGGCCTCGAACTCCTGATCTCACGTGATCCACCCACCTCGGCTTCCCAAAGTGCTAGGATTACAGGTGTGAGCCACTGCGCTCGGCCCATTTTGCGATGATTTTAGAAAAGAAATAAGTATTTTTGCGACGATTTTAGAAAAGAAGTATTCACAATACCCTGCTGGGATAGGTGGTTTCTGTCAGATTTTGGTAGGAAATGGGCTTCCAAATGTGCCAAGTTTTCCCTCAAACCTACAACATTCATTCTCTGCACAGTAGTCATAAGGGCACTAAATTGGAAGCCAGAAGACCTCGGTTGTGCTACCTTGACAAGGCTGTTTCTGGCAGCAGTCTAACAAAATGTCTAGCCCATGATGTGGGGTGGGTGTGGGGTCAATAACCATTCTTCAAGTAATGCTTTTTTAAAAGGCTAAGGGTACAATACGATGATTCGTAAGGCCCCTATCAGCTCTAACATTTTTTGACGCCTAAGCACTTCATCCTACTTCAAACTTCTGAAATCCCAAATTCATCCTGAAGCCTTTCCACACTCAATACCCCTTAAACATCAGGAAGATTCACTTTCAAATTTCATCCCGTCATTAAAAGATCTTTGTGCATACAACTAATGTTTATCCTTGCATTTTTATTTACAAGTGCACTATCTTCTCTACATTATTTCATTGCTGCCTAAACATCTTAACAATTGATTAATTGTTCATTCACGAGAGCAAGGCTGGGTCTCATTCCTGGATCCACCCTTCCAGGGACTATTCTCCACTCTCCCAGAGCCTTGTACTGCTCTAATGCTTGCGGAATGGAAATAAATCAATGGCAAGTACAGTTAACTCACTGGCTTACACAGTACGCAAAAGCGGGTAGGGGATAAGCAGATGTGTATAAAAGCCCTGTGAGGTGGTAACCGGAAGTCTTCTAACAAGTTCCTTTCATCAGGAAAATTACAGAAAACCCTTAAAAGAAACTCTGAAGTCTATTAACAATTCATATATACAGTTCTCAATGAGTGCCTAGTGCTTCGCTAGAAAAAGGCACTGAAATAGGGTTCAAGATTTCTACCTAAGAAAGGCTATAAATGAAATCAGGAAAGAAAGGGAGGTATGGGGGTAGCTTCCTAATAAAGGGCCTCTCAATACTTCCTAGGCCATTTTAGCCCATTTCAGTTCCCCCAAACTTCCGCAGGAAGGCAGAGCCCCCTCCTGAGGCTTCTCACACCGCGCTAATTAGTCAACATGGTTGAGTTTTCACGCCAGCCAGGGAAAAACACAAAACAAAACCAATCACCTTCGACTGGGCCGCGAAAACCTAAAGGCCCTTGAGGCCTTGGGGCGCGGTCTGGACTCGGGTGCGCCGGAACCTGAACTCCTGCCAGGACCGCGATCCTCGCGCTGAGGCAGCTCCTGCTTTACCTGTGGCGAGGCCTGCGCCCCGTAGCGGGTGACCCCGGGACCGACCGACTCGCAGGGCCGCACGCCCAGTCCAGCAGTGCCGCACGCCGGCTCCTCAGCCTGCCCGGCCCAGCGCAGCCGCGCTCCCCGGCCCACGTGGGCTGCGGCCGGAGTGGGCGAGACCATGTGCCGAGTTGCGTGGGGAGACAGCGGGCTACGTGCGCGGAAAAGAGTCAGCCAGGGGCAGCAGATAGCCTTCTCCGGCTCGCCACTCCCTTGAAGTCCTGTGGACTTGGAGTCTGAAGGCTTCTCGAGTGCGTAGAGATGCCTCAGCCGGGATGACAGCGTGGGGACGGCCGGCGGCGTCCCCTGCCCCAGGCCGCGGTGGCGGCGCTGCGACCCCGCCCTCTCGCTCCTGTCCTTCCCTCCGCTCCCAGCCTTTGCTGGGCGCCAGACCCGGCTTCGCCGTCCGGCTATTAGCCGACTGTGGCTAGTCACCCCCGGGGTCCCGGCCTCCGCGGGCTGGGGCCGCCGCCACCGCGGCAGGACGGGGAGGCGGGCCATGGCGTCCTGCGTGGGGAGCCGGACCCTAAGCAAGGATGATGTGAACTACAAAATGCATTTCCGGATGATCAACGAGCAGCAAGTGGAGGACATCACCATTGACTTCTTCTACCGGCCGCATACCATCACCCTGCTCAGCTTCACCATCGTCAGCCTCATGTACTTCGCCTTTACCAGGTGGGGCGGCCCGGCCGCGCCGGGGCGCGTCCAAGGGCTAGGCAAGAGGCGGGAGGCAGGGTGGCGGGGAGGGTGGCCCGGCATGGCTTTGGGTGAGGAAGCGGGCTGGCTGTTCCACTCACACGTATTGGCAGCCCGCCGCCCACGCAGCCCCTCCGCCCGCCCGGTGTCTCACAGTACGCTAGCCTGCTCCCCCACCCCTCAGGGCCCCTTCTCCATACAGCACCTCCGGTTACACGGTGAACGCACGCGAGTCACCTAGCACGATCACCCCCCCACCCACCTCACTCAGCATGGCTCCACACAACATCACGACGCGGGCCCCTCCTCTGCACCGTTTCAGCCCCCGTCCCTACCCAGCACACCGCATGAATCATCTCGTATGCACCACTTTCAGCACACACCGCTACATGTATAAAGCACCCCAATCCACAGCGCCTACAGGCACCATACACAGGCCCAGGACACAGCCTAGATCCCTTCCTGAGGAACTCCGGTATTCGGCACTATCCGTAACACATAAAAAATGCACATGTGTGCTACATACACGGTCTTTCCTGTGCAGCACTTCCCGTATGCATTGCACACAAGTCATCCATCCAGTATAACCCTTCCCCCAGCCTCAAACACTACCTTCTGTACCACGGCACAAACTGCCACTCTAAACACACACATCACAGCGGACCTTTCCTTTCCAGCACAGCCCAATACCCATCATCTGGGTACATGGCTGCACAGACACGAGCCCGCCACACAGCACGCAGTGCATACCCTGCTCACTCATTTCTTAACATACGTGCTGAAATGTGATCCTGTCCAGCAATTTTAATGGTGCCTGGTGTATACTAACTGCTGTGTGTTAAATGAAACACATAAACCTCGCACAGCATAACACATCTCTATTATTCCCCGGAATACGTACACACACATTCTAATATATACCTGTTCAGAAGAGCTGCCCAGCCCAAATCTTGAACACACCTCATGTAACTCTGTGGCACTGCGCCTGTGGCCCCTTATTCCTAACCTAGGGAACTAATTCATCCTTGGTTCATAAGGAGATACACACCATGGTTCCTACTTAGAAGGATTTATACTTTCCGAATGAACCTCTTTAAAGAAAGGGAAGTCACGCCTCCCTCACCATTATGGCTTAAAAGGCCAACTTAGAGTAGTGTAGTTTTTGAGCCATACTGTTGTTTTCAAACCTGGCTGTGTGTCCTTAGTTAAGTTGCATAACCTTGCTCTGAGCCTCAGGGGCCACACTGGTAAAATGGGGATGAAATATCCACTTATATAGGTTTATGAAAATTAAATGAATGTGTGTGAATGCGTTTAGCAGAGTCCCTGGAGCACAATGTACAATTCATGTCAGTTACTTCTCTCCCAGGAATTTTATCCAGCAATCAAGGTCCTCTGTGAGGGTCAGCAGAACATGTGCAGGGATATATATATATTGGGTAGTCACAAGGATTGAGAGAACTTCTAGTATTTGGGAGGGGGAACAGTTAAAGGATACTAAATGTATTGTGACATATGTGACAGCGCTGTACAACATAAAGTGAATTGTCTTCTACACAGTCGTTTGCGTACACACACACAAGTGCCGGTGGTGCCTCCCTTGGGAATAACTGCAGTTTTTCAAATCCTCATAAAGCTAGTATCTTCCCACATCACACTTTTTCCTTACCTCTGGGATTCACTTGACTCTTGGTTCTTGTTATGTAAGTGTTTATCCTTTTGAGACAATCTACCTAAAGGTATAAAGCTTAACAATTACTTACTCTTTAATGATTGAGGGATCTTGCCACATTACTATAAAATCTGCTAAGGCTGTGCAGCAGGATAAGACCAGACCTTTCCACAGTAACTGACCAGACATATTTCTAGCTTTGGAGAGAAATTAGTCATGTCCCTAACTATGGTTACTTTCAAATACTTCATTATGTTGCCTGATTTTATCTCTTAATAGCTGTGTGGCCACATACTTTTGCTAGGCCTCAGTTTCCTTATCTATGTGTAAAATGAAAATATCAATACATTAATCTGTCAGGATTATCTGTCATGAGGATTAAGTTCATCTTTTTAGATAATCTGTGTTTAGCTCAGTGCATGGGAAGTATTAAGTGCTTAATAAACATTAGTGGTTATTATGATGTGATTTCATTGTATGCTACTGTCTTCTAAGTTATATTTGTTATTGAATGAGGATGTCATATGCTCTGTAATTGAGAAGGATAAAAGCATTGGAAAAATGGACATTAGGTAACATACATACCTGTTTCATGTTAGCTTCAGTTTAATTTCATCTTATGTGTGGGTTTGAAATAATGAAATTAGTGAGGGAGTTTCTCTGGAAATTAGAAAAATAATTATGGTATTTTGTTTTAAATAATGATTCTAGGTCCTTAAATAGATTTCTCTTCCTCTATTCTGATATAAAAAGTCACATTCTTCTGAAATTTCTTTTTACATCATATTCTGTCAAGGCAGTCAATAAATTGCAGCAGTGAAAGTATAAGAATTGAATATGAATTTTAACAGCTTGTCCAAAATAATAGAAGAACCATAATCTGAACCTCAGACTGTGGCTTCGTCCAAAAATGTTAACAATTTTATTTCTTCCACTAATTTCATAAAGAGACAGAAATCACATAATGAATTAATAACAAGTTTCACTTTATATAAAATCATAAGCACCATTAATAGAGTTAGTACTTACTCAATCTTACTCATTTTTTGTAATGATTTGTGACTCTTAAGTGGGGCATTACAATAATAGCTCTATCTTCCTCCATAAAGATGGAAAGTAACGACTTCTTAAATGAGAATTTATCCTATGCTCTTTTGTAATGATTAACTCCAGTACCTTATATTTATTTTATAAGGATTTTAGTTGGACAATTGTTCAGTGCAATTCTTTCAGTAAAACTTAAAAAATATGTCTTAAAGTTTGTTTTGCGAAGACTAGTTGTCTAAGAGAACAAGGAGATAGGATACTTTTGGGATGTCATATAACAAGTATGTGAGAAACAGTGCTTGGTACTGTCTCATGCTTCAGAAATCCAGCAAGAATTAAAGATTACAGAGGATTATACCTTGCACTGAAGTCTGAGACAAGTGTGGATTTGTCAAGTAATTCTTTTGTTAGATGGCCCTTAGGCCAATTCCCTGTTAAACCACAGTGTTTAAATCTCCTGTCTTTATCACCATCATTAAAAGTAAAGTTAGATACTACCTAATCATTTTCCTATTTGAAAAAGCTCATTTCTAGCCTGGGCAACATGGTGAAACCCTATCTCTACAAACAAAACAAAACAAAACAAAAATTAGCTGGGTGTAGTGGCATGCACCTGGAGGCTGAGGTAAGAGGATCACCTGAGCCTAGGAGGCAGAGGTTGCAGTGAGCTGTGATCATGCCACCATACTCCAGCCTCTACCCTACTCACTCAACAGAGTGAGACTCTGTCTCAAAAGAAAACCAAAAACTTATTTTCCCACATTTTAGAATAAGTACGCTGGGCACAATGGCTTACACCGGTAATCCTAGCACTTTGGGAAGCCAAAGTCGGAGGATTGCTTGAGGCCAAGAGTCCAAGATCAACCTGGCTAACATAGCAAGACCCCATCTCTATTAAAACATAAATAGTATTTTTATAAATAAATGCTTATGCATATGTCTTAGAAGTTTATTAGCCAAAGTAGGGCAAGGAAACGTTTTGTCTCAAGCTCAGAGTATAATAATTACCTTTAAGATACCCTCATATTTACTCTGCATTCAGATGTTGGTAAACTTGGAAATACTGAATGCCTTTAGTTTGAAAAACTCAAGCTTTAGATTTAGAAAACACCAGAATCTATTAATTCACATTCAAAGAAGCCCACCTCTCCTTAAGAGGCACCTGCCATTAAACAGTAGAATCAGCCTTTGTTAGCACTTGTCCAACAAAAATGGTTACTTACCTAGAGGAGATTGCCTTTCTGCGGATTTGGGTACTTAAGTGATCATCAATTTGTCTATGCTTCATTTCTCCTCGATTTAGAACTAAGGAGACAGACAAGGACAGGGAAATGGACAGACAGACCGATTGATTGATTGATTGATTGATTGATTTGTTAATAATGATATTTACTTAATTTCCCTTATTGGCTTTGGAAATCCAGTTCACCATCATATCATTGGGGCGTACTTCTGGCCACCTGTATTGCATTGCTTATGGATACTTGCTAGCCTTCCCTGTTCTTTCCCTCTTGACCACATAAATTACCAGTAGAAAATGTCCCCTGATACTGCTGATTCAGTTGTTTTGATCCTGTTTCCTTTGTATACATCATGTTCCTTCTCTCCCAGCAACAAAAGCCCTGCATGCCCTTGTTCCCTGACACTAGCAATGTTAAGTGCTAACTAGCCATTATGGGCTAGGATTAAACCAGCCCTGGAGGTGAACATTGTGTCAGGTTGCACCTGAGGTCCAGTTATCAATGATTGTTAACATTTCTTTTCCCTGGTTACTATTTGAATTAAATTTTTTATTGAATTTAATGTTTTATATTTTTTCTTATACTTGTTTCCAGAGTTTTATGTCCATAATACAATTTCTAATTTATTAAAGGGGGGGGAAATGTGCCATATATTTCTTTGGGGTCTTCTGCAGTGAATGGGTACTTGGGTGACTTAAATATTTATTTGGCTTAGATGATGCCTCAGCCCACAGAGATTATATACCTAGGAACTGCTGCCTTTCAGACTCCTCTTTAGTAAGCAGCCTTAATTCAAGTTCATCTGTTGTGAATAAACTGTGTTTAGCATTTTAGATGTAGTTCTATTACCAGATAGAACACAATTTATCTTGTGACATCATTCCTATTGCCCCAGATTTCTGTAGAGAAGTTACAGTTTTTTAGTCTTAACTAATCCCAAAACCAGGACTAGTCCAGTCAGTCTGCACTGCTTCCTCAGCCCTGGCATCCCATTTACTTCAATTCAACAGTTCATAGTCCTCGTTGCTTCTAGCCTAGGTTTCTCCCAACCTGGAGTTCACCATCTGGTTTATCTTCAGCAGGTCTGATTGGGCCTTTACAGCTTTCGGGACTGTTCTCTTTCCATTCCCAAGCCTTTGCTCAGCAAACTCCCAACCCTTTGGGATAGCTGACTCCCAGGCCCTGGCTCCCCCTCCCTCCAGTGCTGCCCCTGTGATCTTTTTAGAGAAAATCATGGTCCCATCTTTCCCTGTTTAAAATTCTCCTTTATCCAATAAATACTTTAAAACATATCACCTTTCTCCTGCTTTAATTGATAACTTAGCTGTAATTCTTCACAAGGATTGTGACTTTCCATAAAATGAAATTAGTATGGTATGAAAGATAACACCAAAGCTAGTTGACATTGGTATTTCAGTAGATGCCTGTCACCTGTAAGAAAGTACTAGCTGGACTCCAGGGTCCTTTGTAATGGAGTAAGTCTACTTTCCCACCTGTTTCCCTCCCTCCATACACAGCACACCCAACACCCAACACCCAACATGCCCTGACAGCTCACGTGTCCCACACATAGGCAGGGCTGCCATCTCTCGGACTGGAAGGCACCTCCCGCCACCTCCTGCCTACACATGATGCCACCCTTGGTGTCCTTCACAATCCATTTGGATGGTTCCCCTCCAAGATACCTTTCTCAATTGTTCCAAGAAGCACAGAGAAAGAAATGTTTATGTCCTTCCAAATACTTATTATTGTATCTCACATGTCATAATATTTGTTTCTGTGTCAGCTTCTTGAGGCCAGTTATCTTAATCATCCCAGGATACATATCTAGTAAATGCTGAATGAATGGAATGCATGAAATCATTTATTCAATAAGAACTTTAGAATCATCTTTTCCTTTAGTTGATATCTCACCCATAATTCTTAATGAGGATCATAACTTTCTATAAAATAGATGAATGTGGTATTAAAGGTAATACCTAAGCTACTTAACATTGGTCTACCGTGTAACCTGGGATTAAACTTTTTATTGGGAAAGATGATCCTTAACAGTGACTTATCTAAATATGAACTTGTAGGTCTTTATTTCAAGGACTCATATTAAGGGTAATGCGGGAGAAGATGGGAGGAGGAGAGGGACAATTAACCTAGAAGCCTTAGGAATCATAATAAAGGTTAGACATTCCTGGCTGTCTGACCCCAGGGAGAAAGACTTGTCTAAAAGATTGTAGGCAAGTGAATGGAGTTTGCTTTGGTTTCTTGAAGTTACCACTCCTCTGGTCAAATTCCTGTACTCAAATATTAAATTGAGACAGAATCAGAGTTGGAGTCCAGAAATTCTTTGGAGTGCACACTTTTTTTTTTTTTTTTAACTCGGGGCTTTCCTGACACTTTTCCTGCTGTTAAGACGTTGTCTCTTTGGGTAGTTCCCTATCCTAGCGGAAACGATGCTCTGCAGAAGAAGCCAAGGTGTTTGAAAACTTGTCGGGCTTTTAGATATTTGCTGATGGTCTCAATAGCCCTGTGTAGCCAACACTCTGCAAGGGGAGAGGGAAGTCGCTGCCAGTGGACCCTGTGGGTCAGGCTGAGACTCCCCGTTCATGTTACCTGAGTCACTGGCCTACTCTGCCATATCATCTTGCTCATTCTTACCACCTACTATGGCAAGTGGATGCCTGCTGTGTGCCAGGGCATTGTGCCAGGCACTAGAGCTACCTTGGGGAAATGAGGTGGGACTTGTGCCCTAGGGAGCTTTCTTACTTTAAACTGTACATTTGGTATTTTCACAATATGTGGTCGGTGCTATGCTGGAGCATCTCCTAAGTTTAGCAGACAGCGAGGAAGACTTTGCCTCCCTAAGCTTGTCTGTTTGTGTCCCTATTGGAGAATGTATAATAGCAGTCTTGACCTAGAGCCAACATTCCAGAAGCCTTCATACCTACTTCCACTCTGCCTCTATTTGTGTGTGACTGTGGGCAAGATAAACCAAGAGCTTAATTTTCCTCATCCTTCAAGCAAAGATAATATTTGCTCTGCCTTCCCTCACAGAACTCTGGAGCAGTTAAATAAAATACCAGCTGTGAAAGTTCTTTGGAGTGCTCAGGGCACTGCAGACTGGGGCATTTTGTTGTTAGTAGCTGCAGTAGACCCAGGAAAGAAGTCAAGGAAGTGTCACACACAGCATCACAATGGAAAGCTTTGAGTCTTCTTATTTTTTGTTGCTGTGAACTGAAATATCTTAGCTGAGCAAGAACCCTTGGACCAGGAGGAGTCGAGATGAGGTTTGGGCAGCCCAGAGCACAAGTCATGATCTCTCCTGAGAAGCAGGAACCACACTGCAGCCTCACAAAGCCGTAGGAGACAGTTACAACCCCACCAAGGGGCCAATCACAGGTGAATACCCGGGCTTTTTTGAGGTCTGTCAGAGACAGTTCCTATATATGAAAACCATTTCCTTCAGGGCAAGGCTATACTAAGATAATGTCTCATTGTCCTTTTTTATCTTGATCCACTCAAGAATAAGGGCCATGTCTCTTCATCTCCGACCTCAAAGAGTCCCTACCCAATGATAGGCATTAATTTGATGAAGGAATGAGTGGACATAAATGAAGGGCATTTAAACATTGTGAACTCATGATAATAATGGACACTTCCTCTGTGCCAGGAACTGTTTTAAGTGCTTTACACGTTTTCAGTTATTTAATCCTCACACAACCCTATGAGGTAGAACTATTACCATCCTCTGTTTACTGAGGAGTAAACTGGGGCACTGAGAGGTTAAGTAATCTGCCCAGGGTCACACAGCTGGTGGTCTGGCCCCAGCCTGTACCAGTCACTGCACTGTATGGTCTCCTGTAGGGGAAAGAGCTTGTACTTTGGGGCCAGGCCCTATCGGTAAAATGCAGATTATGATCATTTCCTGCTTTAGAGTGTTACGAAGATTCAGAGGGTTAACATGCAAAGCCACTAGAATATAGTGGCCGTCCATGGATACTAGATCTTGTCCCTCATTTGGGGTCCACTCATCTGGACTCTGCAGCCAAGTTCTGTTTCATGATTAACTATGGAAACCTCAGCATGTGGTTGAATCTCTGGATTATTCGGGGTTCAGAGAGGAGGGACTCACAGCAGACCTTACAGAATGGCCCTGTGTGCTCAGGTTGCCCTGTGGCCAGAGGGGAGTTTGGCGTCCTCACCTGTCAGGGATTCTGTTCTTTTTGTGCACCACCACCACAGACTGGTAAGGGGCTATTCTAGATGAGGTGGGGACACCCTCTCTGCTCTCAAAACTCACAGTAGAGTGTGACACTGGGGCGTCTAGTCCGATAGGACTCACATAGCTTCGTAAACTCACTCTCCTATCTCCTAATCTTTGATTGCGGAAGTTTGATCTTCCCATACTGCGTATTTTCAGTTTATCCAAAGACCTCACTGTCTTTCATTAATACATTTTTTTCCTAATTAGACAAATATAAAACTGCCAACTTTTCAGACCCAACTGCTATTTTATTCCATTTAATCAACAGTTTCCCCCCTCTGAAACTAGGCCATCCATTTGATCCTCTTTTTCTAATGAAATGGCTCAAAATTTACAAAACTGCCATTTCATTGGTTTTATATCCTAATGTATTACCCATTTAGTTATAAATTTAGTGCTGATGTACATTTTCAAGCATTTTGATTGGTAGATAATTTTAAATAGAGACGAATTTACTGATTTGCCATAGCCATTTATTTGTGGTTAATAATAACCCATTAATTAAAATTTTAATTAATGTTTTCAAAAAGAATGATGTATTCACATCGCTTGAAATCCAAGATACATCAAAGGGTATGTGGTGAATACCTCTCTCCATACTTCTCCCCAACCCCTCATTTTTCCTCTTTGGAGAAAACGAGTGTCACCATTTTTTGGGTGGATTTCCAGTGACATCCTATGCAGGTATAAGCATACATTATAAGCTACATACCCATGCACATTCCCCCACCTTGTTTTGCACAAGTAGTTGCTTATTATACCCACTATTCTGCAATTTGCTTTATTTACTTAATGACATCTTTTAAATTATTATGAATCAGTTGATTCTTAAAAAGCTTCCTTGTTTTTTTTAATGGCTGCCTAGCTTTCCATTGCAAGACTGGACTGTAATTTCTTTACTTAATCTCTTTTTGGTGGACATTTTGACTGCTTCCAACTTTTTAAGAATACATGTAATGCCATAGTGCACAATCTGGGATATATGTCATTTTTGCATGAATGAGAGTTTATCTAAAGAATAAATACCCGAAAGTAAAATTGCTGAGTCACAGAGTATATGCATTTGTAGACTTAAAATATTGGCAAATTGCCTCCATAAAGACGATTTATTTATACTGCTACCAGCAATATATGAGCATATGCCTATTTTCCTATTTTTTCATCTCCTCCCCAGCTCAGTCATTAAAGGTTTACCTTTATCAATAAGGTAGATTTTAAAAACAGGCTCTGTTTTAACTTACCATGAGTGAGGCTGACCATCTTTTCACTTCTCAGAGCCTTAGATTTTTTACTCTGTGAACAAACTCTTCATCCCCTTTGCCTGAACTCTTCATGTCCTTTGCCCGTTTTTCAATAAGGTAGGCTTTTAAAATAGTCTCTATTTTAACTTACCATGAGTGAGGTTGACCATCTTTTCACTTCTGAGAGCGTTAGATTTTTGACTCTGTGAACAAACTCTTCATATCCTTTGCCCGTTTTTCAATAAGGTAGACTTTTAAAACGGTGTCTATTTTAACTTACCGTGAGTGAGGCTGACCATCTTTTCACTTCTGAGAGCGTTAGATTTTTTACTCTCTGGACAAACTCTTCATATGCTTTGCCCGTTTTTCTATTTAGACTTTTTTACTTTGTAAACAAACTTCATATCCTTTGCCCGTTTTTCTGTTTGTTTTTCTGTGTTCATTTGTTGTTCTTCCTGTTAGTTGATTTTGAGGAAAATGCTTTGCATATTAAGGAAATTAGTCTTTTGTCTTGATATGAGTTATAAATTTTTTCCCCCAAGTTTACCTCTTTTCCTTTGATTTTGTTACAGATTTGTTTGCCATGTGAATTTACCACTTCATGATTGTTGATTGCTTTGTTTTGAGGTTCATTTGTTTTTTTTTTAATTCTCCAATTTCTTCCAGTATTTTTTTGAATCTTTATTTTTTTGAATCTTTAATTTTAATTTTTTGAATCTTCCAGAATATATTTATTATAAAATATGAGTTACAATCAACCTTCTTTTCCTATGCAAGAGTTGTTAATTTCAACCTTGCTTTTAATTTGTAACCTACATATTGTGTGTCCTGTAAATGTCTCTTATACCAACCCTGTGCCTCTTCTAACATAAGTCAGGCTGATTTAGGGTGACAGATCATATTTTCATGAGACAGCTTGGCTTGGGGGAACAATCATTATCTTCAGTGTCTAGCAGACCTGGTTTTGAATGCCAGCTTAGCAACATCTTACCTACACAACCTCAGACAAGTTACTTAATCTTTCTGAACTTTTGCAACCTCATTTTGTAAAATGTGGTTGATACGACTTCATTTTGCAAACTTGTGATCATTAGAGATAATGTTTATAAACTGCCTGGTCAGTGCCAGGCACACAGTGGATAGATAAATGGGAGCTATTACTGTTGTCATCATCATTCCCAATGTCAATAATATGATATCAGTCTGAATGAGGACATTGTGTCCCCTCAGTGTGCAGCCATTCTTAAGTAAAAATTGGTGTTCCTGGAAATTGGATGTTGGGCCTCCCTACCTAAGCCAGAGGCATCATAAGTACCCTTGTAAAGATCAGGCTGGCATTTTGAGGGCCACATTTATAACCTCTGGGCAGATATTCAATTGTTAGGTGTCTATTAAAAGTGCACTTCACTGGAAGGTAAAGTGTGTCTGATTATGTAGTCTGGTTTTATAATTAGGTCTATGAAATTAGCAGTCAGCATTAGTTTGTTAGTTCCTTTTTGGACATATAATGATCTAAGAAGTACTGTATGATCTGTATAATCTCTTATTTCAGAACCTAAGTTCAATCCTGTCATACATGTAGCAGTCCCCTAGTTTTTAGAACATGGAAGTCTTCCTTCCTCTAGGTTTTCTATTTGGATCTGAAAGTAAATGCTCAATGTTGTTTTTCTATTTTCAGGGATGACTCTGTTCCAGAAGACAACATCTGGAGAGGCATCCTCTCTGTTATTTTCTTCTTTCTTATCATCAGTGTGTTAGCTTTCCCCAATGGTAAGTAATGTCATGCATTACCACATTTCTCCTATATATTGTACCTTTCTGTTTTTTTTGAGATGTGAGTCGTCTAGAAGATGGAGTAAAGAAATAATCTGAGTTTTGAGTAGTGGTTAGGGGCACAGGCTCTGGAGGCAGACTGCCCATTCTGCCACTTCCTAGCCCCAGGGAAGCCTCCCAAGAGTGCTGACAATGCTTCAGTTTCTTCTATAAAATGGAGATAACAGATAGGTACGGTTGTGAGGGTTAAATAAATGGGTGCACATTAAACACTATGAACATGACTGACAAATTATAAGCTCTCAATAAATGTGGTTCTTTTTGTTGCTGTTTTTGTTATTATCAGTTGGGTCATAAAATACTCCATTACTGCTGAGTTCTTCTTTTTTGCTAAGGACAGGGTCGATGCTGTAATGAGTATTACTTAAATAAGTTGTCCCAAGTGATCTTTTATCACCATAAGCTTTGCTGATTATGCATTTAGGATATGAATTTTCATCAGCAGGAAAAAAAGACAAGGATTACTATGAATTTTACCCCTATCATGATTATGGAGTGAGTGAAGCAAAGCTTTTGTTTAAAAACCAAGTTTGGTGTTCTGCCATGCTCACAATTCATCCCTTTCCTCTGAATTCTTCCTTAAAAGTTGCTTTCTTTTTTCTTATTCCCTTTCAGTAACTTCCTACTAGAATATTCTCTACTTGTTCTCCATAGCCATTTCTAAACACTCACTCTTGTCTTATATATATATATATATATATATTTTTTAACACCTATGACATTTGGAAATTGTTCCAGTCTTTCTTAAGGGTTATTCTCCATGGGCCGGCCCTACTCGGGTTTTTTTTTTTTTTTTTTTTTTTTCAGACGGAGTCTCGCTCTGCCACCCAGGCTGGAGTGCAGTGGCCAGATCTCGGCTCACTGCAAGCTCCACATCCCGGGTTCACGCCATTCTCCTGCCTCAGCCTCCCGAGTATCTGGGACTACAGGCGCCCGCCACCTCGCCCGGCTAGTTTTTTGTATTTTTTAGTAGAGACGGGGTTTCACCGTGTCAGCCAGGATGGTCTCGATCTCCTGACCTCATGATCTGCCCGTCTCGGCCTCCCAAAGTGCTGGGATTACAGGCTTGAGCCACCGCGCCCGGCCCCTACTCGGGTTTTAAATATCATGCTTTAAGATGCATTTCTTCTGTAACTGTTCATGCTATTCAGTAGGCTATAATGTGTAATATAAGAAGCTCATTGTGAATGTTATCAGATGCTACCTGGAAATGTTCCATGTCAAGGCCTTCAGGCTTCCTAAGATGGTGGCAGTGGAATTTTATCCTGTTTTTTTTGAGATACAAGTCATCTAGAAGATAGAGTAAAAACAACAGCCAGGCGCGGTGGCTCACGTCTGTAATCCCAGCACTTTGGGAGGCCGAGGTGGGTGGATCACCTGAGGTCGGGAGTTTGAGACCAGCCTGACCAACATGGAGAAACCCCGCCTCTATTAAAAATATAAAATTAGCCAGGTGTGATGACACATACCTGTAATCCCAGCTACTCAGGAGGCTGAGGCAGGAGAATCATTTGAACCCGGGAGGCAGAGGTTGCAGTGAGCCGAGATCACGCCATTGCACTCCAGTCTGGGAACAAGGGTGAAACTCCGTCTCAAAATAATAATAATAATACTAATAATAATGCGAGTTTTCCATCGTAATTATGAACATGGACTCTGGAGGCAGACTTATATGTAGCACTGTGTTTACAAGAACATAGTGGTTTTAGTATGTAGCAGACTAGCATAATAATCATGCTGTTAAAACCATGACTCTGAATCCCTCAGAGAATGAATTGTTCTACATAGCCAGGTTATTTGGGAGCTGAGTTTAGCTCTCCAGCCACTCAAGCTTTTAAGTTAAAAAGAATTTTCTAATGAAAATCTGCGTACCTTATGCAGATATGTCAAATGTAGTTTGGCTTTTCCGTAAGGATTGATGGTGCTGGTAATGCACAGTTATCAGGGTATGAAGACAAGTTGTGCATAATATGGGTAAGTCATGGAATAAAGGGGTGTTGACCCTGCTGTAGAATTTTTAGTTTTTTTTTTTTATTTTTAGAGATGGAGTCTTGCTCTGTTTCTCAGGCTGGAGTGCAATAGCTATTCACAAGTGTGATTATAGTGCACTACATCCTCAAACTCCTGGGCTCAAGCAATCCTTCTGCCTCAGCCTCCTGAGTAGCTGGGACTGCAGGGATACACCACCACACCCAGTTATGTTTTTATATTTTTTGTAGATAGTGATGGGGTCTCACTATGTTGCCCAGACTGGTCTTAAACTCTTGGCATCAGGCAATCCTCCATCCTTAGCCGCCTAAGTAGCTGGGATTCCTGCTATCAAATTTGCTGAAAAAAATCCCTGATGTCAAACAGCTTTTTGGCTATTTGCCAACTTTCCCTTCCCTCTTGTTGAATTTTAGGTTGGAGGAGTGCTTGGGTGTTATGTAGACCCTCCTCTCCTTCAAGAGTGCCATATTGTATATGGCATAAGTGGCCAGCCAAGGGTGGGTTCCCTGAGCTCTGGACCCTGGCCTTTCCATACAAAGGTGACCTAAGAATACAACTCAAAGCAAGGATATGGCGAACTCTATCTCAGGTTCCATACCAACACAAGGCTGACCACCACCAAAGCAGACATTTGGAGCCTCTGAAACGTGACTAGGTGACTATTCAGATGGTAGTGACAGTTTATTCCCCTTCCCCTCAGCCATTCTGCCTTCTGTATCCTGTGATCTGCTGCCTCCTTCTTTGTCATCACTCAATGCCATGACCATTATTGGTCTGTGCCCTCTATTCCTACTTTTCTTTTATTTCTCTTATGTCCTCTGTCCTGTCTTTTTGTTCCCTTATCAGTCAATCAGAGCATGATACATGCATATGTCCTCAGGAAACTGATCAGTGCAAAGGTATCAGGTCTGTTCTTTAAGTCTTCAGCTTTCCTTGACCTGTGTTATTTGTTGCTTAGTTCTCAAGGGTTACTTTTTCATGGCTTTGAAGGTTTCTTTTTGGCTCCTTTTAAAAATTTTGCTGTTTCTGAGCCCAGAGCTGTTTTAGAAGTGTGAGGATTCAAAAAGAGTAGTCTCTCAATAGCTGTGATTTTACAGCCGTCCCTTCTCTAAGTCCTTAGCAGGAGCTGAGTATTGGGGCTTCATTAGCAGATGTTTTTCTTGAGGTACAAAAGGCACTGAAGGTTAAGGGGATTAAATCTATTTGATGTAACACTTTGTGTGATTTCTTCTGGCTTTGCCCCTCTGTTCCCCAATGAAGTCCTCTAATCTTCAAAGTTGACTTTACTTTACCTGCTCAATCTCTCGTTGTGGGACTGTGCTTTTGTTTTGATTCTGGAAAGATAAAACTGAAGCTCGATTTTCTTATCCTGGCTGCATAGACTTTACGATACACACAAAGGGAGGAGGAGCCACAGAGCTCATTTAGTTTAGTCAGCTCGGTTTACCAGTGAGAAGGCTGAAACATGCCACTATGTCCCCCAGCCTTTGATGTCAGCCTGCTGGCAGGGCACGAGCTGTGCATTTTCCTTCCGCGGTGCTGCTCTGGTCATATCTCATATTAGGTCTACTGTGGTATGCTTTATCTCTGACTTTCTCCATAATATGTTTCTGTCTCCTCCTGTTTCTCTTTTTTTCTGTCAGTCTCTGGTTTGTCTTTTCCCCCAGGGTGGGGTCTTAGTTGGCCTGGATGTAGCATGCTTTGCATCCCACAAAGGAGGTGGGTGGTGACTGAGTCGATGCTCCGTTGCCCGTGTGTTGTCTGTGACTGGCAGGAGCTGACACATTGATCTAAGCCTTCCTACTGTATCCTGTTTCTACTCTATTTCTGCCCTACCATCCTTTCTTTTCCTCCCGGGCACCTACGCGCGCGTGCGCGCACACACACACACATACACACACACACACCATTCACCGAAAGGCAGACCATGCCAACAATAAGCTTTCAGATGGGTATAGAAGATATAAACAAGGAGGATGGCAGTTCAGTGTCCTGTGCAGGAGGGATTGGGACATTAGTCAGTAAAAGGAGGACTTGGATTCTCTTGAAGCCATGTATACATAGCAAACATACTGTGTTTACCTCGTTTGTTTTCTAAAGATCTGTTTATTCACACCTTACCTAAGAGTAGTAAAACTAACTTTTCCACATGAAAGAATGTTACTGAATATTTTCAAATTAGGGATGGCTTTGGAAGGTGCCAGTGGAGATGGTGGGGATTAGGGAGGGCCCTGGGCAGGGTGCCTGTGAGGTATGTGGCCTCCCCTGTTGGAGCCCGCTCTCAGGCCACAGGCCTCCCCAGGAGCCCATGCCGAGCGGCTGCCTCTGTGACTGGAGCATACGTGCCCCTTCTCACTCAGTCTTGTCCCCTTATTTTCCATTCTCCCCACCCTTGGCACATATTCTCAACTCAAGTGATGAAAATGAATGGGAGAAATGGAGCCCAAACGTGCCCTCTCCTTCACAGACAGTTTTGGGGAAGTGCCTGCAGTGGATAGCATGCCCGGAACAATTTTTTGGCAACTTGAAATGCATTTATCCTTGACCTGGTAAATGCTGCCCTGCATGGCTGTATATAGGCCAAAAGTGGCTTGTGTCCATTTGTCTCATCAAGTATGTGTGAGTTCATATATGTTATCTATGTGGTAGACTTGCTCAGCTCCTACAGGAAGGGAGCCTTGTGATTCTTTTTGTAGAGTCTAAATAACAAAGAAGGCCCTTGACTTTCTCCATAGGGTTTTATAATAGGATGCTTTTGGCTACAAGTGATAGAAAATGCATTTCAAAATGGCTTAAACACTAAGGAAATTCGTTATTTTCTTACATAACAAGACGTTCTGAGATAGGGTGGTTGGCAAGCTGACTAATTCAGCAGCTCAGTGACCTGTGAAGAGCCAGCTTCTTTACCCCTTTCTGTTCTGCCGTCTTCTAGTCTGCAGTCTGCCCTGCTGGCCTTGAGATAGCTCCTGCAGTGCCAGCCATATAGTGGCAGGCAGTGGCCAGCAGATGAAGAGATCATCTCGTCTTGTTTGTCTTTACTTGAGTGGAGACCCCTTTTCTAGCCATCCTCCAGCACACTTACATGTCTTTGACTAGGATTGGGCCACATGTCTCTTCTCAATCTGTTCCAGGGACAGAAATTTATAGTGTTTAGAGGAGTAGATATTCAACAGATATTTGTTGGCTAGAAGAATGACAGGGGACTAGGATTATCTCTGCTGGTTTAGAATCCACCCCTGAGTTATATGGCAGAGGAGTGGACACTCAAACAAAATTGTGTGTCACAATCAACAGGGTGAGTGGCAGGATTAGGTCCCAGGGTGGTTCTTTCCTTCAGTCCCATAAGCAGATGTGGAGGGAGAGGGCTGGCAGTGAGAGCAGGGGAAGGAGAGGGTCTGATGTCCGCTTTTACACTTCTTCTCTCCTGCCCTCTTTGCCTCTTCAGTTGTCCTCTTCATTCTCTTTTGGCTTCCTTACAAAAATGTTTTAATTGCTACCTTCATCCCATTATAGCAACTGACACTCAAGTGTATGTGTAATTTTAACTATACCACCCTATCACTGGAGTGAAATTTAGAAACCTATTTGAGTCTCCAGTTGGCTGGAGATTTCTTTCAACAGGAGTCCTTCTGGTGTACATTTCCTGTTTCTGAGAACTCCCTTTAACTGTTGTTCATCCCCTTTCCACCTTGCCATGCCCCCGAAACTAGCCCAGCCTCATCTGTACTTCAAGTGCCTGGCCAGCAGTAACTTCTCATTAACATATGTTGAATTAAGTAATAAATCCACCTGGAAAAAGTTCACAGAACAAGCCCTCCTTTTTTTCCTTTTGTTGTCTGCAAGAGAAATACCACTCAGCACTTTTTTTTTTTGAGACAGAGTCTCACTATGTTGCCCAGGCTGGAGTGCAGTGGCGCGATCTCTGCTCACTGCACCCTCCACCTCCCAGGCTCAAGCGATTCTTGTGCCTCAGCCTCCTGAGTAGCTGGAATTACAGGTGCACGCCACCACGCCCAGCTAACTTTTTTGTGTGTTTTTAGTAGAGACAGGGTTTCACTATGTTGGCCAGGCTGGTCTCGAACTCCTGACCTCAGGTGATCCGCCTGCCTTGGCCTCCCAAAGTGCTGGGATTACAGGCATGAGCCACCGCACTCAGCTGCACTCAGCACTTTTTTAAGGTCTTTGAGGAGAGTGGAAAACTAGTATTTCTTGTTTTTCCTGAGTTTATCATTGTTTGTCCTTTGACTTCTCTTTGCTAAGATAATGGTAATCATGTCTCCTTGATGTTTAAAAGTGATCCAAAAGGTCACTATCTTCTAAATTTAAAAACAAAAACAAAAAGAGCTCCTTTCTCCTTCCATCCTGTGTCACCTGCTTTACTACTTTTTGTAAAAAAAAATTTTCCAGTCCGGTGCAGTGGCTCACACCTATAACCGGCACTTTGGGAGGCCAAGGCAGGTGGATCACTCGAGGTCAGGAGTTCAAGACCAGCCTGGCTAACACAGTGAAACCTCGTCTCTACTAAAAATACAAAAATTAGCCAGGTGGGGTGGCGCATACCTGTAATCCCAGCTGTTCAGGAGGCTGAAGCAGGAGAACTGCACGAACCCAGGAGGTGGAGGTTGCAGTGAGTTGAGATTGCGCCACTGCACTCCAGTGTGGGTGACAGAGCAATACTCCATCTCAAAAAAATAAATAAATAAATAAATAAATTTTCTTTTCCTTAAGTTTGAAAGTTGCTTAGAGATTATTTTTTTCACCTTCTCAAATTTCCCTCGAAGAACTCTAACTAATAATAATCAAAAGGAGAAGCTGACTAAGAGGGTCTGCCAGGAGGCCTCTGGCCTGAGGATACAAATGTTAGCTGTTGGACAGGCAGTGTCTGATTTTTATTAAAATAATTGTATTTCCCTAAGGTGAAGTCCTGTAAACTTAATTTTTTATAGGTATAACTGTTTCTGGTGAGTCAGGCAATGATCTTATTTTCTAATTTCTGATGTAGATTTTAAAATGCTAGCTCTTCTCATGATGAAGACATTTGGTTTCTATTTCTTTTGAAATTAATCTTGCTCTTAGTATCTGATTGAAAATGATGTATTTTAGGCCAGGCGTGGTGGCTGACACCTGTAATCTCAGCACTTTGGTAGGCTGAGGTAGGTGGATCACTTGAGGTCAGGCGTTTGAGACCAGCCTGGCCAACATGGTGAAACCTCGTCTCTACTAAAAATACAAAAATTAGCTGGGCGTGGTGGCGCGCACCTGTAATCCCAGCTACCAGGGAGGCTGAGGCAGGAGAATCACTTGAATCTGGGAGACGAAGCCTGCAGTGAGCTGAGATCGCACCACTGCACTCCAGCTGGGTGACAGGGTGAGACTCCGTCTCAAAAAAAAAAAAAAAAAGAAAAGAAAAAGAAAATGATGTAGTCTAGGTGGAAGGAACAATAAAGAAAATAAAACACATAGTTTTTAAATGTCCCTCATAAGAAAGCCAAAACCCAGCATTTGTTGCTGCACCACTGCCCTAAGAAGTCTTCCCCAATTCTCCAACATAAGCAAGAGAGTAAGTAACCACACCACAGATCCAAATTCTCCCAGGCAACCTTCATCAAATCGGATATAAAGCACAGATAAGGAGTAGGAACTCCTGTGGAAAGCAACCATGAGGCGGAGCCCTTCTAATAACCTCAAAACCATAACAATGGTCAGAGAAGAGAAGGAAGCCTGCCTTAACAAGACCACTGGGAAAGTAGTCAGTAGTCTGTTGAGAAACAAGATCTGTGAGGAAGGCATTGAAATGACATGAATGTTCATAGGATGCTACAGGTGGGGCTCATGCCAGGCAGGTGATGCTGTGGAAGGCGGGGCTCCTCCTCAGTTGTGTCCCTACCCCTGGCATATACACCCTTAGACTCTGCAAAGGTGACTTGACTGGAGTGGCCAGGTGCAGGTAACCTAGTGAGCATAAGTATCAGGATTTATAATCTAGAACACACCAGCCTCATCCTCGATTTTTTTTTTTTTTTGAAAAAGTAAAATGATACTTTTACTGCTGTCTGATGGTAAAGATTGCACTGTTAGTGTATAATGCTACGAAAATGTACTTTCTAAAATACCACTTTAAAAAATTCAGAGTTTTTTCCCAGGAGGCCATGGGCAGTTATGACAAGCCTCACATAAAGATTTGATGGTTGAAATCAAACCTAGACTGGGTTTTGAAGTTAGTTACTGAAAGGGTCACCTTACATTCCAGGGCCTTATCTCACCTTTTGTGGGCAAGAGTTACCAGTGGTTCCCACCTCACTGGATTAGGGTGGTCCCTGGCTTTTATCTTTAGAGCCATCAGTTCCCTGCCCTTTCCCTGGTCTTGCTTTTCCTGAGCCAGCTTATCAGTTCCACATTATGGTGAAACCTGTGCCATGCCTTTCCCCCTATTGCATCAGCTCTCAACACCCCTAGCTTGTTTCTTTCCCCTCGATCTCCTGGTTCTGAAACCAGTCCAGGCTCAACCCTCAGACACCCTCTCTAACCCTCTCCTCTTCCTGAGCTCACCTAGCTCTGTGAAAGTTCATAGGAAAGTCCCCAGGTGCTCCTTACGACTCAACCTGGTGACACAGGAGGCTCTGACGGAACTAAGGTAGATTCCATGAGCTGCATGACCTGGGGCAGGTTCCTCTGCCTCAGTATCCTTATCTGTAAAGTGGGAGTAATGATGACACCTTTGTCACTGAGTCCTTATGACACTGTGTGGGGGTGTCTCATTCCACAGCCTGGTGCATAGTAAGTGCTCAGAAAGGTACTGCTGACTCCTGTCATTATGATTGCTCTTGAGAATAACTTTATAGGATTTTTAAGTGCTGATTTTGTCACAAGCCAAATAATAGGTCATACAGTTTTAGAGTTGAACCTTATAAGAGGAAACTATACAGAAAATTAACATCCCATTTTATGTCTAAAAGGTTAATTTTATGTTGTTATTTGCAACATAAAAATGAAGTAATATTTGCAAGCCAGGAGGCCACCAAAATACAGAAGTCACTTACGGTGACAAGTCAAGAGCTATCACCTACCATGAGTAAAGAGGAGTATTTGGAAATGAAAATAACTGAAAAGATGACAGTTTTAGCCATGAGTTTCCCAATGACTTGACAAAAGGTGGTGGTTTCATATTACCTGGTGGGGGATCCTGGTTTATAACCTTCACTGTGACTTTCTGAGAAAGAAGCAGCTGATTTTGAAAAGGACTATAGGTATTCCTCACTGTCTGAGCCCTCACTATTAGAACTCAGAAATCAAACAGATTTAGATGAATTTTCAATAAACCCCTAACCATCTGAGTTCTCACTACCTGCCATCCAAAACGCAGGAACCAAACACATTTGGATAAAGCAGAGTCTCTCATGAACCAAACTCACCATCCGAAATGCCACCTAGGAACTGATAGATTTGAATGGTGGGGGGTACTTGTAACTGATTTTCGTAATAAGAACTTGACTCATCCAAAGAAAGTAGTTAAAATATGTTTCAGTGTGGTCTTTTTAAGAATATATAGATGATTTTAGAATGAATTCAGGAATAAAAATTACAGTGGAATATTTGCCTCAGATAGGATTCAAGATTGCAAGCAACAGAAGCTGACTGTGCTCATTAAAGAGCCTGTTAAAGACTAGGAGTGGCTCACAGTGTCATAGGCTTGCTTGGAAACCAGCCATAGTCTGAGCTTCCAGAAACAGGCACCACACCCAGAACTGTTCTAAGGAGGAAACCCCAGCGAGCGTGGGCTATGGTCTGCCCCAGTGTCACTTCTGCAATGGATTCTAAGGGAGTGCCACTTTGGATGGCCACCACCTGACTAC
The DNA here is from genome assembly GCF_043159975.1 of Macaca nemestrina. Lineage (NCBI taxonomy): Eukaryota > Metazoa > Chordata > Mammalia > Primates > Cercopithecidae > Macaca > Macaca nemestrina. Next base: position 49,115,927 of record NC_092132.1, on the reverse strand, counting down.
TGCCCCTACTGGCCAGGGCTAGAGAAACAGAGAGAGGAGAGCTGTGCCTACTCCCTTCACTGTCACTAGCTCCTGAGGCCAACACTGGCATGAGTGCCACTGCAGACCGAGCCCTACCTGTAAAGAAGGCTGGGAAACAAGCTCTGGTGTCTCTCCTGGGGACACGGGATTCATAACGTTGGAAATTCTGCAAGTGTAGGAAGGCTGTTCAAAAGGCGTGAGCAGCCCCGCACAGAACAGGTACTCACCAGAATGGTGCTTTTCCATAGCTGTGAGGTGTAAGGTCAAGGCTCAGCTTGCTTTCTTCTCCCTCTTCTGCTTTTTACTGAAAAAAGAGAAAGTATTGGCGTATCACTTGTCGTAAGGGAAAGTTTTGTCCTATGAGACTTTTGTTTCAGTTGTGTGGAATCTGCTTGTGTCTGAACGGGATTGCCATGTCAGAGGTGTTTTGTCAGCACAAGTCATAATCAAAAGCCACACAGTGTTTCTTTTTCCTCTGTTATTTTTCAGTCTCTCTCTCTCTCTCTCTCTCTCTCTGTCTCTTTCTCTCTTTCTGTCTTTCTCTCTCTCTGTCTCTCTCCCGCACACACACATATGCACACACACACACGCAAACGCACGCACACAATGATGACTGTGTTGTCCAGAACCTCTTTCCCTGGAGCTCCTGGACAGCTGGGACATTTTACTTGTTAAGGTACAATATATGCCACAGACACTTAAGCCTGGCCTGGTGACCCACTCACTGTTACAACATTGTTTCCATGGGAAATTACGTTCTGACTTCTCAAGACAAAGCTTTAAAAAAATCTCTGTTGTGGGGAGTGGTGCCTGTGATGATTGTGGTGACAGTTGTTATAATGTGGAGAAGACATTTCAACCAAAATTTGACCTCAAAGTGTTTATGTGACAAAGAAAACAAAACAAAACCAAAAAAAAAAAAAAAAAACACTTTTAACAGTAGAGAGCTTTATCTTATTGTTATCTGTATGGAGATCAGCAGCACCTTAAGTTTTAGCCTTCTCTGAAACCAGTTCATTCTAATTTTATAATGTTATTTATCTGCAGGTCCTTTCACTCGACCTCATCCAGCCTTATGGCGAATGGTTTTTGGTGAGTTTCCATTAGCAGTGTAAAAGGATGTTCTATTTTTTTAATCTTTTTTTCTGTTAATCACTTTAAGACTTTTACTTGCCACTCTTAATAGTTAAAACTTTATTCTAGCTTTTTACTTTTTGATGTTCCTAATATACGTGGTTTCTTAAAATTATTTGACACAAAATGAAGTGTTGATGATGACTTAAATTCTCTTACACGTGAACTGTTTCAACTCCACATGCCTCCTTATGTTGCTGTCTCTTAATGTACACAGGATTTGACTTAAGCAAATATCTCTTGTTTTCCTTTGTGTGTTTTCATATTGGTTTTTACTAGTGCAAGCCCAAGTACCTACTATGAGCACATTTGTCTTGTGAGCATCTGGGAGGGAACGAAAACAAAGCAATTCAATTTCTTCAGTGTTATGAATGAGAGAGAACTCGGAAACAAAAAAAACTTCTGACAAAGAACCCTAATTTGAACTAAGGGTTACAAATAAGCATCTAAATATTGGATGTCTTATTTTTACTTGATTTTGTAGTCTAAATAGTGAAATCACCTAAATGGATTTAAAATGAATCTTCAGAACTTTGGATATTGGCTTCATCTGGCCTAAATAAGTCACCAAATGAATCATTTTAGGTTTGGTAAATGTAACCTTATGTAAAAATGTACAAGAACTCTAAGAAATTGCTATTTTGCTAAAGGCTGCCTATTGTTCTTTCAGTCTTCAGAGCTTCTAGGTAACTCTTAGTCTCTTTGAATTGATTGGTGAGCTTTTCACTCAGCAGCCATTCACTGAGTGTGCTGTGTAACAGGTGCTGCTCTGGGCCCTGAAGCTACCAGGGAAGACCAGACAGACAGGAGCCTGCCCTCAAGGAGCTGCCCTTCCACTTGGAGACAGAGGACAGTTAGTAAACAAACTACTACACAAATCAGTAATCAAAAAATATCACCTATCTGAAGTTATTAGGAAGCTAGTTAAGACCAGGGGAGGTGACAGGAGCTGGTGTCTGCTTTAGCTTGAGGAGTGATGGGAGGCCTGAGGGAGTGATGCCGAGTCTGAAACTATCATACAAAGAAACTATCATACAAAGCCTACAAAGATTCTGGGGGAGGAGAGCATCCCAGGCAAAGGGAAAAGCTGCTAAAATAGCCCACAGCTGGAAACCACTTCCAGGCCAGTGTGGCCCAAGCATAGTGAGCCCTGGGAGAAGAGTAGGAGAGAGCTCAGAGAGTCATCGGGCACAGATGTAATCATGGGGACTGTGGGCCAGGGTACAGAGCAGGGCAGGAAGGGCAGGGGGAAATCACGGGAGGGTTTTTCCCAGAGTGACCTGATTCCATTTACATTTTCAAAAAGATAGTCCTGGCTATGATATACATACCTATCATTGATTTAATAGTGCTGTTTGAAGTTATAAGTTATTTTCAGCTAGTTGGACACATCTGAATTCTTCCTATTTCAAATGATCTATGGTAGGTAATAAGCAGTTTTATTTCCTTCCTGAGAGCCTTTTGGGAGCATGGAGCCCTTTGAGAATCCAGTGAGACCTATAGATAGACCCATTCCCTATGTGTGCACCCATGGACATTTACCATGCACAGTTCTGCATATAGTGTCCAGGGCTTCACAGACCTCAAAGCCCAACCGAGAACTCCAGATTGAGAATCCCTGCACCACAGATTCTTTCTGTCCTAATGTAATTATTCAAGAGGACCATAATTATTAAAAAGTGTAGTGGGGGGCATTTGTGGTAAAAATTAGTAAAAAATGGGTGGTGCATAAGAGCAAATTGAAGGCAATTCTCATATCGACTTGCCTAAAAAATGTGCATTCCCTGGGCCCTAGGATGCACCATTATTGGCTGGCCACATACCACCCGGGCCTCCTTTGAGCTCCCTGAGGCCTGGAGAGGGGTGGCTGTTGGAAGGCCTGGCACTATAGCGCTTGCAGTGGATTTCATGCCAGCCACGGACGTGCTCTCCTCTGGAGTGGCTCACTGGAGATTAGCGCTGAGCCAAGTTTGGATGGACGCTGTGATTCAAGGTCATTTGTATCACAGTCTCTAAATGTCCCGCATAAACATTTTAATTCCAATGGGTTCAAGAGAAAGAGAAACCACAAAACCCCTGGTGATGGTTTCTGAAATCTCTCTAAAATGTATTGGACAGGTTTTTGCCTTCTAAAAGTGCATTGTTAACATTTCTTTTTTAAATTACACATAGTGATTATTAGGATAGCAATTATGAGATGACAGAACAATGAAATAATGCCTACAAGGGCTAATGTGGAGTGTAAGTCTCAAAGAAGTGGCCCTGGGCCACCTCTTGAACCTTACACCAGTAGTACTGTCCACACACAGCCTTGCCCTCCTCCAGTCCACTTAGTTGGCTTTTTAAAATGTTACCGAGATCATTTTATTTCTCCACTTAACTTACAATCAAATCTGAAACGTTGGCCGTGGCCTTTAAGCCCTGACTGTCACTTCAGGGCTGCCTTGCTCCATTCCCTTCTCTGCTAGTGCTCTAGCCACATATTGGGTCCTAGACATTTCTCTTTTCAGAAACCGACCTGCACACCGTTCTCTACCTGAATGTCGCGTGCGATCCTCACACTCACCCCACACACCCTTTGCCTCGCGGTCCTTCAAGTCTCAATCTAAGTTAGCATCAGTTTCTCAGAGATAGTTTTATGCACCCCTCTCAATCTGAATTAGGACTGTGTATCAGACTATCTCATCAAAGGAAATCCCAGATTATAAGAGGAGTCTTGACAGGCTGTGCTGCAATCTTAGTGTCTGGTTTTGGCAATGCCATTCGAGTCTAATGTGTAACGTGTGTGTCTGACTATTGGATCTCTTCTAAACTTCAGCATGTTTTTGTTTCTCTCAGGACTCAGTGTGCTCTACTTCCTGTTCCTGGTATTCCTACTCTTCCTGAATTTCGAGCAGGTTAAATCTCTCATGTATTGGCTAGATCCAAATCTTCGATATGCCACAAGGGAAGCAGATGTCATGGTATGTACTTGTCAGCGGCCCTTTGGAGAAACTGGTAGATTCTTTCTTGGGTGTAAGAGGTAGTAGACTTGACATTTTAAATTGTTCCTTCTCTATATTTCCTGTGTAGTTACCTAGAAACCAGGTCTTTGGGAGGGTTGTTGAGTTGCATGGTTGTCCACAGGTGATAGAGTCCAGGGAAAGGATATCCTCTCATTACGCAGACAGGTCTGTGAGGAAGAATATACACCTTATCGTCAGACAGCCTTGGGCGTGAATTCTGCCTCTGTTACTTGGTAGTTGTGGGACTTTGGGCAAAGTACTTGTTAGATTATTCCATTTTTTTGTAAGTTGAAATAGTAATACTTACTTGGGGGTTGTTGTGAAGTGAACAAAGTAGCATTATCTGTGAGCCCTATTGCGAGGTCTGCCATGGTGCCCCCAACACCCCAGGCTCTGGGTCACGGCGGCTGCCCCTGCACCCATCAGCCTCACCCTCAGCACCTGCACTCTCTGGCTCTGATGCCTTGGTCCTGCCCCACTGCTTGCCACAGAGAGGCCAGTTGTAATGATTTAGGCTATTTCATTTGTTACTATTATTTTTATTAAACCATACAAAAAAAATTTTATTCTTGGCTAAAAACGACTCTATTTTGGCTTTTACTGAAGAGACTAAATTATATGGGAAAAACCAACTATTTTTCTCTTCACTGACGGTGAACGCTTCTGTGACCAGATGTGTGGGTTTTTCCCACACCAACCAATTCTCCAACTTTCCTGACACCTGGAGTTAGCATCAGATCCCACTAGTTAAGGGCCCGTCCCATAAGACTGCCCACATTTCAGATGCCACTCGCAAGTCCAGGCTGTCATCTGTGCTTCTGACCAATAAGCTACAAATCAGGGGTTCCCACAATATCCTCCTTGTGCATGATCATTTGCTATGATGGCTCACAGAACTCAGGGAAATATTTAAGTTTGCCAGCTTATTGTAAAGGACATGGTACAGGATACAGGTGAACGGCCAGATGGAGAGGTACCTAGGGCGAGGTCCAGCAGAGTCCTGAGGACAGAAGCTTCTGTCTCTGTGGTGCTGGGGTATACCACCCTCCCAGCATGTGGTTGTGTTCACTAACCTGGAAACTCTGAACCTGAGAGTTCAGAGATTTTTATGGAGACTATCACATAGGCTTGAACTTTTTTTTTTTTTTTTTTTTTTTTTTGAGACAGAGTCTCACTCTGTTGCCTAGGCTGGAGTACAGTGGCATAATCTCGGCTCACTGCAGCCTCTGTCTCCCAGGTTCAAGCAATTTTCCTGCCTCAGCCTCCCGAATAGCTAGGATTACAGGCACCCGCCACTACACCCGGCTAACTTTTGTATTTTTAGTAGAGACGGTGGTCTCACCATGTTGGCCAGACTGGTCTCGAACTCCTGACCCCAAATGATCTGCCTGCCTCGGCCTCCCAGAGTGCAGGGATTACAGGCATAAGCCACCACGCTTGGCCTTTTTTTTTTTTTTCTTTTTTGAGATGGCACCTCACTCTGTCGTCCAGGCTGGAGCACAGTGGCATGATCTCAGCTCACTGCAACCTTGGCCTCCCAGGTTCAAAGGATTCTCCTGCCTCAGCCTCCTGAGGAACTAGGATTACAGGCATGTGCCACCACACTTGGCTAATTTTGTATTTTTAGTAGAGACAGGGTTTTAACATGTTGGCCAGGCTGGTCTCGAACTCCTGACCTCAAGTGATCCACCCATCTCAGCCTCCCAAAGTGCTGAAATTATAGGCATGAGCCACCACACCCAGCCCATGATCAATTTTTTTAAATTATTTTTTATTTTTTATTTTTTAAAGACGGAGTCTCGCTCTGTCCCCCAGGCTGGAGTGTAGTGGCACAATCTCGGCTCAGTGTAACCTCCATCTCCCTGGTTCAAGCAATTCTCCTGCCTCAGCCTCCCAAATAGCTGGGACTACAGGCGCCTGCCACTACGCCCAGCTAATTTTTGTATTTTTAGTAGAGACAGGGTTTCACCATGTTGGCCAGGCTGGTCTCAAACTCCTGAACTCAGGTGATTTGCCCTCCCAAAGTGCTGGGATTACAGGCGTGAGCCACTGCACTCAGCCCGCCATGATCAATTTTTAACTCAATCTCCAGTCTTGCTCTCCTTCCTGGAAGATGGAGGGTGGGACTGAAAGTTCTAGGCTTCTAATCATGGTTTGGTCTTTCTGATAACCAGCCCCCACCCAGGAACTTACCAAGTCACCTCATTAGAACAAAAGATGCTCCTATCACCCAGGAAACTCCAAGGGATTAGGAACTCTGTGTCAGTAACTGGGGTCAAAGAACAGGTATTAGAACAAAAGATGCACCTGGCACCCCTGTTGGTCAGGAAAATTGCAAGGGTTTCAGGAGCTCTGGGCCAGGAACTGGGGACAAGGACCAAATTATTTATTTATTATGAATCACAATATCACACTATTTTATATAATAATGTGTTTGTTTCCAATGTTTTTTAATCCCAACATTTGGTACAGGTTAATTCTTTTCTGAAAAGGAGAACAGGAATTTGGGCCATAGATGGGCTTCCTTTGACAAACAAGAAGTAATACAAAGGGACTTAATAAAAGGTCCAAGAAATAATCATCCCCCCATAGTGACACTGGTGAAATCCTTCTTAGAGTGGTATTTAAAGATTGTTATCTGTAAATTTTTTAAGGGATATGCTTAAAGCTAAAATAAGAATGCCAGAAATTATTTATCAGTCTCAGGGGAGAAAGTCTGTTTTGGAATTTGTTTACTCTAAGGGAGAGAATGGCAGAGGTTGACGAAGATCTTAGCCTATCATAATGATGATAATGCAGATGACGGTTATAAGGATAATGGCAGTTATTTATTATGAGTTGTCTATTTGTCAGACACTGTGCAGGGCACTTTATATTCTACATAAGCCTCATGCATGCATGCTAGATGTTCATATCACCATTTTACAGAGGAGGAGATGGAAGCTAAAAATGCAGTATCTCACTGAAAACACAAGCCAATGGATCTCTCTGGCATCAAAACCTGTACTTTTCATTTGGAGTGTGCTTCCAGTATATAGTCATAAAAATAAGTGCTTTGATGCTCACAGGAGCCTTAGGAAATAGAAATTGGGAGAAAGATCCCAAAAGTAATATTTTCCTAAACATCTTTCTTGCATTTTTGACCAAAAGTGGTCACATTGCAAAGTAAACTGACTTGCAGGTGGATGTGCTTGTGTGCCTCTGTTGATCCAGTTCTCACAGCCAGTAGGAGGAGATTGAATCGAATAATAATGCTCTTGACACCTGGCTTTCTTAGGAATTTGATCTCACAGAGACATCCAGATGTCACAGTTACAGCCCCCAAGTAGCTGAACCTGGCTTTTAAACTCTAGTTTTCAAGTATTGGCTAAATCTTTCTTGCCAAAGTAAAGCACGAGGCTGTGTTCAGCTTGTAGAGTTCTAACTGGTGCTAAAACAGCCTCATCTTCTTCATCTCTAATCCCATCCCTTTATACTTCTTTAAAGTTGTCTTTTGCAATTCTAAGGACCTATTCATTAGTGGTTCCTTTATGCAAGACAGGTCTATAATTCCTGGCTTCCCAGAGTCCCTCCTCTCTCCACTCCTTCATGCTGCTACCCATTCCTAATCTTGATAGACCATGGTCCATGCCTGGTATCACACATTGAGACTCAGACTTCATTTTCTCTTAGAATCAATATTATAAATTAATATTATAAAATATAATATAATATAAATATAAATATTCATAAAATATTATAAATATAAATATAAAATATTATAAATCCCTTAGAATTAATATTATAATATTATAAATATTGTAAATTGGATCACTGAAATCCCATTAGAGGCAGTTTGTTTGTGTAATTGAAAAGTTGCTGCATTTTAAAATATTGATTCTATTCAAAAATATGTCTTTAAATTTCAGACAAGTTTGTAGACTGTGTTGTCTTGAAGCAGCAGTCTTTGGCGAGTTAATGCTGACCCCGCTTTTCTTCTTCATAAGACACCATCCCATGCTGGAGGGAGTGGGGGAGAGGGTGGGCGTGCTCCCTGTCCTCTTGGAGCTTGGAGTCTACAAGAAGGCAAATTAAACCAATAATTGTTGGCTGTTGAACCCTAAGACAATTTCAACAGCTTTTTAGAATTTTATTATGAAAAATTTTAAACCTGTGCAAGAGTAGAGAGAATCTATAACCTCATGTACCCATCACCCAGTGTCAGTATTACTGACACAGGCCCAAACTTATTTTACCTTTTCATTCCACATCCTGGATTATTTTGAAACAGTTCTCAGAAATTAAACCTAAAATAGATGGGCTTTTCCTTTTTTTTTTTTTGCATAACCACTGAACAGTGAACAGTATGCAGTGAGTGTTCACATTTCTGTAGTTGCTTCGTAAATGTTCTGTACAGTTGATTTATTGAAAATAGGATCCAGACAAGGTTTACACATTGCAGTTGATGTGTCTTTTAAATCTGTTTTAATCTGTAATTCCCTCTCATCATTTCCTGAAAGTTTATTTGTCAAAGAAACCACATTGCTTTATTCTATAGGGTTTTTCACATCTGGATTTTGCAGCTGCATTTGCAGTATCATCATTTAACATGTTCTTTTTGTACCCCTGTATCTTCTATAAAGTAGAACTCAGGTGTAGGGGCTGGATGAGATTCTGTATTCCGGATCAGTTTTTACAGTGGGACTGCTTCATAGCTGGTGCTACGTATCACACTAGGAGGCACACAGTGTCTGGTGGTCTCTCTTTTTATAATGTGAAGGTTGGTCATGGCTTTGCGAGGTCAACATCAATTTTAAGATGCACCATCAATTATAGGTATGACTTTTTGGAGGAGAAAAAAAGAAACCTTGGGCTGGGCATGGTGGCTCATGCCTGTAATCACAGCACTTTGGGAGGCCCAGGTGGGCGGATCACAAGGTCAGGAGTTTGAGACCAGCCTGGTGTTTGAGACCATGTTTGAGACCAACATGGTGAAACCCTGTCTCTACTAAAAATACAAAAATTAGCCAGGTGTGGTGGCATGCGCCTGTAATCCCAGCTACTCGGGAGGCTGAGACAGGGGAATCATTTGAACCCGGAAGGCGGAGGTTGCAGTGAGCTGAGATTGCGCCACTGCACTACAGCCTAGGCAACAGGGTGAGACTCTGTCTCAAAAAAAAAAAGAAAAAAGAAAAAGAAACCTTACGTTGAAAGTGCTACACATTGTAATATATTGAAATAGTCACCCTAATTCTCAAAACAATACAGTGTGAAAAAGGCATGTCACAGATTCAAGGAAGCACAATCGTTACAAAGGGGACAGCCTGTGCAGAGGCCCTGATTGGGGGTGTGGGGAGCTGGGACCAGTCTGGTACAGAAGGAGTGTAGGGATCAAAAGGCAGAGGGCCCTGCCTGAGGCTAAGGAGGCGGCCAGGGCTGAGCCAGCTGGGATGAGGAGTTTGGGTTATTCTAAATGTACGAAAAGGCCATGGAAGGTTTATAAGCAGAGGAGCTACATGACCTGTGTTGATGTTTTAGGAGGTCAATCAATAATACCTCCATTTCTAGTGGAGTTTGGAAACAGAAACAAGAGTTCAAAATCTCAGCTGATTTCTTCCTGTAAAAGCTCAGTGGAGCAGATAGCTTTAGACCTGGGCTGAATTAAGCAAGCCTGTCTTCCCCTCGCCCATTAGACAACCACAAGCTTCTTCTACAAAGCAGGGCCTGACCCATAAAAGTTGCTGCATGGCTGGGGGAGCTGATGAGAACCTGTGCTGTCTGTAGGCAGGTAATTTCCAAAGAGGACCCAAAAGAGGTTGGATCTCTTTCTTCTTCCAAAGTCAGCAACTGCCCCAGAGAGGAGTGAACAGATAGTTGGGCTGGAGACCCGGTGTGTGCAGTAGTGGAGATCCTTCTGCACTGGGACGGGCATGCTACCCAACCCCTTTCTCCCCGCCCTCCTGCCCCAGACACCCTTACACACATGCATGCACATTCCATGATCTGATGATGATTTTCAAGATCTCTCTGTAGTCTGAAGCTGGATGTGAATGCCCAGGTGCTTATTATAGCATCGTCTATACTTTGTTATATGCCTGACACATTCCACAGTTTTCGAAAGCTGTTATTATGGAAGTCTAAGCAAGAAATAATAGTGGCAGTGAGATGGATAAAAGAACAACCTGGGGAGGTAAAATGAATAGGACTTGGTATTTGGTTAGGTGTCCAGCAAGCGAGGCAGAGGGTAGGGTTGCCAAGATCAGCCTAGGAGCAGTTGGGAGTCAGCAGAATCTGTCTTTACCCATATTTTGCTCACAGACATTGTCCACTTGACCCCCTTTCCAGGCTTCAGCTCTCCGCTGTCTTCGGTTAAAGCCTGTGCCTCCTGGTTCCCAGGGTTCTGCCTGCACGCAGCTCTCTGGCTGCTTTAAACTGCAGTGCCCTGTGGCCCTTCCGGGACCAGGACCTCAAGTCTTACGAAGGGGATAACTGGTAAATCTGTTCATTACTAACTATACTGCAAATAGATGGATTGGTCTTTATGATTTTTAAAGTGCCTTCCCACATGTCAAAGCGTAGAAATACTTAATAGAGTATAAAGGCCTCCAGAGTTATCTGCAAGCTGTGATTACTTTAAGAGTAGCCTTCTAAAAACAGATCTTATCCCTTCCTTATCTAACTCTACACAGTGTATTCCAGAGTAAAGAAGAGGGTGGGGTGGTTGAGACATTTGAGTTGATGGGACGTGGCCGTGCTCCTTAACCTAATATATAACCTGCTTCAGCCTAAGGGCATTTCCCTCTGTCAGCCTGCGATTCTCTGTGACAAGAACGTGCTGTTCCAGAGTCCGGGAAGAGACTTTTCATCTTATTGCAGGGCAGTTTGTTTTTTTTTTTTAAGCCTTATCTTGACTCATCCGTATTGAATTTTATCCTCCTTTCTCCAGATTTCCCATTTACACAGCATAATCTCACATCATACTAGTGCTCAAAAAATAGAATTCTTAAAAATGTTTGTTCAGCTTTGCAAGTTGAAACGCATTTTATCTGAGAAGGAAATCTGATGTGTGGTGGGTTTCAGAAGAGACAGGGAAGCTCTTTTGCTCTCAGGAAGTATTTCTGGAATTTAAAACTATTATAGTTTATAGGAATTTTTTTCAGCTGGCTGATAATAGGGGGTGAATATTTGCCAACTCTTACTACTGCCTATCAAATTAATTTTGGGAAGAAAGGATGTGAAATGTAGAGATTCCCGATAAATGTTATATTATCATATTGTCATGCAGTCATATGATAAGATATTAAATTACTTAGAAATATGTATAATCAAAAACAAAGATACTAGAAATGGAACCAAAATTCTTAAAAGCTTTGTAATTTTTAATATTTAAATTATGTAGTAGCTGATATATTTTGGGGGAGGGGAGTTCTCTGTTCTTTTAATTACTGAAGTTGGGTGCTTTTCTTCTTTTTTCTAGCGTAACTATTTAAGGCTTTACATTTTCCTCTAAAGTTCAATTTTTACATGGTATATTTTCATTATCATTATGGCACATTAAAAAAATTATATTATGATTTCTTCTTTAATCCATGATATTTAGAAATGTGTGTTTAAATTTCCAAATCTATTGGGAATCTTGTATTTGTGCTTTAGTTACTGGCTTTAATATTGTTGCCCTGTGGTCAGATGACATGATCTATGTCATACCACCTCTTTAGGATATGTTGAGCCTTTGTAAAATTATTTTGCTTCTCATTTTAATGCAGCTTTTGCAATTCACAGCAAAGCAGTTTTGATTTATAAACTCAAATACTTGTCCATTTTCCCTCAAGACCCTTAAGTTATTAAAACTTTCTCTTTTTTTTACTGAGCAGGACTTATTAGTTGTCAAGGTCATATCTGTTCTCTTCATTTACCGGTGGAATCCTAGAAGCAAGTTGATTTCTAGAGTTTCACTAATTATTCACTTTTTTAAATAGGAGTATGCTGTCAACTGCCATGTGATCACCTGGGAGAGGATTATCAGCCACTTTGATATATTTGCATTTGGACATTTCTGGGGCTGGGCCATGAAGGCCTTGCTGATCCGTAGTTACGGTCTCTGCTGGACAATCAGTATTACCTGGGAGCTGACTGAGGTAAGAAGGAGGGCATTGGGGGTTCCCCAGACTGTGCCGTGTGTGTAGGTTTTATATATAGGAAAAAGTATGTCCGTTAATAGTCAGTTAATCCATTCTCCAGCCCCTGTGGTACAAAATATATTTAAACCATCCCATAAGAATATTTTATACTTCTGTTTAAAAAACAAGCAAATATTTAAAAAAACCTCCTTGTTAACTTAATAAAGTGTACCTTGGTCCTGCAAGTGTTAAAGAGAAACAAATGAAATAAAGCTAAAGAATGAAGTTAAAATTCCAAGTAAGACAAATAAATGGGAATGAGGAGATCTGCTTAGAATTCAATAGATCAGTTGACCTACTAACTAGCTTCCAATTTGAGATAATAGAATTTTGTGTTCAAGTACTATAAGAGCATCCAGGGTATTTGGTAGCTGCAAAATGGATTCTAAATGTTAGCTCTAATATGTCAGTAATCAAAAGTTTGTTGCATTTCCTTAATAAAAGAATTATAGTCTTGAAAAACTATTAGCAAAATGAAATTTTGGGAACTACCTCTTTATTGTTCTATTATTCTTAATCATTCCCAGTGAACAGCATTTGGCCACATGCACAGTATACTTCTCCATGCTCATCATTGTCCTGACCCTAACTTAGAGACGTGTGCCAGCTAGATGTGGCTTCCGTTAATGTGCCTATCACTGTTCTGGAGGCCAGAAGTCCAAAATCAAGGCATTGGCAGGACTGGTTCCCCCTGGGGCCTTTTGGAGCATTTGTTCCAGGCTCCTCCTCTATCTTTGTGGTTTGCTGGCAGTCGTGGTCCCTGGGCTTGTTGATGCATGGCCCCTTCGTGGTCACGTGGCGTTCTCCCTGTGCATGTCTGAGGCTTCATGGTGTTCTTTTTTTTTTTTCTTTTTTGAGATGGAGTCTCGCTCTGTCGCTGAGGCTGGAGTGCGGTGGCGCGATCTCAGCTCACTGCAACCTCCGCCTCCCGGAGGGTTCAAGTGACCCCTGCCTCAGCCTCCCAATAGCTGGAACTACAGGTGTGCGCCACTACACCCAGCTAATTTTTTGTATTTTTAGTAGAGATGGGGTTTCACCATGTTAGCCAGGATGGTCTCAATCTCCTGTCCTCATGATCTGCCTGCCTCAGCCTCCCAAAGTGCTGGGATTACAGGCGTGAGGCACCGTGTCCAGTCCCATGTGTTTTTCATAAGGACACACGAGCATTCCCTTTTATAAGGATACAGGTCACATTGGATTAGCAGCTCACTGTACTCCCTATGACCTCATCTTGACAAAGTACCTCTCCAATGACTCTATCTCCAAATAAGCTCAAATTCTGAGGTATTGGAGGTTAGGGCTTCAACACTGGAATTTTGAGAGGACACAACTCAACCGATCCATAATAGTGCCCAACACTTTACATATGCCTTCTAAGTCCTCACGACAAACCAGGAAAGGCGGTGTATACAGATTCCCACTGTACAGATGGGGGAGCTGGAGCGCACTGCCTTGCTTCCTTAGGTGAGCCAGGATTGGATTCCAGATGTGAAGTCCACATTCCTGCCCTTACACCACATTCCGCCTCTGAATTCCAAGCGTCTTTGGAACCCGGCTGCTGCATGGGCTTGTGTCAGGCACTTGGCCCTTGTCGGCCTCACTTGCTTCCTGCTTGCACTGCAGACTCGGCATCTGCTGTACCTTCTTTCCCTACTTCCCAGTGCCTGTGGTCGCCAGGCCCTATAGATTTCTATAGAGTCTTCTAAGCACCCAGTCGTCCACTGACGTCTCTTCAGACCTCTGCTCCCACTTGTCTCTAATCCACGGTCATCTCCGTCTGAGTTGCTTGTCTCTTCACTGTTTATTGCCAAATGATCCTCTTTAGACCCCACCAGACCAAGGCTCTTTCCTACTCAGAGCTCTTTAGTGTTTGTCCATTACTCTTTTTTGAGACGGAGTCTTACTTTGTTACCCAGACTGGAGTGCAGTGGTGCGATCTCGGCTCACTGCAACCTCCACCTCCTGGGCTCAAGCGATTCTCTTGCCTCAACCTCCCAAGTAGCTGGGATTACAGGCGTGTGCCACCACACCCAGCTAATTTTTAATTTTTAGTAGAGATGGGGTTTCACCATGTTGGCCAGGCTGGTCTCTTAAATCCTGACCTCAAGTGATCCGCCTCCCTCAGCCTCCCAAAGTGCTGGGATTACAGGTGTGAGCCACCGTGCCAGGCCTCCATTACTCTTAAAATAGAATCCAAACTTCCAGCCCTGCCTACGAGGCTCCAGGTTCACCAGCCCCTGCCTGCAGCCTCAGCCTCATCATGCCTCATTTTTGCCCTTGGTGCTGCAGCCGCCTCTGCTGTCTTCCCTGCCGCAGAGTCCTCCCCACTGCTCTTCCCTCTCTTCTCGCCCTTCACCTGCTAACAAGCTGTCTCCAGAGCTCAGCTCCGGAAGGCTTTCCCTGCCCCTCCAGTAACTGTGCTCCATCTTCATACAGCTGGAAATAGAACACCTCGCCACTCTCCTTTGAAATGCTCCTCACATGTTAGATACTTGATAAGTGTCTCTTCTGCTAAACCTTGTGCCTCAAGAGGGCAGGCCCATGCCTGTGTATTCCCAGACCCAAGGACTTTGCCTTCTACGCGGCAGATGCTCCACAAATCTGTAGTGAATGAAGGAATGCAGCCCCCTCCTCCTTGGGCTTGGGTCTGTGGGGGGCCCATCTCACCCCCAGAACCTGGTACCTTCAAGGAAAGTTTCTTAGGCTGGAGGATGTCCTCCACATCCCACTTTCTCTTGCATAGTTTTCTTTCAGCAAATATGTGTCATGGACTTCTGCTGAAGTTTCTCTCTTCTCTAAGGACAAGAGTTAAGATTCCATCTCGTGGCTTGGAACCTGGGAATACACTTGAAGGGTAGTACCAGGCCCCCAGGGTTAAGAATGCAGCCACAAGCCATCACATGCAGCAGCTACTCTGTAGCTTCTTGACAGCAGGTTCATTAAGAACAAAAAATTCCTCATATTTATAATTTGTTTATAGCTTACAAAATGCTTTCATGAATACTGTTTTATCTTTGTGGTATTTATTATATTGCTTCAAAGGTTTATAATTACAGGCTTGTCTCTTTCCAGAGAACTCCCAGGCATTGTCTTAATAATTTCACCTCCTTACATTGGACCTTCACACAGCAGGGCATGCTGTTCTGAACACAGCAGATACGTCCTTTGTTTTGAACAAATTGATTTACAGAGGACTTCTGTTCCACCCTTGATCTTACTGTTTCCCTTTCCTGGAATGCCCATATCTTCATCTCCATCTCATGAAATCAGTCATTCTTGTCCTTAATGTTCCCCCTCCAATATGTCTTTCTTGCAGAAGCTCTCTCCAGGAAAGTTCCAGAGGCCAAAGGAACCTTCAGCCTCAGTCAGAATGCATGTTTTTTCCACCATACTCCATTTATGTCACCATTGTAACACTTTCCTCAGTCTATCATATTTTGTGGTTCTGTTTATCTGGATAAACATCTGATCCTAGCACTTTGGGAGGCCGAGGCAGGCGGATCATGAGGTCAGGAGTTTGAGACCAGCCTGGGCAACATAGTGAAACTCTGGCTCAACTAAAAATACAAAAATTAGTGGGCGTGGTGGTGTGTGCCTATAATCCCAGCTACTTGGGAGGCTGAGGCAGGAGAATTGCTTGAACCTGGTAGGCAGAGGTTGCAGTGAGCCGAGATCGCACCACTGCACTCCAGCCTGGGCGTCAGAGCAAGACTCTGTCTCAGAAAAAAAACCCAAAAATACAACATCTGACTCCTCCCCTTGAAATCAAGACCCTTGACTTCCTTTTCTCTCACCACCTTGCACATCAATGGGCACTTAATAAAAGATTGTCATTATCGTGAATCACTTGGTGTGAGATTTCCTATTAAACTGTCATGCTTCCTACATCGTGTCATCAAGAGCTAACTGTTCTTTTACAACTTACTCAGTGTTTTACCTAAATATCTAGGGGATATTTTTGAAATGCACAACTTGAATTCTCAAGCTGCTAATTTTGAGAATTATGACAATGCTTTGTTGTCAGGGTTGGAAACTTTTCTCCTTTTCCTCTCCCAGATTCTTGTCACGTTGTCCTTAGCCAAGGTAATTAAGTGGTAGTATTTTTCAGGAGAGACCATCCTTTCTTTAAAGCCCTGTGTCAAAAAGAGAAGAACTGTTTGGATATGTGCTGTTTGTTTGCAAGCCATCTGCAATATAAAAAATAAGAAACAGATTGCAGAACCTGTTACTGTTGGTTATTTTCTATACGTTAGGAAAAAATGAAATGTCAATGACTTCTTCTGAAATAATGTATTATTAAAAAGGAAATGTATCTATCTGCATGGTAACCCAGTTTTGTTTATTATTTCAACCATGGTTTCTTGTGTTTCTCAGCTCTTCTTCATGCATCTCCTCCCCAATTTTGCTGAGTGCTGGTGGGATCAAGTGATTCTGGACATCCTGTTGTGCAATGGCGGTGGTATTTGGCTGGGCATGGTCGTTTGCCGGTTTTTAGAGATGAGGACTTACCACTGGGCAAGCTTCAAGTGAGTTGCCTTCTTTTTGGATATTAGTCACAGGTTTTCATGACATATATTTAATTGTTTTGGTAGGAATCCATTTTAGTATGGTCTTTGATGATAAGGAATAAATTCCATGTTAATAACTGAAACTCATAAATGATTATAAACCTGATTTCAAGCATTTGTTCAGAAAATGCTCAAACATTTATGATTTTCTCTTTCTCACCCTATGTATTCAGGGGGTCCTAACACCATCCTCTTAATTCAAAAGATTTCTCAAATCTACCCCCTCTTTTATCCCAACTGCCTCAGCCGTCATTCAGACTCCTATCCCTGGATCAATTCGTCTGTTTCCAGGTTAAGTCCTCCAGTCCTTCCCACAACATTGCTTGAGTGATCTTTTTGAAAACATCAGATTAATCATGTCATTCCCCTGTGATGGCTTCTCATGGTCTTTGGTTATGGTCAATACATCCATTGCCCCAGTAGGGAGATCCTTTCTCTATACCCTCCTAGGCACCCGAGGGTCTGTTTGTGCACATGCTCCCCTCTCTTCACCTGAGACTTGGCCTCTGTACCCATAGGCCAGCCTGATCATCCTTTTCTTCGCTGACTCAGCTCACTTGCCACCCAGGAAGTTCTCTGACTAGTTTTAAGTTGCATGCCCCACTGTGCTTCCAGTGGAAGACAGTCACACTGCCGGCATTGCTTTATCCTGCTTTGTTAAACTTGCTTCTCAGTTTGTTCTCAGTTTGCAGCAGGAATCATGCCATTGATAAGGAAGAATAATGATAATGATAATGAAAGCTGTGGTTGCTTCAGTTGTGTTTAAAACTGTGTTTACTTTATATAACAAAATAGCATTTTCCCCCATCATTAAATATTCTTCTAAAACATGATTTTAAAGGGCTTCTTTGTACTTCAACATATGGATAAACCATGTAGTATTTAACCCGTTCCGTTTTGTGGGCCTTTAGTTGTTTCAAAGTTTTGCTTTTATAAAGAAGACTGGAGTGATCATTCTTGGACATATATCTTAGTGTGCATCGTCTTGTTTTTTTTTGGTAAACAAATTCTTAGA
The DNA here is from genome assembly GCF_043159975.1 of Macaca nemestrina. NCBI lineage: Eukaryota > Metazoa > Chordata > Mammalia > Primates > Cercopithecidae > Macaca > Macaca nemestrina. The sequence goes on along the minus strand of NC_092132.1, from coordinate 49,098,025 downwards.
AATAGAGTGTACCAATTTATAATCTCACCTGTAATATATATGTGTATCCATTTCACTATTGCCTTGAACTGCATTTTTAAACCTTTGTCAAATTTATCGCACATAAAATTGTGATACTGGATTTCTATCAATTTCTATTGGATTTACCCTCTTTTATTTGTGCTTTCTATAGATTAAGCTTATTAAGACTTTGCCATAAATGTGACTTTATTTTCCATTTTGTCATCCTGTTTTTTTTGTTTTTTTGAGATGGAGTCTCGCTCTGTCGCCCAGGCTAGAGTGCAGTGGTGCAATCTCAGCTCACTGCAGCCTCCGCCTCCCGGGTTCAAGCAATTCTCCTGCCTCAGCCTCCCAAGTAGCTGGGACTTCAGGCGCATGCCAGCACGCCTGGCTAATTTTTGTTTTTAGTAGAGATGGGGTTTCACCATGTTGGCCAGGCTGGTCTCAAACTCCTGGCCTCAGGTTATCATTCGCCTCGGCATCTCAGAGTGTTGGGATTATAGGCGTGAGCCACCATGCCCAGCCTGTCATCCCCTTTTAAACTAGTTTGTGGTGGATTTTTTATTTAAACATCAAAAATACTGTTAATCTTTTTGTTTAGGTAAATTTTAACTAGTATTTTCTTGTAGTTTCTAGTTTTGTTTGTTTGTTTTTTGAGACAGAGTTTCACTCTTGTTGCCCAGGTTGGAGTGCAATGGCACGATCTCGGCTCACCGCACCCTCTGCCTTCCAGGTTCAAGCGATTCTCCTGCCTCAGCCTCCCGAGTAGCTGGGATTAGCCACCACGTCCGGCTAATTTTTTTTTTTTTTTGTATTTTAGTAGAGACGGGGTTTCTCTGTGTTGGTCAGGCTGGTCTCTAACTTCTGATCTTAGGTGATCCACCTGCCTCAGCTTCCCAAAGTGCTGGGATTACAGGCGTGAGCCATCGCGCCCGGCCTTTCTTCTAGTTCTTTAATGGTTTTTCTTGTTTTAAGTGTTTAATCTGTCTTAAATTTATTTTGGTATATGATGTGAGGAGGAGATTTCACAATGTTTTTTCTATTGGTTAACCAGTTTTCCCCATCCCTTTTATTACTAAACCTTTCTTTGGTCACTGACTTGCAAGGACACTTTTTAATATATTTAATTTTAATTCTAATTTTTATGTATTTATTTTTTTGAGACAAGAGTCTTGCTCTGTTGCCCACGTTGGGGTGCAGTGGTGCAATCTCGACTCACTGCAACCTCCACTTCCCGGGTTTAAGCAGTTATCCTGCGTCAGCCTCCCCAGTGCCTGTAATTCACAGCTAGCATTACAGGCATGCACCACCACACCCAGCTAATTTTTGTATTGTTAGTAGAGACAGGGTTTCTCCATGTTGGCCTGGCTAGTCTCGACCCCAGCCTCCTAAAGTGCTGGGATTACAGGCATGAGCCATCATGCCCAGTCACTTTTTAATATATTTAAGGCAGCATTTAACCTAACAAAAATAGTAGCCATGCTTCAAGTATTGCTCCAAGCAAGCTTCACAAGCAGTATCTCATTTGAGCCTTGCATCAGTCCTGGGGGTAGACACTGTTACTCTCTTCATTTTAGGAATGATGCGATACTGAGGCTTAGGTTTAGTAATTTGCCTAAGGACACATAGCTAGCAAGCAGCTGAGTCTGAATTTGCACCAGAATGTCTGCTTTCCTTTTTTTTGTTGTTGTTATTTTTGAGACAGAGTCTGTCGCACAGGCTGGAATGCAGTGGCACAATCTCAGCTCACTGCAACCTCCGTCTCCCAGGTTCAAGCGATTCTCCTGCCTCAGCCTCCTGAATAGCTGGGACTACAGGCACCTGCCATCACACCTGGCTAATTTTTGTATTTTTAGTAGAGACAGGGTTTCACCATGTTGGCCAGGCTGGTCTCAAACTCCTGACCTCAAGTGATCTGCCAGCCTTGGCCTCCTAAAGTTCTGGGATTAGAGGCATGAGCCACCGCGCCTGGCCTCAGGATGTCTGCTTTCTTAAACACTGCTACAATATACTTCACTTCAATATACTTCCTTGTTTTCTTATGTTCATTCTTGAAATTTGACTTCAGAATCATTTTGTCAAGTTCCCAAGACATAAGGCCAACTAATAAACAACAACAAAAACTCATGTTGGTGGTTTTTTAAAGTAATATTAAATGTATAAATGAATACAGATTAAGTTGAATTAACCTCTTTGCTATATTAAATATCCTGATTCTTGATCACGCTGCATCTCTACTTATTCCCATTTTCTTTTCAGTCTTTCTATGCACTTTGCTATTTTTACAGTATAAGTCTTTTGTAGTTCTTGTTTTTTTTTGGATGGTCTCTGTTTTTTGCTGCCAGTGTGCCGCAGATCTTCTTGCTGTGATGTTTTCTCAGTAGAGTTTGTTGGTGGATAGGTGGGTGGATGAAGGAACAGCCCTGGTTTCCTATCACTCTCCCTGCTCCCATCCGGTAGAACAGAAGGCCTGACTGGTTGGTGCTTGTGCCTCCAAGCACTTAGCACAATGTTGGAGACATGAAAGTTCATGAAATAAATATTTGTGGAATTAAAGACTCATTACCAGTTATTAAATAGTATTTATTACACCTTGGGTTTTGGCTCTCCTGGACTAGGACAGGAAGGGCTGGAATCTACACCCACCCCTAATGCTGAGTGTGGCAGCCACTTGCTGTCTCTGAGCCTTAATGTCCACATTTGTAAATTATAGGACTGTTTAGTTCTTTCATGGGTGTATGAAACTTTTGAGTAATTTCGAGGATGAAAATGAAGAAGGGTTAAATATCACTGTTCATCAACCCAAAGTGTTTACTGCTCTGGGGAAGAAATAGGGTAAAGAAGTGATGTGGGTAATGCAAGAATACGGAGTGTGTGCAGTTTTACCTGGGAGAGAAGCAGTGGGTGAGAACAGTCTCCTTGCTGCCCTGTGCCTGTCATCCGTACAATTCCCCATTGAGTGTGCTTCTGTCACCTGCTTTACCTGTATAAATAGAGAGACTTTTGAGACACAATTCAAATAAAAAGCAGTCTCTTTGTCCTGAGCATTTGTTATAAAAATCATCAGCGCACAGGATTTTTTTCTTGTGGTTTGTTTTTCCCCCTGCCTTATCTCTGGATTTTCACTGGAGCCATTCTCTTCTTACAGGGACATTCATACCACCACCGGGAAGATCAAGAGAGCTGTGCTGCAGTTCACTCCTGCTAGCTGGACCTATGTTCGATGGTTTGACCCCAAATCTTCTTTTCAGAGAGTAGCCGGAGTGTACCTTTTCATGATCATCTGGCAGGTATTTTTTCAGATGCCTAGAAGTTGGGAGGAAAACAAAGACTAAAATAAAAACTTTTTAGGAATTTAGAGTTAACGTTAGTTTACATTGCTTTTCAGTGCCATACTTTACAAGATATAATATTCTGCAGCTGGCATGTAGAATAATTAAGCAAAGTGATATTATGATGCCTAAGGTCTTGCCTCATTGTGAAGACAGCTTTAAAATATGGATCTTTGAATTACAAATTAGAAACAGGTTAGATTCCATGAAATAAATTGTGTCTAGCATCCATCATCCAATGAGTTAGGCATTGGATTGCTTTTTAGAATGATCATTTTTAAGACCAAAGGAACAAATGAGAAGGCTTTTCTTACATTCCTAATTTAGTGTTTATTGGTTAAAATTGTTCCTCAGCTGTGACCACTTTGGGTAATCTGTAGGGTGCTAAATGAGTGCCAGGGAATTGGAGCCTTTTGCTGAGTCCTCCAGAGTGTTGTCCTCCGTGGAGAGAAGCTGTATTTCCAAGTGGCCCACTTCACGACGGAAGTGATTCCGACAGCCCAGGGTCTTGGCAAAAGATTATGAAGCATCTGTGTTTCTGACTGACAGCAATTTTTTCTGATGCTCCTGGCCCCAGGTTGTTTCACAACTTTTGGAGAGTAGCCAAGAGAAACCAGCTTTTGCCTTAAGAGGGTCTTTCAGAATCATCAGAAATCATGTTTTGGACACATAAACACAAAATACTCCCAACATAAGGAAAACATTAGCAGATGTCACTTTTAGGACAGACGATCTTCCTTGTTCACACAGAGACAATACCCATGTCAATAAGTGGAGTTTATGCATACAGAAGTGTATGTGAATAGTTAAGTAAGTAGTCACCATGGTTTGGAGAGGTCAGTACCTTTAAAAACAGGACCGTAGATGGGTTGGGATTAAGCTTTGCCTTATCAGGCCCAATGTCATGGAAAGCAGAAGCTTTCTTTTATTAGAAGGAAGAATGATTGGATTTGTCAAGGAGGGTAGTATAGTGCTGCTAGGGTGGAACCACCTGGTGGTATGCGATGGAGCACACCTGGATCCGGGATCCAGCCAGAGAGCAGCCATGTCCCAGCCACAAGATATTTTGTGCTACTCATCATGATGAACTGCATGAAGATGCTAACCTCAGGGAAAAGAACTACTGCTCCCAGCTGAAACTTGGACCAACCCTTCACACCCACTTTTAAGGACTGCCTTTGGTAGAGGATCCGCTCTGTCCCAGGCGTGTGCTGCACAAGTCCATCGTCATCTCTCAGACGTGTCTCCAGCTTCTTCTTTTGCTTTTTTTTGAGATGGAGTTTCACTCTTGTCACCCAAGTTGGAGTGCAGTGGCACAATGTCGGCTCACTGCAGCCTGCAACCTCTGCCTTCTGGGTTCAAGCAATTCTCCTGTCTCAGCCTCCTGAGTAGCTAGGATTACAGGCGCCCATCACCACACCTGGCTAATTTTTGTATCTTTAGTAGAGATGGGATTTCACCATTTTGGCCAGGCTGGTCTCAAACAACTTACCTCAGGCGATCTGCCTGCCTCGGGCTCCCAAAGTGCTGGGATTATAGGCGTGAGCCACTGCGCATGGCCTCAAGCTTCTTTTGATTATTAAAGAGCTTACTTATCTACAGTGGGAATTCTCTTAGACCTGGCCTGATTTCTGTACGGCAGCATAGGTGTTCTGTGGCACAGGTTTGCTTTCATGATTTCTGTATGCTGAAAGCATTTCTCTTCTGACTATCCCAGTAGATCACACGTGTGAGCTGAGTAACAATAATACAAACGAGGAAACATGACAAATAGCTGATATCCTGTGCCCCTACGTGCCCATCCACCACCCCCACCACCTCTCCCTGGGCCTCCAATTGGTCCCTGCCCATAATGTACTGGCTGTTAACTAGTTTGAATAGCAACCCTTGGAAGACCACATCTATTCTCCGAAAATGCTTTGAACATACCAATTATTTCTAATTGTAGAATGTCTATTTAAAGAATAGAGGATTTTGAATTAGCACGAGGTACCAGGTTGACTAATTTCTCCGTCTTTTTCAGCTGACTGAGTTGAATACCTTCTTCTTGAAGCATATCTTTGTGTTCCAAGCCAGTCATCCATTAAGTTGGGGTAGAATTCTCTTTATTGGTGGCATCACGGCTCCCACAGTGAGGTAATTCTGCACAAGCCTGACTGTCATATGAGAACATTAACTTGCTTTAGATTGTCCTGTTTAGCATAAGGAAAGTCACATAAACTAGCAGATTTTCCATGAAAATATCATCATAAAGAATTATACATCCAGAATATGAAGAAAATGTTTTGTTCTCAGATGTCAGTAACATTAACCAGACATTAAAAAAGGGAAGCACTTGATCAACACCACACCATAGTACTATCCATTATCATCAGATTCCTTTACAGTCTTGGACTGCTGATCTTTTTTTCTCCTATAACATCATATTAGAAAAAAATAACAGCATAGTGATGCTGAGTTTTTTAAAAATGAGATTACTGGAAAAATGCAAACGTTTTTATGGTAGAACTGAAGTCATAAATGACATTATTTTTTGAATGAGGCTTTTAGCTTTTTCAGACCCAATTAATTTAATTTCCTTTTAAAAAGGCCCTTCCTGCAGTCCTCCAGGACAACTGAGATAAGCTTGGGTGTTCCCGCCATTATCCCCTGGATTCATGTGGGGCCCTAGAGGTGAGGCTTATTCAGACACCATCCCTCAAGTAGGCTGGTTCCAGTGCGGTTCAAAGCAAGCATTTTCATTTGTTTCATTTTTCCTATTTAGAAACGGCATTTGGGTTTTATAACTAATATGGAATACTGGCATTAAAGAGTAGCAAGACCAAAAATCTGCCAAAGGTACAAATATAATCTAAGTAGTTAAAAGAGTTAGCTTTTCAGAAGCTGTAAGATTGCTTATTTCATTATTTTTAATGTGCTTGCAAACCCCACAAGCAGCGGGCCTTACTTGCCAAGGACGGTAGATCCACACCTTGGTCAAACAGACCTTCCAGCCAGCACCTCTTCTTGTTATCATTCATTATTACCAAAAAAAAAAAAAAAAAAAAAAAAAAAATCTCCAGATCCTGGATTCAACAAACCAAGTAAGACACGTCCAAGTCCTGAGGAGTTAAGCCTAACATTCCCATCTGTTCTTTTTGTTATGACCAGAATGGAAAAGAAGAGTGGGTAAGCCAGCAGCCCTTTGAAACTTCATAGATCAGTGGTCTATTGCAGTCATTATCTCATAAATCCTGTTTTTTCTTAATGGTTTAGAGTACCCATTTAAAATGTAATTTAATTTGAGACTTTACAATTTTTTCAGAAAAGATTCACTGCAGCTCTTTCATAAAATTAAGAGCAATCAATAAAGTAAGAATGGAAAGAAGTTTCTTCTTAGAACAGAATAGCAAATTACATATGATTTATCATAAAATTTCAGTATTAAACATTCCAAAACAAAAACTAGACACTAAAAATCCAATGTTTTGAACTCTTGAGAGATCCTCAAAATTTTATAATACCCTATGGATTTCTCCACAACTCTCTTTGTTTAAAAAATCAGGCACTTCCTGTGCCCTTAACACTGTTTGAGGCAGTTCCCATGTAAGGAGGTTCTTTGACAAATTACTTGGAAAGATGGACGTGCTGCTAACGGATTTTAACATAGCCACCCCATTTAGCAAATGTTAGGTCCTGAAAGGAGAGTTTAGAGGCTTCAGTGTAAATCGTACACACCACATCTCCAGCTTCTTCCTTCTTTATTAGACTTTCACACGAATCTGCTTTGAGAAGATATTTGAGTGAACATGCTTTTAATCTGATAATATAAAGTACAATATAAGGAAATGGGTCCAGTTAGAGGGTAAAGTAGCTAAAATGGTCAAGACATATTAGGTCATGACAATATGAAGTTAGAGGAGAAGCTATATTCTTTATAATTAGAATTCTTCACTCTGGTCTTTGGGGTGAGGAGACAGTAGTTTATGGATGAGCTTCAGGTATCTGTGAATCCCCTGAACTTTAATGCAAAGTGTTATGCCTTTGTCATAGCTTTCGTCAAATCCTCAAAGAGTCAGTGACCCCAAAAAGATGATGAGTTTCTGGTTCAGATGCTGCTGCTGCAGGGGTGGCTTGAGTTTCAGGGGTACTTCCAAGACTCCAAGCCATGCTGTCCCACACAGAAGCCACTCCCCAGCTGTGGCTGTTGAGCACAGAGATGTGGTCGGTCCACAATGAAACGTGCCGTCCGTGGAAACTACACACCAGACTTTGAAGAGTTGGGGCCAAAACAGAATATAAAATACCTCATTATAATGTTTTAATATATTTGTTTAAATATTAGTTTAACATATTAATAAAATGGATTTTATATGTTCCTTTTTACTTTTTTAACACGTCTACTGGAAAATTTAAAATTGCATTTATGGCTTGCATTACATTTCTACCGGATGGTGCTGTTCTGAGCCTTTCAGCACCATGTCATTGCCTGTTTTTTTCTGAACTTGTCAGTAACATTCCAAGTAATTGGCACTCAATGGCAGTGAGATATAGCTGGGGTCCCATTCCAGTTTCTGAAAGGCAAAAATCTGTATATTTTTTGCCTGGTTACAATCAGCAACCTTTGTCCTGGAGAGAACCAGAGGGGACAACCGATGGACAGTGCTGTTCACTCTCGGGAGTCACCTCCACGGAGCTAGACATGGAAACACCCACCCGGGCTTGCTTTGGGCGGGGCTGTGGAAGTCTTACCGCTGAATCCAGACTGCCTTGCCAATAATCTGGCTCTTTTTCGTTTTGTTTTTTTTCTCTTTCTTTTTTTTTTTATAAGGCTACTCGAGTGAAGCAGTGGGAGTGGAAAAGGAACAGAGAAATCTGTAAATGGTTGTGATCAGTTAGTTGCAAACACCCTGGCACTCAGACCAGACAATAATCTGGCCCTTTAAATGATGCTCCCCGCTCCCTCCAGCCTAACCCAAATGCTGAATCTCTTACAGGAATGTTTCAACAGGCACTGGCTTTTTCTTCTCTTGAACAGAACTAGACCAGGCAGCCTGACATGGGACACGGAGGGACGGTTTTTACATTCACTCTGTCAAAGTGATTTAATTATGTCCTGACTTGCTGGTCTTCCAGCAGCTCTCAATGAATTCCAACTTTGTTCTTTCAGACAGTACTACGCTTACCTCACCGACACACAGTGCAAGCGCGTAGGAACACAGTGCTGGGTGTTTGGGTGAGTAATCTGTTATTGTGGAGATTTAAAAACCACTTAAGCCCTAAATTTCTTTGGGTATTTCTTGACCCTGTGTTAACAGCCTTTCAGTATAATTTTTCTGTGAAGGCAGGTGGACAAGATTTTATTTATATGTATGTGTGTATGTGTATATATATATATATATATATATACACACACACACACACCCATTATAGAGAAGAAATTACTTTTCACAGATATTTAAACAGTACATTCTCCCAATTAAAAAATAATACATGCACAATGATAAAAATTCAGTAAAGGATCTAGAAGGAACTAAAGATCACCCAAAGAAGTCAACCATTTGGAGATAATTGTTGTTAATATTTTAATGTCATTCCTTTACATTTTTCTGTGTGTGTGTGTGTGTGTGTTTCCAACTGTCATCTAGATTCTGAAGGGTGACATAGTTTTAAAGGCTAAAAATGTTGATACTCAGGTTAGATTTAGGAAGGTTCCTCCTGACCGCTAGAAGACTAAGGGCCATTGTCATTTGTTTCTCATAAGTTCTGTGTGGTAAGCTTGATTTTCTTACCCAAAGTGGTTGCAGCGTAAAGGGTGATAAGATGGATTTGGTTTCCTTTGTTCATGATATAGCAGGAGGGAGGATTCACACATCTCCCAGATTTCTGACAGAGCAGAGGCAGCGCTCCCGCTTCTTGTGTGAGGGCCCTGTGTCCTGGAAGAAGGGATGCGGGCCGCTCCTTCTAAAGGATTGTCCAAGGAGGAAATGGGCTTTCCTGCATTTGAGCTCTTCTCTCCCACTCACACATTCTTTCCACGTGCACTTTGCTTTCATATTTAAAAGTCCTTAGCAAGGTCTTATTATTCTGCTGTGGAGTGGATTTCTTTTTCTACAGAATTGTATCGATTTACGTGTTGAGGAAAATAGGTGGGTCAGAGAGAGAGGTCGTGTCATGACAAGTTTCTTTCTAATTGGACAACCATAAAACACCATCCACATGGAGGGAGAAATGGCAAAGGTAAACTCCACTATGGCAGCTCATGCCTGTAATCTCAACAATCTAGGAGGCTGAGGCGGGAGGATCGCTTGAGGCCAGGAGTTTGAGACCAGCCTGGGTAACATAGCGAGACATTGTCTCCACAAAAAGTGTTTTAAGTCGGCCAGGCATGATGGCACATGCCTGTACTCTGCGACTCTGGAGGCTGAGGCAGAAGGATCACTTGAACCCAGGAGGTCAAGGCTGCAGTGAGCTATGATTGTGCCTCTGCACTCCCACCCGGATGATAGAGCAAGACCTCGTCTTTCTCTCTCCCTCTTTTTTTTTTTTTAAGGAAAAAAAAAAAGGAAAAAAGTAAACTATGCCGAAGAGTGATAAACACTGCCCCAGAAAGTTGTGGCTTGTTTGAAAGTGATTAAAATATAGTGAAATGCAAAGGAGGGATCATTGGGCTAACTTAGTGTGCTTTACTGAGAATTGAGAACCCCCGGAACAGTGTGATATCAAGATTGATGAATCTTGTGAGAACCAGTGAGCTGTGCTGAAAAATAATAAAGCCCACCTCATAAATCACACCCAGTGGATCCTCCTGTGAGTGTGAACAACCATGAGAGCTGCCCCCTGCACAGTCCACACTGCCAGCTAGGGAAGGTGAAACAGGAACCACAGCCTCCCGCTCTCCTGACCCCGGAGGCCACCCACTTCCTTCCTCTGCCCCAGCTCTATCTCCCCGACGTTTTGTCATTATTTCCTCTCCTATCAAAACAGAAAACACTTAAGTGTGTGGTTTCCTTTAATCACTAGTAGCTGCTTTATAACTTTCTTTTCACTAATTTTGGAATGATCTCAGACTTTGGTAAGGTGGAGAAATGAGAGGGAGCAGTGCCCTAAATAGTGACTTTCTGAATGTTGCCTTTTGGGAGGTGGAAGGGGAAAGGCAAAGGTCAATTAGGAGTACCCGCCTGGGGTTCTTTCCCAGCACTCCAAACTTTTTCTCCTGAAGAGGGTACTTTCTCTTCTATAAACATGGTATCCTCAAAATGTTTTTATGAATTACTTGCTGTTGTAGCTAAATACATGTCATCCCTAACAGTTGTGCCATAGACTGAGCTTTTAAACCTTTTATACGAAAGGTGTTGCACTCAGCAAAGAGAGGGCGCCATCCAGCAAGGGAATGGGATCCCTGACAGGGAGAAAGCAGCCACGTGGAAAGGTGGGCTCTTTCTCTATTTAGATGTCACATGGTATTCCTTCAGCTCGGTGGGAGTTTTGGGGCCAGACTGATGTGAACAAATTCCCCAGGTGTGGGGTTTATGTCATCTTTGTCTTTTCCCCACTCCACCCCAATTAGAATTGAGCTTCTCTGCCTCAAAAAGAGTATTGGCCCAGTTTAAATAGAAGCAGTGTTTTTTCGCCTAGTGCTAGGAGGAAGGTGGCCAAGGGTCTGCTGGAACAGCAGTGCACAGTTGGCTTTTCCTTTTCCTGGGAGTGCATGGGGTGGACCCTCACGGGAGAGTGAGCCTACCCTGCCTGAGGGCCCAGGACTGCATCCTGCCTCCCAGAGGCAGCCAGAGCTGCTCCTCACCTGACCAGTTTCCTCGCTGCCTGTTATCCCACCTCTGCTAATGTGTCCATCACAATAAGTTCCCATCTCTGCTGGTCTCCAAGGTCAGCTCCAAACCAGCCAGTCCTTTCCCCATCCTCTTCTCGGATCTTCTATACAGTATCTGCCTTCTTGAAACTGTCCTTTTCCCTCTGCAACATCTGTCCTGGATTTCCTCTCACTTTTCTCTCCCCTTTGTTGACTTCCCATTCTTTTTTTTTTTTTTTTTTTTTTGAGACGGAGTCTCGCTCTGTCGCCCAGCCCAGGCTGGAGTGCAGTGGCGCGATCTCGGCTCACTGCAAGCTCTGCCTCCCGGGTTCACGCCATTCTCCTGCCTCAGCCTCCCGAGTAGCTGGGACTACAGGCGCCCACAACAGCGCCCGGCTAATTTTTTGTATTTTTAGTAGAGACGGGGTTTCACCGTGGTCTCGATCTCCTGACCTTGTGATCCGCCCGCCTCGGCCTCCCAAAGTGCTGGGATTACAGGCGTGAGCCACCGCGCCCGGCTGTTGACTTCCCATTCTATCCCTCTCTCCTCCTTACAATTTCTCGTAATTGTGCTTTTGTTCTGTTGTTCTTCCAGGCCCATAGTTCGGGCTTTCTTTCTTTTTAAATTTTATTTCTTTTGAGACAGAGTCTTGCTGTGTTGTCCAGGCTGGAGTTGAGTGTCAGTGATCACAGCTCACTGCAGCCTTGACCTTCCAGGCTCAAGCAGTCCTCCCACGTCAGCCTCCCAGGTGGCTGGGACTATAGGCATGCACCACAGTGTCCAGCTAATTATATTTTAGTTTTCGTAGAGATGGGGTTTCACCATGTTGCCCAGGCTGGTCTTGAACTCCTGGGCTCAAGCAGTCCTCCCACCTTGACCTCTCAAAGTGCTGGGATTATAGGCATGGGCCACTACCCAGCCCAGACTGTCTGTCTAAAGGGTAGATGCAGCTATGAGCATGAGCTTCCTTCTAGGAAGAGGGCGCAAACACAGGGGAACAGGTGTCAGGAGGGGAGTCCCTTCCCAGCAAAAGGGTGTCACCGCCGTCCTGCTGGTATAGCTTTATAGCCAGTTCCCCTTCTCCTCATGACTGTGTCTGTTCATCCTCCCCGTATCTTGCCACACCCCATCCCCTCCACTCAAGTACACCTCCACTGACATCTCAGAAGCTCTGACAGTGGTTACAAAGCTTTTGTTTTTTTAGCAGCTGACCTCCCTGTGTTCAAATGGCATCTTGCCCCAAATCCTACTAAGTATCTAAACGACTAAGCAGAACAGTTCTGGGTTTGCCACCCAAGACCCGCTTCTCCCCTCCCCTCCTTGCCCCAGGGATTCTTTGGAAGTTAGAAAGTTCAGAGGAGCGCAGTAGGAATTGTTTCTATTGTTTATGCCACACTTAGCTCTTGCTTCCTCCAAAAAGGTGTCTTTGCCCCCGCTAATCAGAACTAGAAGCTCACTCCTGAACTTGGAGAACGCTTCATGTCATCCTGTGTGATTGTGTGGTCATTGAGCTAACATGGATTCACGTCTCCATCCATGTTATTGGAGGCCGGCCCCTGGCTGCCAGGAGAGGGGCTCACCCACCCTCTGAGCCGTCCAGGGATTGCTTGTGCAGCCGTGGAGCAGTGCGTGTGGGATGCAGCAGCCAGGTACCCAGCCTCCATGTCCCCGGCATTGCTGTGGCATCCTCAGAATCCACGTGCAGTCTTGTTGGCAAGCCAAAAACTCCTCTTCTGCTTCTCAAGTTTGGCTCACACACACTAGCCTAGAGCTTTCATTCCCCAGATTCCTACAACAACCCTGCTAGCATGCCTGCTTCACTCAACTCACCGAAGAGCTCCTGACTCTGGGCTCTGCATTAACATCATCTTTTTTCCCACCTTGTGGAGCTGGCTCCACAAATCGGGGGTGCTGGGAGTACGCGCGCCAGTAACCAGCCCTAGGTCAGGAATCTGTAGTGCCTGCTCCCAGCAGAAGCACCTCAGGCTGCCCAAATGTTTATTTACCTTTTAACCTTGCTAAATCAAGATACAGGATGGTGGATGGCACCACAGGGAATGGAGGCCCTGACTGAATTCCATTAAGCCACAATTTGGCCACCTAGCTTATCCTGGGAAAGTTCAAAGAGATTTAAAGTTGAACTGAGTAAAGGGACCTATTGCTGAGCTGTGTGGAGGAACCCCCAGCCCCCCTGGGGGTGAGGAGGTAGGAGGAGGTAGGTGGTCTCACACTGGTGGGCTTAATACAGGCTCCCACTGTGCTCAAGCCTTGGGCCTCAGCCGTAAACTAGCCGCCCTCTGAGTCTTGGTAGAAAAGTAATGTTAGCCTTCTGGAAGGATGCTATTGATGAGGACTCCCTCTAGTGGGCCAGAGGTAATGGTGGGGGCAGTTGCTGGCGGTTACAGGAGCCCATGTGATCGTTGGGTTCCCACCACTTCTCACCATCTCCACAGCCCCAACCTGAGTCCCCGTGTCTGGATGAGCGCAGTAGCCTCCCTGCCTCTGCTGTTGTCTTCTCACACAGTTCTGTTCAGCCAGCAGAAGGTTTTTGAATATTCATCACCATGCTGTTCACAATAGCAGACATGGAACCCACCTAGGTGTGCATCAGTGGTGGACTGGATAAAGCAAATGTGGTACATAGACACCATGGATTAATAGCCATAAAAAAGAACGAGATCATGTCCTTTGTAGCAACATGGGTGGAGCTGGAGGCCATAATCCTAAGCAGGAACAAAAAACCAAATACCGCATATTCTAACTTAAAAGTGGGAGCTAAACATTGAGTACACATGGACATAAACATCAGTGTAATAGACACTGCTCACTACTAGGGAGGGACGAAGCGAGGCATGGGTGGGAAAACTACTTGCTGGGTACTATGCTCACTACCTGGGTCCAATATACACATGTAGCATTCCTCCACATGTATCCCCGTATGTAAAATAAAAGCTGAAAATTAAAAATATATATATATATATATCTATATATTTAAAATATATATTAAGCAAACTGGCTAGGCATGGTGGCTCATGTCTGTAATCCCAAGCACTCTGGGAGGCCAAGGCGGGCAGATCACGAGGTCAGGAGGTTGAGACTATCGTGGCCAACATGGTGAAACCCCTTCTCTACTAAAAATACAAAAGATTAGCCAGGTGTGGTGGCACATGCCTATAGTTTCAGCTACTTGGGAGGCTGAGGCAGGAGAATCTCTTGAACCCAGGAGGCAGAGGTTGTAGTGAGCTGAGATTGCACCACTGCACTCCAGCCTGGGCGACAGAGTGAGACTCTGTCTCAAAATAAAATAAAATAAAATAAAATTACATATATATATATATATGGAGAGAGAGAGAGAGAAAACCATGTTAAACCCTCTGCTCTAGACCCTCTAGGATCCCCTCAGACTAAAAGCCAAGCCTAAGGGTGGCCTTCTATGTCCATGCTATCCTGACCTCAACTCAGCCCTTTCCCCTGATTCCTGGCCCTTCCTTGTGCCTTTCCCATGCCCAGGCCTCAGTCCAGGACTCTCCACACTTATATAATCCCATAGCCGACCCCCTCACCTCCTCCTAGCCACCTTCTCATGAGACGTGCCCACACACACAGACAATGGCTTAGCTAAGAATCCTCAGCACATTGAAGCAAATCATATCCTAAAGTCACTAACTCAAAAACACTGGTCTTCAGAAAAAACTTCAGGTTGGCCAGGTGCAGTGGCTCATACCTATAATCCTAGCACTTTGGGAAGCTGAGGTGGGTGGATCACTTGAGCTCAGGAGTTCAAGATCAATCGGGGTAACATGGCAAAACCATGTCTCTACAAAAATACAAACATTAGCTGGGCGTGGTGTCGTGAGCCTGTAATCCCAGCTACTTGGGAGGTAGAAGAATTGTTTGAGCCTGGGAGGTGGAGGTTGCCGTGAGTCGAGATCATGCCACAGCATTCCAGCCTGGGCAACAGAGTCAGGGACAGTCTCAAAAAATTAAAAAAACAAACAAAAAAAATTAAAAAAAACTTCAGGTCATTATGAGGCCAATGATTGGATTCTGGCCAGTATTTTCTTAAAATGAAATAAGGATGCAAATTGTCTTATGAAGCTTTTGTTTCAGTGCGTGAGTGTGTGTGTGTGTGTGTGCGCGTGCACCTGTATACTGAATCACAGTGAAAATTATGTTTCTTGCCATGGTTCTTAATGGGTCTTAAATCACAAAAGTTTGAGAAACACAGCTTTAGTAGGCCAATCAGCATGCTTTTAAAAGGGGCCTCAGGCTGTCTCATGTCTATAATCCCAGCACTTTGGGAGGCTGAGGTGGATGGATCATTTGAGGTGAGGAGTTCCTGACCAGCCTGGCCAACATGGTGAAACCCTGCCTCTACTAAAAATACAAAAATTAGCTGGGTGTAGTGGCACGCACCTGTAGTCCCAGCTACTCAGGAGGCTGAGGCAGTAGAATCACTTGAACCAGGGAGGCAGAGGTTGCAGTGAGCCGAGATTGTGCCATTGCACTCCAGCCTGGGCGACAGAGCTAGACTCCATTGAAAAAAAAAAAAAAAGTAGGGACCCTCAAGTCTAGTTGAATATTCAGAAATCTTTCATAATGAACTCAGGGTGTTCCCTCTGGCTTATGGGTAGATAATCACACTTATGTCCTGGGCTCAACACTCCCAGCATAGGAGTTTTTCAGGAAGTCCCAACCAAAGATAAAATCATCCTTTTTATGTCTCCTCACTGCACAGACTGGAATACCAAACATGTAACTGCCACCTAGCCTCTTAATCACAGTCTAGACTTCAGAAGTACAGTGAAAAAACCTGGCTTCCTCCACTGAAATGATGCTTTCTCACATGTGGTACGCTTTGTGGAGCAGCGCTTTAAAGATTCAAGCCAACCACTTGAATCTTTGTTTGGTTTGGGCTAGGGGAAAAGATAGCCCCAGACTCTCTAAAGACACATTCCGGAGACTTTCTGTTGATTTTGCTGCTTTGCTGACGTGGTTCTAACTCCAGGCATTCAGGCCTTCAGTTGTTTCGAGCCATCCGCACTGTTGATGATGGCAGTGACCACTGTGTCTGCCAGTAAGCTGGGGTGCCAAAGGCCTTCTTAGCCCTTCTTGCCATTTTTTTTTTTTGAGACAGAGCCTCACTCTGTTGCCCAGGCTGGAGTGCAGTGGTGCCATCTTGGCTCACCACAGCCTCTACTTCCCAGGCTCAAGTGATTCTCCTGCCTCAGCCTCCTGAATAGCTGGGACTACAGGTGTGTGCCACCATGCGTGGCTAATTTTTGTATTATTGGCAGAGATGGGGTTTTACCATCTTGGTCAGGCTGGTCTTGAACTCCTGACTTCAAGTGATCCGCCCGCCTCAGCCTCCCAAAGTGCTGGGATTACAGGTGTGAGCCACCATGCCCTGCCCCTTCTTGCCTTTTTAGAAAACATCTGTGTGAGTACACCATTCCTGGAATGTCCAGATCTTATCTTGAGCAAGGAATGCATAAAATGGACTTGTCTGAAATCACTATTCTTATGCTGCCTGGGATCTCATGGCCAACTGTGTCAACCTCACCTCATCCATTCTTACCTCCAAGTCCTGAACCTTTAGAAAAGCCCATTTTTTATAGCCATAAATGAAGATACAGAACACAAGAGTGGCTTTTTTAATGCCTTAAAGGGGAAATATGAAGTGTGTGGCATTTCCTTAAACAAAAAAATTGTATTTAGCACAATCTTTTACATATCAAGAGAAGGTAAAGGGTTTATATTGTCACCAAAAATGGGGCTATTTAATCTGGAAATTCTTAGAAGGCTGGGAAGGAATGTGATTAATGCCTTCAAATTATTGAAAGACTCCCTTGGAAGGGTCAAACTCACCCCGTGTGGCAGCCAGCTAGCCTCTTAATCACAGTCTAGACTTCAGAAGTACAGTAAAAAAGCCTTCAGGGTTCCTCCACTGAAATGATGCTTTCTCACCTGTGACATGCTAGGGCAATGTCAGGACCCAGGGTAGGAGGTATAGGAGGCAGATACCAGCCTGAGACAGAGAAAAACTTTCTAACTGCTAAAGAGTTTGACCAGAAAAATAAGCCACCTTGCAAAGGTAGTAGGTTCCCTGTGCCTGAGAAGGTTCCAGCAGAGGCGGCGTGATCACCCACCCTTATAGCAATGGAGGGACTAAGTTAGGTGATGCCAGCGCCCTAGCTATTAAAATTTATGAGTCATGATTTTGGTCTGGGAAGAAGGCAGAGGTGAAAAATTCTTTATTATTTCCGAAATAAATGCCGTTGGCTCGAACAGTGTTATTTTGTGGGGTACCTGCTACCAGTGTTTGGGGCAGAAATCACGTGATGAGTTGAACTTTTTGATTCAATCATGCATATTTTGGCTAATGTGTATCCTCTGGTAAGACGGATTAATACTTACCCTCTGTTCTCTGTCTGATTAGGGTCATTGGTTTCCTGGAGGCCATTGTCTGCATAAAATTTGGACAAGATCTCTTCTCTAAGACCCAAATACTCTATGTTGTGCTTTGGCTTCTTTGCGTGGTAAGTCATTGCATTTTACCCAAAAGCATTAGCTAAACTCTCATAGTATTGCTTTAAACAGAGGGAGAAGAAGTTGTGTGTCAAAGTTCCTTAGAATTTCATAAAAAGATGTTCTGTTGTGATTGTCTGAGACTGGCCACCAGCCTAATTTCAAGAATAAGACACACCTACACAGTATCTGAAATGAGTCACCTGAGCAGGTTACAGTCTAGTGCCCTCGTCAGGTATACCCCACGTGCATTTACTTCACTCATGGGAATCTGTCTACACGGCCTACACATTTAGGGACTGCCATGAAGGGACAAGGAAGATCACAGTGCACTTTGCTTTCTCATCATCATGCCGTATACATCTTAACATACATATCATTGCACATGGATTTATATATAAAAGGACATATGGTGATTCACAGGCAATAAAATATGTTTTGGAAGATAATTCGATCCTGCAATTTCTGCCTTCCAGGCCCATGTTATAACCCAAGTCTGGATATAACCTTCCACTCTGAAGGGAAGAGCCTGGAGGGACGCCGGCCTAAGCCTTGGTTCTTTTGCCCTGGGGCTCTTCCCTCACCTTTCAAATGAAGTAAGATAGCACCCAGTTACACATTTTGTGACTGCCATTCTTTATTTAAATATTTGAAGTTATTATTTTGAAGAAAAGTTCTTATTTTATATTTAAGCTTAAGATTTTTCACTTAGTCTAGAAAATGTATTGGGCTTTCTAAATAATCATAGAACATTTCAGCCATGTGCAAGTAGAGAGAATAGATGGCCCCTCATGAACCCATCATCGGTTATTAACTCAGGGCCAATTGTGTTTCCTCTTATGTTGTACCCACGGCCCCAACCGCTAACTTATTTTGGAACGGATCCACCTTTAATATTTCAGGATGGATCACTAAAAGAAGCTCAGGATGCTTTTTAGGTTTAATGCAACCACCCTACCATTATCATATCTGAAAAAGAATTAACAGTAATTCCTTAATATCATCAAGTACCTAATCAGTGTTCAAATTACTAACTTTTTCTTAAAGCTTGTATTTGCTTAACAATGTATTTGAATCCACATTCACCCATCGTGACTGGTTGGCATGCCTTTTAAGTCTCTTAATCCATAGGTTTTCCTTCTATCGCTAACCCTCTTTCCCTCGTAATTTATCAGTTGAAGAAAGCAGCTCTTTTGTCCTATAGATTTTCCCACAGTCTGGATTTTACTTATTTTTATCCTATCTTATAATTTAACATATGTCTTTGTCCTCTGTATTTTCTGTAAGTCGGTAATTGGATCTGCAGGCTTAATCACATTTGGGTCTAATTTTTTCTTTTCTTTTCTCTTTTTTGGCAAGACTAACCTTTGTATTTTTAATGTGTCTTTTATCGCCTTTAACGGGATCTATTTTTAGGGTTACTTGTTAGAGATCCTAACTGTGCCAAGGCACAGTGAGCCTGTTCTGTCCTGTTTCATCTTGAACAATAGAGGGGAATAATGATCTCCTTTGTATTTAAACTACAGAATTAATGCCCAAGTATATTTTTCCATGTCGGTGAGACTAAATGTAAGGAATCGGTTAAGGAAATGTGTCAGAAGTGCCCAGAGATTTTCACCATGCTTCTCTCGGATATATCTCTGGCCTGTGCACCTCAAGTCTGAATTGTAATAGGACCTGACTGCAGGGGGCAGAGGTGGGTGCCCTCTTCACTGGGTACCAGAGAACCACCTGCCCACAGGGAGGGTGAGATAGGCAGTACTCCCAAGACGAGACAGACAACCCTCCTCACCACCGCAAATCACAGGCCTCCCAGCTGCCTCCTTACCACTGCCCCCAGGCAGCAGTGACCAGAAAGGTCTTCTCAGGCCACCTACCCAGGCAGTCCTCTCTGGTCCCTGTCTTAGTCCATTTCCTGTTGCTACAACAGAATACCATGGGCTTGGTAGTTTACAGAGAAATTAAATCACAGTACTTTATTTGGCTCACAGTTCTAACAGCTGGGAAGTCCAAGAGCATGGTATCTGGCAAGGGTCACCCCATGATGGAAGGGTGGAAGGTGGAAGTGAGCATGTAAGACAGCAGGAGGTGGGCCGGACTCACCCTTCTTATCAGGAACCCACTCTCACAATCACTAACACACTCCTGTGATAACAATCCCACTCCTGCAATAATAGCATCAATCCATTTATGGGGTGCACTCCTCATGACCTAATCCTGTTTTAAAGGCCTCACCTCCCAATATTATTACACTGACAGCTAAGTTTCAACATGAGTTTTGGCAGGGACATTCGAGCCATAGCATTCCACCCCTCACCCCTGCTTCTCACGTACAAAATACATTGATTTCCCAAAAGTCTTAACTTGGCCCAGCATCAACTCCAAAGTTCAGAGTCTCATCTAAATCAGACATGAGTGACAGTCAAGGCACAATTCATCCTGAGGTGAATTAATCCCACATGGACACCACCACAGTTTCTGGCCTATACCTTCCAGAGTGGTAGCCCAAGCCACACCAAGGTCCACTTGAGCCACAGCCAAGAAGAACTATGCCAGCCGTGAGTGTGTGAAATCAAACAGGTCATCTACTTCCACAATACAATAGTGGGACAGGCATAGGATAGACATTGCAAATCCAAAAGGGAGAAACAGGCAAGAAGAAAGGGATAAGCAGTCCCAAGTAAGTCCAGAACCCAACAGGGAAACATTACATCTTAAAGCTGGAGAACAATCTCCTTTGACTCCATGTTCTGCATCCTGGCCTGGGGCAGGAGT
Source organism: Macaca nemestrina (assembly GCF_043159975.1). Classification (NCBI taxonomy): domain Eukaryota; kingdom Metazoa; phylum Chordata; class Mammalia; order Primates; family Cercopithecidae; genus Macaca; species Macaca nemestrina. Next base: position 49,077,600 of record NC_092132.1, on the reverse strand, counting down.
TAGGCCCCCAGGCCCGGCAGCTCCACCCCTGTGGCTGTGCCGGGTTCGGCCAGTGCTTCAGTTCTTCCAGGCAGGAGTTGCACACTGGCGACCCTACAGTTCTGTGGTGTTGGGGATGACCCTGCTGCCACTGCTCCTCTCTGGTGGCTCCAACCCCACATTTCTCCTTGGCATTGTCCTAGTAGTGACTTTCTGCAGTGGCACTGCCCCTGTGGCGGGTTTTTGCCTAGTCTTCTAGGTAGTTTGCCGCATCCTTTGAAATCTAGGTGGAGGAAGCCATGTCCTCCACAGCTCTTGGATTTTGCATATCTGCAGAATTAACACCACACGGACGCCACCACGGTTTATAGCTTATCCCTCCCACAGTGGTAGCCCAAGCCACACCAAGGCCCACTTGAGCCACAACTAAGGCAGCCAAGGAGTGCTCTGCTAGAATGTGGGAGTAGAGTCCCTAGGTAGCCCTGGTCAGTGAGCCCGGGGAGGGCTTCCCAGGCCTGTAACCAAAAACCATTCTGCCCTCTTCGAGTTCTGGGTCTGTGATGGGAGGGGCAGCCTTGAAGATCTCTGAAATGCTTTTGCTTTCAGGGGTCTTCCTCCCATTTTCTTGATGAATAGCACCTGGTTTCTTTCTTTCCGTGGTAATCGCTTTAAGAGTCACGTGGCCTTACCCTTAGTGTTTGGAATATGCTTTTTCACTCCTTACATGGCCAGGCTTTGAATATTCCAGATTATTCCATTCTGCTTCCCTTTTAATTATAAATTATCTTTTAGTCATTTATTTCCTCTTGAATTTCATTGTATGCAGCCAGAAGTAGCCACACAGTAGCCTGAATGCTTTGCTGCTTGGCTGTCTTCCACCGGATATCCTAGTTCATTGCTCTTAGGTTGCACATTCCAGAAAGCCTTCAGGCATGGACACAATTCAGCCAAGGTCTTTGCTACTATATGACAAGGATGCCCTTTACTCCACTTTCCAATCCTTGCTCTTCGTTTCCATTTGAAACCTCATCAGAATGGCCTTGACTGTTCATATTGCTACCAGCATTCTGGTCATGAACACTTAAGTAATCTCTAAGAAGACTGAGGCTTTCCCTCTTTTCTTCTGGGCCGTCACCAGGATCGCCCTTAATGCTCCCTTTACAGCAATACAGGCTTTTTCTAGCCTGTGCCTCCAAATTCTTTCAGCCTCTACCCATTAGCCAGTTCAAAAACTGCTTCCACATTTTCAAATATTTGTTATAGTAACCACCCCACTTTTTGGTACCAATTTTGTCTTAGTCCATTTTCTGTTGCTATAACAGAATACTGCAGACTAGGTAATTTCTAAAGAAAAGAAGTTTATTCCACCCACAGTTTTGGAGGTTGGGAAGTCCAAAAGCATGGCACTGGCATCCAGTGAGGTCATCCCATGGTGGAAGGGCAGAAGGCAGAAACAAGTGCACCAGACAGAGAGGGAAGTGCCAAACTCATGCTTTTTATCAAGAACCCACTCCCAAGGTAACAGCCTGAATCCATTCATGAGGGCTTTGCCCTCATGACCTATCACCTCTTAAAGGTCCCATCTCCTAATGCTGTTAAGTTGGCAGTTAAGTTTCAAGGAGAGTTTTGGCAAGGACATTCAAACCATAGCAGTCACCCAGACTGTAGGGACCCCTCTAATTTCTCTTTAAGTTTTAGAGACTTTCGGTTACTTATTTGACACTTAGAATATACCTCCTTACATGGGTTAGCCTTTGTGTCTGTGTGATTGTAACTTATTGAGGACATGCACCATTTCTTATGCTCCCATTGACCTCTGCTTCACTTGGTGCAGACCTCTTAGTCCGGGCTTCATTCACAGACAGTTGCTGAGTGCTCCTCCGTGCTGTGCCTGGGGCTCTAGCCACACAGATAGATGACGATGATAAGATTTACTGATGCCTACTATATGCCAGAGACTATTCTAAGCACTTTCATGAATTCCACATTTGATCTTCACACTTTGAGGGAAGGTATTTTCTTATCCCTCTTCTATAGATGAGGAAACGAAGGCACAAAGAAGCTCACTAACTTGCCCACGGTCACATAGGTAGTTAAGTGGCAGAACCAGGACTCAAACCCAGACATTCTCTGTAGGGAACTGCTCTTCATCACTGCCCTCCAAGGATCTGTGAGTTCAGATGGCAATTAGACATGCAAATTAATTATGTTAATATGTGATAAATACTATAAAAGATTGTGTGCATAAGGCTAAAGGATACTTAGAGCAGCACACATGCTGGGGTTAGTGAAGGCTCCTTGGTGATACGTGAGCAGGATTTTTAAGGGTTGCAGTGCATGGCTGGCTTTCCCCCAACCTCCCAGGCCCCAGCTAAAAACCTGGAGGCTGCTTCCTGTCCTCCATCACTCTTCAAATCAGCAAGCCACTAAGCTCTGTTAATTCGACAGTGTAGCTGAACTCCATCTCCTCTCCATTCCCACTGCCCCTGCGGCTGTCAGAGCACACATTTTCTTGCCGTTCTGCCCTCCAAATCCATTCTCCTTGCTGCTGTCAAAATGATCTTCCAAATTCAGAACTCAGTCTCTTTCTTCTGCTAAGAATCATTCTCTCTGGTTGGGGGCTTGAGAGGGCACAATAACACAATCTTTTTCCCCACCTGAGTTAAAAAATAAGTAAGAGATAAGCAAGATAGAGGAAAGATATGGGGATCAGAGTAGCATCTTCATTACTGAGAATTCACCTTTTGCAGGAAATGCTGGCTTTAGAGTCACCAGTCAAGGTGTGACTCCTCCCCAGGGAAGGAGTGAGGGGTGGAGGGAAGCAGTGAAGCTTCCTCCACATAGGAAGAAACTTCAAGAAGGAAGAAGGCCCCCCACCACGAAACCTCCTAGATGAATTATGAAATCTGCTTGTGTGTTCAGGACCTTCATAGTGGGAGCATGCCATCACATCTGTCCACGTGTACTCTATTCTCAGGCTGCACTTCTCTGCTGGTAGTTACCTAAACAAGTCATCCTTTCAGACTTCTTTTTCCCTTCTCATGCTGTTTTCTCTGCCTGATCTGAAAGACTTTCCCTGCCTTATCTACCTGGTGAAACTTATACCCCAAAACCAACTTAAACATATGCCCCCCCAATGAAATATGCTCTGACTTCCAAGGCAAGTAGATAGCTCCCTCCTTGGGACCAGTAGCACTTTGTGTGTAACTCTCAGTTCTAACCCCAGTGCAGTGGAATTTGTTTTGTTTCTATCTGTCTTCTCCACACTGCACTCCTTGCTCAGAAAGAATAAGTTGAAGTCATCCTTTTGGCCCCACTGTCTCAAGCACAGTGCCTGGTGCATAGGAAGTACTCGGCAGCTTCGTGGAGAATAAAGGAATGAGTTCAAGAAACAAAGACTTGCGACATACAGGTGACCGGTGGCCGGGGGACAAACATACAAAGACAGGAAGCTGTGAGAGTGCCCAGCGGCTCACGAAGGTGGTGACCTGTTTGAGGAGTGACAGTGAAGAGAGCGAGTTGGATGAAGAGTAGGACAGGGTCCCCTGCTCAGGAAGGGCTTTGCACGGCTGTAGTCAGAGCCCCAGTGATTTTTAAGTGGGGAAACAATGTGGTCTGATCTGTGTCTCATGGAGAAACACCATGGAGGCTGGGAGAGTCTAGAGGGAAGATGGGTTGGGGGCCGGAGGTGCAGTCAGGTGCTGCCAGGCCTACTTGACAAGTAACCGAAGCTGAACCAAGGCAGAGGCATTGAAGATGCAGAGGAAGGGCTGGATCTGAGAGTTGTTTAAGGAATCCGCTCAACACGATGCCGTTCCTGTTGTGATCACTGGGAGGGCACTTGAGTGCCACTCCAAAGGTTCTAATTAGTGCCACTGGGTGGCCACCGGTGCTAGTGACAGATTGGAGGATATAGGAGAAGCCCATTGAAAGGAGGAGGTGAATTTGGTTCAGGGGATTTGGGTTTGAGGAAGCTTTAGAATTTACAGGTGGAAGTTTCCTGCTTGACGGGAAATTCTAATCTGTCAGTAACACTGGGAAGATTTATTTCCACGTTGGTGGAAATAAAATACTTGGGAGGAGCCCATGTGGAGGGTGCGGTTGGAGTCCTGGGATTAGGTTATGAGCTCGGGAAACATGCCTCTGGGAGAGGAGCTGACTGAGGCTGGGATTCCTTAATAAGAGGTCAGGCTGGGGACGATGAGCAGGATTTTGAAGACAAGCAGAATCTCTGATTAGACTTACCAGTGATGAGACATGAGAGAGGGACCTGGCCTGAAAAGAGGCCCTGAGACGGGATGATTAGGGGTCTCCACTGCCTCCCTTTAAAGAAGAGCAGAAACAAGGTCCTGGCACTTTTTTTATATTCCTGACCTTTATTATAAAGAGCAAGATTGATCTCAGACTTAGGAGTAGAGGCGAACATTATTAAATAAGAGAGCTTCAAGTTACACTGTGATTTCTGCACCACTCAGAGAAGCAAAGCCCCTAATTACTCCCCTGGCCTGGTAAGAGAGCGCACACGGAGGAGCTTGAGATTAATGCAGAAGCAAAGATCCCGGGTGCTGGTTAGTAAGCTTTTCCAGGAGCGTGGTTGTCTGCTCGGCTGTCATTAATTTGAATGCTCATTACCATAATGTAGAAGCCAAGCTGGGGTCCTGCGCTCTCGTTGCCGCCAGCCCCCGTGGTCCTGGACAGCCTGGCTGTCACCCCATGTAGTTTCTTCTCGCTCCCCTGCCCTTTCTTTAAACGACGTGTGCAATTGCTATTTTAAATCTGAGCCTTGACATTTTCAGTGGGTACGTGCCTAGATTTCCACAGGTGTGATTGCAAACCTGTAAATTACCGGCTTCCGTTTGCTGGGACAAGTGTAAAATGGGCCTCTTTGTACGCAGGTGAAGTAGATTTGGCAATCACAACAGACCCTCTGTGTGACGATTGTGATGATAAGCACCTGTCGTTCTCCACTTGCCTGCCGTTTGCCGCTGGAGGGAGCGGCAGCTGCCACTGCCTGTCCTATTGGGCCTGGGGCTGGGGAAGGGAAGAGTCCCGCGTGCCTGCCCTCTGGTGGTCAGAGTTTGCAATGACACTTCTAGTGGAGGGACCCGCCTCCCCACAGCCCTCTGGTTTGGGGAGGTGGAACCTAACCCCCCTGCCCCCTGTGTGAAACCCAGAATGTCCTGTTTTGCTCTTTGTAAGGGTCCTAACGCATACACAGGCTTACACTCTGCAAATCATCTCTAGTCCTTCCCACTCTTTCCATGCCATGAAAATGACACACTTAACGTTGGTATATATAAGAAATCTGGGCAAGCATTAGAGTGTGTTAAAGGTTGGAAGTCATTTTCACTTTGTAGTTTTAATGTATTCATTCATGGCCTAATTTTTTGATGGAGATGAGCTTTTTAAAAAAATCCCTTTGGGAGGCCGAGGCAGGCAGATCACGAGGTTAGGAGATCGAGACCATCCTGGCTAACACGGTGAAACCCCATCTCTACTAAAAATTAGCCGGGCGTGGTGGCCGGTGCCTGTAGTCGCAGCTACTTGGGAGGCTGAGGCAGGAGAATGGCGTGACCCGGGAGGCGGAGCTTGCAGTGAGCCGAGATCCGGCCACTGCACTCCAGCCTGGGTGACAGAGCGAGACTCCGTCTCAAAAAAAAAAAAAAAAAAATTCCCTAACCTGTAGGTATATGCCAGTTTGCACGTGGGTTTAATAGGAAATGAACCAGTGGCGTTGCTTGTGCTTTTCATTCTCTCTCCACGCTGCCACTGTTCCTGCTTCCACGTAACTGGCACGGAAGAGGATGGCTAGCCGGAGTGTTGCTCTCCTTTCTTTTTTGGAACTAAGATGGCACTGTGTATCCAGCAGCTACCAGGAAATGTCGCTGATAAAGGAACTGGGCCAAAGCTAGACTGCAAGCTGCCATGATGAGAATTCACAGCCCCTGCCTTCCCACCCTACCACCAGACTGTGGCCGTGAAGAGGGGAAGTTGCTGCTGTTCGCTGTTCCCATGATGCTTTTCATCCTCAGGGATGGATACATGGATGGAGAAATAAAGCTATATAGGCATAAAGCCAATATTTGTATCAATAGCCATCCCTTAAACTCAGATCGGGGGTTTTAAGAGACCTGAGTTCCAGCTCCAATGTTCACCTCTCTGAGCTTTCGTTCTTCTTCTGGAAAATGAGAGGCAATGGAGTTAATGGTCTCTGAGGTGACCTTTTGGATCTAAAGTTATGATTCTTAGAACTAAAATTATTTCCTTGAGAAGGTCCCTCCATGCTCTCACAGCTGTCCCCACAGTTGGTGCAAGATGATAGGGGTCCAGGAAAATGACAGGTGCCCAGGTGTCCACAGGAAATGCAGGGGGAGAGATGGAGGCTCAACACCGGGATGGCTTGATGTGAATGGGTTTCTAGAGCGAGGAATTCGGAAGGAACAGGCAGTTGCTTGTTTTGTTCTGGTTGCTTTGCTTGCAGTGGGGAAGGTGAGGCCGGGGAGATTCATGGCCCTGCTCTCCCCGCTGGCCCTCCCTCCCTTCTGCCTTTGGTATGCAGTCTAGGCAGCCGGAGACTTTTCCCAAGCTTTGATTTTTTTGACATGTTTTGAAACTTTGGATTCTTGTCTATGCTTTTCTTTCCTTAAATTAGGGTAAAATTTAGGGTGTGGGGGCAGGCCGAGTGGGTGGGGCAAGTGTGGAGTAGAGATTGTCTCTGCCTCTGGGCACCCACAGGCCACACCCTCCTCATTCCACTCAGGGCCTTACAGAGCATCTTTATTTTCTCTTTGTTTTCCTATCCATATAACCAAGAAAAACAAAAACTGGGGTCAGAGTAGGGTCACTGACACTCAAAAGCCTGGAAAAGCAAGGGCAGCCCTGTCCCGCTGAGCTCCCCACCCTCTGCCCCCGGAGTGTTTGTCCTTGGGCCCTCAGGGGCCATTGTGACCTCTTCCCCCTAGAAGCTGACACACTGAGTCCTCTTAGCGCTCTCATGTGATGGGGAAACCGGGAGAGAATGGGCCCTGAAAATCAGAACTAGAACATAGAATCCTCTGTGTCGTCTTCAACAGAACCCGCAAAGCTATCAAGAAAACGCATCCCACCGTATCCCACATCTGAAAATGGTCTTTCTTGGTTTCTGATAGTAGAGTCACAGGTAGTAACTGTGGTCTTATCATAACCCTTGTTGTCAGAAGCTTTGGGTGTGCACCCTCCCCTTGAGGTCTGATCTCTGCCATGTCCAGCCGTTTTGTAACCTGCGTCCAGACGTCAATGCATTGAGCCGTCCTGCATTAATTCCCATTGAAACCCCGAAGTTCTGGGCAATTGAATTTTTTTGTGCAGCGTCATTTGTTTTTCTCTTCCAGGCTTTCACCACTTTCCTCTGTCTGTACGGCATGATTTGGTATGCAGAACACTATGGTCACCGAGAAAAGGTATGGAAGGAGAGGCAGGTTAGCTCAGAGCACATGCCTGTAAGGATATGGCGAGGCGAACACTGAGGTCAGGGCCTCCAGTCCTGCCACTGCAGAAACTGCATGTCGTAACTCATTCCCTAGCAGTTGCTGGCCCTGCTTGGGACTGCTCTGTTCAGTAGATCAATATTTTTATCTAACTTTTGTTAGACAAAAAAATGTTATGTTTGTTTGGAGGAAAAAAAAGTGATAGGAAAGCCGTGGACTGGCTTTTGGAAGCTGGGTTTTCTCCCCAGCTCTTGAACTGTGTGGAGGCCTCTTCCTGTGTTCTGGCCTGTGGCCCTTCTGGGCAAACGCTTGCCCTGACCTTCATTTAGTAGATATGAGGACACAATAGAAAATAGACATGAATGACTTTAAGACACGATGGCAGTCTGGTAGACAGTAATTTTTTTTTCAGTAAAAATAACAATTTCGTCCTTTACTTACACCTTCAGTCTAAAGAACTTAAGGCGTGTTGTGGAAGACTGATTCTGCATCACCCGGGAGAGGAAAGAACCTGGTTTTTATAGCCGAGAAACATAAGCACAGGGAGGTTCTGTCACTTGCCAGTGATGATCCCAGCCTGGGAGAGGCAGGGACGCAGCGTGCTCGCCTTTTTGCTCTGCCACTTCTCCCAGGGAGTTCCTGAAATTCCTGCACTAAGCCTGTCTCTCTCCCTAGACCTACTCAGAGTGTGAAGATGGCACCTACAGTCCAGAGATCTCCTGGCATCACAGGAAAGGGACAAAAGGTATCTTCTTGTTCGTTGTTTAAAATTTTACTGGGTCCTTGAGATGTGGAACTATTACTTATTCTTTAAGTGGAGATGATATAAGCCTTGAAGGGTCTCAGGCCTACCCGTCGAATGTCTCCTGTCACTTATTAAGAAGCATGCAATGGCCGGGCATGGTGGCTCACGCCTGTAATCCTAACACTTTGGGAGGCTGAGGCGGGTGGATCATTTGAGGTCAGGAGTTCGAGATCAGCCTGACCAACATGGTGACACCCTGTCTCTACAAAAAATACAGAAATTAGCTGGGTGTGGTGGCGGGCGCCTGTAGTCCCAGCTACTCAGGAGGCTGAGCCAGGAGAATTGCATGAACCCAGAAGGCGGAGGTTGCCGTGAACTGAGATCATGCCACTGCACTCCAGCCTGGGCAGCAGAGTGAGACTCTGTCTCAAAAAAAAGAAAAGAAAAGAAAAGAAAAAAGAAAAAGAAACGTGCAAAATGCTCACAGGATCTGAGTGAAAAACTTGGTTTATAAGAAGAGGCTCCATGTAGCTCTGCCCTTCGTGAGGGCCCCACACTGTTTCAAGCACCCTGATGGGAACGTTCTCTTGGCTTTCATCATGAGTGAACAGGAAGAATTGTATATCCGGCCAGGCACAGTGGCTCATGCCTGTAACCCCAGCACTTTGGGAAGCCATGGCAGGATCATTTGAGGCCAGGTATTTGAGACCAGCGTGGGCAACAGAGCAAGACCCTGTCTCTACAAAAAGCTTAAAAAATTAACCAGATGTGGTGGCACATGCCTGTAGTTACAGCTACTCAGGAGTCGGAGATAGGAGGGTCGCTTGAGCCCAGGAATTCGAGGCTGCAGTGAGCTGTGCTTGCACCACTGCACTCCCACCTGGAAGACAGAACAAGACCCTGTCTCTTAAACAAAAACAAAAAAAACCAAAAAACAAAAAAGAATTGTGTATCAGAAGGAAAAGGCTTTCAAAAGGGGGATCATTTTAATGGCATTTATTCAAGAGGCAGAGCAGAGCAGTGTAAGAGATTTCAGTCATGTAGTTAGGGAGCCTCCACTGGCCTCTAAGGATCGCTTTGGGAAGATTTGGGGCTACCTGGTTATTTCAAAGAATTAGACTTGTAGAATAATGACATTGAGGTGACTTCATTGGACAGTAATTCCTTGTCAATTCTTATAAGCTGATTGGGAAGCTTGGCTGAGGAAAGAAAATTACAAATACTAAAGACTGAATTTTAGTTCACAAAATTGCTCAGAGAAACGGTGGGCCAATGGAGAAGAAAGCGCTCTGTTGCAGTCATTCTCCAAAGTTCTTTTGGCATCAGGCTCATTAAAGATCTCCCAGGGGAGATACTAGCATACACTCTGCTGAGTTGCTGGCTGCCCTTTTGGGGAATTTCTCCTGAATCACGGAATTGATCAGTGAGCGACCCGTTGTGAAATCTGATAGAGATGGGCAGAGGAGCTCCCCAGGTATCTTATTTAGAACCATGCCCTTACAAACAACCTTGGCACTCACAGGATCTCCACTGAAAAGAAATAAGCAGTAGTAGAGATGTATTTACTAGATGGAATAATAAAAAAAGAAAACAAACAAAAACAGAAGTCTTCTGAGTGGGGAAAGAATCTCTTAGTCTAAGCCAAATGCTACTTACAGTGGAGACAGTAACTCTGGTAACTTTTTCTTTGCTGGCAGCCTCAGGTGGCGATTTCCTATGGGGCTGGATCAGAGCCCTGGGGCAGAGAACCCTTTGACTTGGCCTCTAGGCCAAGCAGGGACTGACCACAGGCTCAGCCGGAGGGCAGAGGCTGCCCAGTGCCCTCCCTCATGGGCAGCAGGGGCCTGAATTGTAAAGATGTTCTCCAGATCAAGTGGTAGAGGGCGTGAAATAGCTCTGATTTTATAGTGTCAAGAATCTTTCCCGACGTCGGGTTTAGAAGGTGGTGTGGAGCAGGTGAAGGGATGGAAACCCTTGGTTGCAAGGCAGGATGGGCACCACATGGTGTGTGTTCTAATTGCCCCTCGTTCGGGCTTCCATTTCACTTGTGTTCTCACTTCTGGTCCTCACCATCATGACCATGTCCATCATACACAGGGCAGATGTACACACGCTTCAGGAACCACCCAGACTTTGGGGGGCTGTTGCGTTGAACCCTGTGCTGGGCGTGTGCTCCTTCAGCACTAGTTCTTGGAGAGCTTCGCCTTCATTTATGAATGAGGCCACTAGGGGGAGTGCACGTATCAGGGAAGAACCTGTTCCCCGGGAAGCCTAGGGCGGTCTGGAAAGGGACAGCCACCAGTCTCCAGAGCCCAGGGTGACGGTGTGCTCTGATTCCTTTGGCCAGGTTCTGAAGACAGCCCACCCAAGCACGCAAGCAACAACGAAAGCCATTCTTCCAGGAGAAGGAATCGGCATTCCAAGTCAAAAGTCACCAATGGCGTTGGAAAGAAATGAAAAACCCTGGTTAATCAAAGATGTTCCAGAGTGCCTAGAACTGAGAGGGAAACGGAACTCATTTGGATCTCCCTGTGAGGAGGTCGAGGCGCACAGGGCAAGCAGGAAGAGGCGAGGGCACTTGGGGGTCATTATTTGAGATCGTAAGTCTTGTTTCCCACAGACCTGGCCGCGTCAGGCAGCTCATCGCCTGGGGGCCTTTGCCAACGTGGGGTCTCTTCTAACTTCAGCACTTGGCATGCGGTCACCGGTAGCAGTGCGGTGTGCTGGAGGGAAACGGTAGCTATTCCTTACCAGTTGCCAACAGCAGCTCCTCGCCTGCTGTATCGTGGATGCAGCATAAACATCTTTCTTCAGACAAGGCATTAACCCCATGGTTAATGGACTGGTCGCCAGTTTTTATTTTATTTTTATGAATCTACCTTTCCATTGATTGATTTAAGTTCAGGCCACTTTTCTGTCTTTTATTTGGTTACTGTTGTTATTTGTTTTTAAGTTAGGATGCTTTTTAACAGCCTTTAGAAGCCGCTGCTGAAATTGACATTGGGGGAAGGCTTCCCATTCCTTCTAGAGCAGAAAAGGGAGAGAGGTGTTGCATTCCTGTTTGGTAACCTCAGTCTCCTGTAAGACCTTCCACCACATGGCGAGTGTACACCAATCAGGAGAGGGTAGCTGCCTGCATAGGAGCCTTGCTTCCGATTATTCCCTTCCCAATGTTATTCATCCGGACTTACCCACAGTGCACAAAAGCAAACCTGCTGGAGAGGCAGTGAACACCACAGCTTCTCCCCAGCCAGGTGCCTTTTACATCGGGTTTGTTCTCCTTCCATGGTGTGTTGCTGACATTGTCACTGAGTCCCATGTGAGGTGCTGGTGAGTATTACCTTTCATCTGTGCCATGCTCTAGAACCTTGACCCTGATAGTTCACCACCTCTGATGGATCCCTGTTTTAAATAAAACAATTCACGTTAAAGCCTATCAAAGGTCTGTCTGTAAAATGCACATTTTCTTGCATCCTACTGGTATCTTCCATTGATTGTAAGCAGTCAGTGTGTTTTTCAAGTGACTTTAGGACAGTATATATGTGTTTTATATAGTGAGAAGAAAAAAGAAAAGATGTGTATTTTAAAGGGCTTATGGATATATATGTCCTACTTCTTAGACTTGCCAAGTGACCAACAGGAAATGAACAACATAGTCATTGTTTTTTCCTGTGGTAATGGTTTCCAAGTTGGATTTTTTTTTCCTCTAACAAGAGGCCAGTACCCAGTTGATTAGCTTACAGATACCAACTCACTGAAAGTAATCTCTTTTGTGCCCTCATTTCACAGAGCACAAAGGTTCGTTTCGATGTCTCTTCTTCTTTAAGGAAATCTTTAACCATAGAAGTGTCATGTGTTTCTTTTTCTGCAAAAGAATTCTGAGATGAAGGGGTTGAATGAATCATGCCAGCCAGGGTCACATCCTGTCCTCGGGGGGCCCAGGGCTCAATAGGAGATTCTGCGGGAGTGGAGAAGCGTCAGTGGCAGCTCCGCTCCCTTGGCAAGTGAGGGGTTTGGCTGTGATGAGCCTCAGCTCCAAGCTCTTAAATGTCCTCCAGCCAGCATCCGCCTGCTTCCCACAAAAGGATAGAAGAGAGGCAAAGTGTGTGTTTTATAAAACCTGCCTGCACTTTTATAACCGATCAAAGAGGCCATTTTTAAACGTAGGTACAATTTAAACATGATCGTACTTTGCAAATAAATGTCTTTTGTTTCATCCTGTGTTGTGTATCTCTAAGCATGACATACTTGTGCCCATTGGACACCTGTCTCTTCTTTCTCGTGCCTGTGGTGCCTCACTGAGTGTTTCCGGGTTCACTTTCCAGGAGCGCTGGGCCTGACACTTTCATACTCGTCTGACTGTAGCCTTGGCCCAACTGATGGAGCATGTGTGCTTCCTCCGTGGCCAGCCTACAGGAGGCAGCTGTTTCGCAGGTGGTGAATTCGACTTTACTGTGGCGTTGTGAAGAGCAGGGTGCACAGGAGACAATTTTTTCTCCATGGCTTTGTAAGAAACAGCCAGGAAAGTCCTCAGATACTTTCCATGCCCTTTCTTTGAGTTGAAACTTTCTATTTCCCTTCAGTAAGAGCTCTTTACTATAGTACTTACAAAACCAGTGCTTTCCATGGCTGGCCAGAACCACAGCTGCCATTCCTTTTAGAAGCCATACTGCTGGGTTTGGTCTACTTTTTTCACCATTTGTATGGAAATAGACCTCATATTGATGGAAATAGAATGTATATTTCAGAATCATCATTCAATATCTGAAATGATTTGATTGTAAATGATCTCATGTCCTCTGTTTGCAAACCTCCCTCTTAAGAGACAACATTGTTTTGGACCGAAAGCATGAAGGACGGTTTACGTGTTTTTCCTTAAGTAGCATTGCATTGAGTGTTAGGTTCTTTTCCCTTTTTTTCATCCTTGGTCTTCCCAAAGCTTCTTCCCACATTTCTTGTGTCTATTTTCACCATTCATAGAAACCTTGGCCAAACCACTCTCACCGCAATGCTAGGATGTTTCATGGACCTGTTAAGCATTTCGATGATTAAGACATCCTATCAATGCCAGTCTTATTTTCACTAGGACTCTGCTTTTACAGTAAACTCCTAAGGTGCGCACCCAGGAGAAAATAAAATTCTTTCCCAAATACAACAGGTTCAGCCTTCTTGGTCTTCCCTCAGAAGCCACAGTGTAGCACCCTGGAGTGATGCCTGTTTATGCCAAGGCCCACCCTTTGGAATTGGGAGGGTTTCGGGTAGAATCCTGCACTTACAGAGGCCCTCGGGGTCATTGAGAAGTGGAGGAGGTTGAACACAGAAGGGGAGGCCAAACACAAGGTGGGGAAGAAAAAATGTAACCATGGGCAGCCAGACTGAAGCTAGCCCTTTAAATACAGGGTTGGGGGGTTAACATGCACACTCTCTGGAATGTGCTCAGTGACTGCTGCAGAGTTCCTGGGCCCACCCTAATGTTTACCAGGTGGGCGTTGTTTATATGGTTCTTATTGTTATGACAACTAGAATTCCCACAGTAGACTAGATAGTGCTCCATACCATTTCCCATTTATAGGATTGAAATCAAGATGTAAGGAGAGCTGACCGGGTGTGGGACTCACATCTGTAATCCCAACACTTTGGGAGGCTGAGGTGGGTGGATCGCCTGATGTCAGGAGTTTGAGCCTGACCAATATGGTGAAACCCCATCTCTACTGAAAATACAGAAATTAGCTAGCGTGGTGGCGGGCGCCTGTAGTCCCAGCTACTCGGAAGACGGAGACAGAAGAATTGCTTGAACCCGGGAGGCGGAGGTTCCAGTGAGCCGAGGTCGCGCCACTGCACTCTCCAACCTGGGCGATGGGCGAGACTATAAAAAAAAAAACAAAAAAAAAAACTGTAAGGAGAACTAAGACGTCTGTCTGTCAGTGTTCCATTACATAGTACACCTCTTTCCTTCACATACGTGTGCACATTCCCAGGATTATATCAGAGATTTGGTTCTTTGCAAGGGTCAGTATCAGTAATGGCTGAGACTGGTGGGCTGCAGTCATGTTACTATGCCATAGAGGTCTTTACAGCATTTCCCTTATCACACTTTATTCTAACCTGATGATGGGTCTATCTCAGGTGAAGATTGCAATAGTTTCCTTAATTGAACTTTGGTATTTGATGCATTAAATAAATATGGTTTTTCAATTTTGCTATCTTCTGTGAATTTAAAGGAATTATTTCATTGATGTCTACCAAAGAGGAGAAAAAACAGTCGGATGTGAACTTTTTTTAGTTTGTAGGAATGCTGAATTGTAAAAATCTTCCTTTTCTTCCATGTTCACTAAAAAATGCCTTTAGTCCATTTCAGAAAGTTCATCTGTGACTTGGTCTACTCTGATATCCCCTTTCCTGCAGCTTGTTAGGTGGAATTTTGAAGCTGCTTTTCCTGCAAAGAGATATTCATTGTCACAGTCTAACAGTGTTCGAGGGTTTGCAACAGGGCCAAGTACCTCCAAGGCCTCACAGGGCTAAGCTGAATCTATCCCTTGTAATAATACTCTGATACTCATAATACTCTGGTTGAAGCCTGGTCTCTACCTCCATATTCAGTACACCCGGCTGGGGAGGCGGGTGACAGCAAGCTTCCTGCCCGCTTTCCTGGCAAAAGGGACTCCTAAGCCCCAGCATTGTTGTCCTCTTGGACAGAGAGGAGAAGGGTGTTGGCAGATCCCTTCCCCTCTCGTAACCCCAGTGAGGACAGTAACATCATTCAGAACATAGAATTTACCCAAGGGTTTTGCTTTCACAGCTGATGCGACCAACCACCCAGCCTCTTTAAGTGATCTGGGCTCACGCTTGTACTTCTTGTGCCCAGGAGTTAATTGCTGGTTTTTCTTTGGTACTGGAATGCTCAAGACATCACCCTGGCCAGGGTCTGCAAACTGTGGGCACCGACAGTGCCCTGCGGTGGCAGGAAGATTTGCTCAGAGCTGCGACCTCCTGCCCCTCGGTGCAGTCATCCCGGGGCGTCAGAGCCTGGTGTTCCAGCGTAGGGTGTGGCCCCTTTCTGGATGCTGAGTAAAGGAGACTCTTGTGGCTTTACAAACCACAGGAAATGAAGTTTGTCTGTCTTTAAAAGAAAATTGGTTTTCTAACATTTGAGACTAAAAAAACCAAAATACTTCATTTTCGTATCTGAAGTATACACACAATAGCTTTCATTAGAGAGTCAAATTACAGGCAAGGTTTATGTAACAATCCATACTGGAAATCTGGGCTGTAAGCCTGACTGTTCCCACCCGCCCGACAAAGGGCTGTTTGGGCTCATTCTCATCTCTCCAACTGCATATGTCATGGACTGATTAGGTATTTTATGAGTGCAGCGTGGGAAAGGCTTAAGAAAGATCTTCAGCTTTCAAAATGTTAGGGATCCTCCACCTCTCTTAGAGTGGATGAAATACAGACCAGGAGCAGGGGAATAAGAGTTCACTAGGGCCACTACTAACATGACTTCCAGACAGAGGCATTCAGAGGATTGGAGCCTTCAAAACACCCCTGTGTGGGGCTCTCCGCACCCCTTCCCTCTCGTCCCTGAATCCTCCCAGCAGCCCAGCCGTAGTAACACAAGCTTGCACACAGAGCACATGGCCAGGAGGGGCCGGAGGGGGAGCCGCCAGAGCAACACAGCCTGAGGCTCTGGGCCAGGCTGTTCCCCTGGATTCTTGTGCACATGTCTTACTCCCATCAGCAGACCACAGCCCCATAGATCCTCGCTGGCCCCAGAGCTGGCAAATGGATGGCAAGGAGCTAGTTTCCTGGTGACCGCCACACCTTTGCTCCTCCTCCTTGGAAGGAGACTCAGATGTCAGGTGCTTGCGTGATTAGAGATGGCCACACCTCCAAGCCACTCTTCAGATGACTCTGGGGGTGGCTGGCTGGTTGCGTGCTCTATGGACGGAATAACTGGTGTTGGCCTTCATTGTCTTTTGTGTCCTGTGAGTAGACAGACTCCGGCCTCGACACCCCTGTGTTTCTGTGGCCTGAAGTCAGTCGAGATGCCACCCTTGAACAGGGTCCCCATATTCCACGTGGGTTCTTTCCCAGTGTTTTGACGCATTCTGCAAACTGTTGGAAGGCAATTTCTCTCCCCTGTAGCAGCTCCCTCTGCCCTCAGGAATGTGATTTACAATCTGATGAGGCCATAAACCTCCACTTTTCACGTCTGAAAAACAGCAAAGTATGGGAAAGAATGTAAATTATAAATACTGAATTCCTATGGTCAGCACTAATGGAATGGCCTGGGTGGGTTATTTTTTTAATATGGTATGCATATGGCTTTAATTTCTAAGGGGTTGGGTCCTCCCCCACCACTGTATTTCTTGGGAGAACGGATAACAGCAAAATGTCCTGCTGTGATACAGTGTTTTTCCAAAATGAAAAAATGGCATTTTTCTGATGACTCACTGGTCAAATACTTTGAAATGCCACTCTTCGTGGAGGGGGATGGGATGGTAGGTGACAGTGACATTTCCATACTTACCACCTTGGTGATCTGGTGTCTCTCCACCCCAAAATAACCCCCAATGTTCTCACTTAGCAACCTCCTCCCACCCCACCTTAACTTTCTAGGAGGGGGTTTTCATATAAGATTTTTGAAATTCTCTTCCCATCTCTCTTATCAGTCAAGGCTCTGCTCCCTAACTGGGAACAGACTTCTGATTGCCGCCACGAGCAAGACAGACAGCCACAAAGCAAAGAGGCTGTGCAGGTTTGAGTTTCCATTCTAGCGGTGGGTCAGCGCCTGGCTTAGATTTCACACCCTGGGCAGCAGCAGCCCCGCGCTTTGCTGAGGTGGGAAAGAGCCGCCAATCACCGCGTGAATTCCTGCTGCTGTTCTCAGACCACAGAAGCCAATGTGTGGTATTGCTGTGCTGGTGTTCAGCATTTTCCCCCTTAAACCCTCCCTCGTCCCAGTTCAAAATGATGGGTGAAAGCTGAAAAAACACCCAGAGCCCAAAGTTCCCAAACTCCTATTATAACAGCCCACGCCTGCTGCAGCATCTATGAAAGTGAATAGGGCCGTGTCTTTCTTGGTGTGGTCAGTTAAGTATGCTGACGGTGGAGGAGTGTGCGTGAGAATAGGATGCCTGAAATGGCAAACATATCCACCCACAGAAACACATAATCTCACAAACACCTATTCACTCAACACTCACCCTTTGTGTCTTCTGCCGCTTTCTGTGGACCACATTTGAGTCACAAAATCCCAGGCTCAGCTTGAGTGCAATCACAAATGTATCCACCTACAGAAACACATAATCTCACAAATACCTATTCACTCACACACTCACCCTTTGTGTCTTCCTGTCGCTTTCTCTGGACCGCATTTGAGTCACAAAATGCCAGGCTCAGCTTGAGTGCAAGGCTAGCCAGACCACACGTAGGGCATGAAGGAGAGGCCGTTGTGGTTCTCAGTAACATCCACGTATGTTTATGCTTTGGCCACCCAGATCACCTCAGCTGCAGGTCCATTCATCAATACTGTGTGTCTGCCAAAGAGTTTCTGTTTATGTACATCTAAGAAATTTCAACAGAAAGGAGATAAGCCCAACACCATTATCCATTAAAAAAAAAAAAAAGTATGCATCTTGTTCTCATTTATAAGTACCCTTGGCCAGGCGCGGTGGCTCATGCCTGTAATCCTTGCACTTTGGGAAGCTGAGGCGAGTGGACCACTTGAGGTCAGGAGTTCAAGACCAGCCTGGCCAACATGGTGAAACCCCGTCTCTACTAAAAATACAAAACATTAGCCGGCCATGGTAGCAGGTGCCTGTAACCCCAGCTACTCAGGAGGCTGAGGCAGGAGAATCGCTTGAACCTGCGAGGCGGAAGTTGCAGTGAGCCAATATCGCACCACTGCACTCCAGCCTGGGTGACAGAGTGACTCCGTCTCAATAAATAAATAAATACCCATTAAGCAATGGGTGTACATGGACACACAGAGTGAAATAATAGACACTAAAGACGACAAAAGGTTGTGGGGGAGGGTTGAGAAATTGCCTTTTGGGCACAGTGTCACTTTGGGTGATGGGTGTACTGAAAGCCCAGGCTTCACCACTCCTTCATACATGCATGTATGAAATCTGCACTCGTACCTCCTAAATACACACATTTTAAAAAAATTAATAATAAAAAGTCGGCTTAAAAGCAACAGTGGCAGCCAGGCATGGTGGCTTACACCTATAATCCCAGCACTTTGGGAGGTCAAGGCAGGTGGATCACCTGAGGTAAGGAGTTTGAGACCCGCCTGACCAATATGGTAAAACCCCGTCTCCACTAAAAATACAAAAAAAAAAAAAAAAAAAAAAAAATAGCTGGGTGTGGTGGCGTGCGCCCATAGTCCCAGCTACTCAAGTGGCTGAGACAGGAGAATTGCTTGAACCCAGGAGGCAGAGGTTGCAGTGAGCCGAAATCACGCCACTGCACTTTAACCTGGGTGACAGAGCGAGACTCCATCTCAAAAATAATAATAAATAAATACATGAAAGCAGCAGCGGCTTCCCCTGGTCCAGATGGTGCCCTCTTGTGTAGACAATGTTGTTAAATGCATGCCCATCAGCTGGAGGACACTCGATGACACACTGGAACGCGGAAAGAGCAGGGCAGATGAAAGAATCACCAAACACCCTCTGAATGAGCACTCACATCAGTCAACAGGAAGTCTCTGCTATATTGTGATCAGTTTTCACTTTCACGTGGTTGACTGTTATGTTAATAGATTATGAAATGGAAGTGATAAAAAAAGTGGATGCATCAGCCTTGTATTTGAAGTCAGTTTTGTAGGGAAAACTTACAAAGGGAAATGACAGAATCAGAGTTCTAGAGTAATGGATGCTCCAAAATGTGATTGTTGGCCTGTAAATTATCTTGTATTGTCACGGGTTTTTCAGGCGACATTGCTGCGAGCAGCAGAATTGCCTTTTAGGTTTGGAACAATGGTGTAAATACAACTTCTGGCGCTCTGCTTCAGAGCCGGCCAGCTTCATGAAATCTCACCCAAAATGGGCATGAGAGAGTTGGCCCAAGGACAGAAACAAGGGTCTGCATCTTGTGTGAGATCCACTGCCTCAACCTTTTTCATTTGTACTGTTTTAGCCCTTGATTTTTAAATATTGCAAATGGTTTTATCTTGTTTTAAAAAATTCTTTAATGTCCAGCTGCTCCAATTGGGAGAGGGAAAAGGAATATTGAGGTTTTCCAAATAAATTGTTTAATATTTAATAAGATATGTAGTATCTTATTTTCACTAGGACTCTAGGATAGTGGCATCACCTTTGTGCTGTTGAGTTGCTAATGTTACTGGCATGTGATGTTTTTACCCTCCTTGGCAAAATAATTTCTATCAAAGCTAACGCTTCCTTAGGCTGTGTGCCATGGCCCTTCCTTCGTGCCTTTCATGGATTTTCTGATTTATTCCTCACGAGATCTTCACTGCTGTTGCCCCATTTTACAGATGGAGAAACGAGAGGTTTGAAGAAGTTAAGTAACTCAGGTAATCTTCTAGAATGCAGATCTTGATCCTCTACCTGAGATGTGAGAGTGTAAGAACTCTAGCTCACACACCAGATTTTTCTGGTTCAAATCCTGCCCCTACCACTAACAAGCTGTTTAACTTTGGGCAAGTTATTTCATCGCTGTGCCTCCGTTGCCTCCTCTGGGAACTGGGAATGATAATACGTACCTCACAGGGTTGTTAAGAAGAAATCCCAAAGGCATCTTTTACAAGCACGTACAACAGTGTCCAGCCCGTCATGAGTGTTCAGTAAATATGTGCTGTTATCACTGCTACGCTGACTGCCTCTTTAGAGGCAGGGAAACATTAAGAGGCAATTGTGATAAACTAGGCAGGAGCTGGTGAGGACCTGAACTAGGGCAGCCTTTGGATGGAGAGGAAGAAACAAACCAGAGAGACCTTACAGAGAGAAGCAGTGGGGCTTGATGCCAAATGAGAGGGATTCAGGATAAAGCCCATACTCCTTGGCATCTCAAGGGAGCACCAGGATCCCACCCAGCTATGTGTCCAGCATCAGCTCCTGCTGATCCCTATATCTCCATGCTTCTCCCTTATGCTTAGCACTGTGGAACCACTGGGCCTCCACACAGCCCTCCAAGTGCACCACACTCCCAGGCTCCTGCCTGGAATGCCTGCCCCTGGCATTCTGCCTGGCAAGCTCCACTCATGCTTCAAGTCTCAGTGCAAACACTCTACACTCTATTTCTGTGAAACTCCCCTTATCCCCGATGCACTTGGAAGTGCTCTCCTGTGCTGTTATTCACCTCTTTGATACCGGTGCTGTTGCGGATCTCAACTAGACTCCAGGCTCCTTGGGTGTTCATCCCCAGCACCCGGCACGCAGCAGGTGTTCAGTAAATGCTCTCAGAGTGAGATTGCAGGACAGAGGGCACAGACTAACCCTCCCTGGAGGTGACACTTCCGGTGTGGGTTGTTCCAGTTCCCTCTGATTCTGTAGAAATGCTGTAAGGGTTCTCTGGCCCATGTGCCCCTCAGCCTCCATGTGGCGGTTAGGGCCCTGCCACCTCCACTTCTTTAGCGGGCACATTCAGCTGTGTCTGAGGGCCCGCACCTGGCATTGCTTACTTTTTTCTTGTAAGAGCTCCACCAATTGTAGAAATTGATAGCCCCTGTGTTGGCATGCTAATCAGAAAATACCTTATTTCCAGGTTTCTTAGAACCTTCCTTTGGAGGTAATGACTGAGGACCAATTTCTGATCATTAGTACTTGAGCTGGGACAGGTGCCAAGGCATCCACTCTCCTCCCCCAGTACCTGCTTTGATCTTGCCAGATCCCAAAGAAGGCTATGATTTTCTCCATTGGATGCCAGTTTGTGGGTATAACTCAAACTTCAGCTTGTGTGGGATTCTCCATTTGGGATTCACAATTCTAGAGGTTCTTTAATAAAAATAATATCAAAAGCTCTTACTCTTGAAATTTCACAAAAATGAATGCCATGTGGCCCCATTGCTAGGCTAATTCCCATGCAAAGGAAGGGAGGGGACTCAAGAGCATAGCTTCATTAACTTCACAGTGAATCCACCTCTAATATAACCAGGATAACTCGCTTCACCTGCTTGGAGTTCAAGTAAGCCACATCTCATATTTTTCCAATTAACTGCTCAAATCTCGAGATGCCATTACCAGCAGGAAGTGCAGCATGTCCCTGCTGAGGCCTTCTTCCACCCCACCCAAATTCTCTTTTCTTTTTTTTTCCGAGATGGAGTCTCACTCTGTCACCCAGGCTAGAGTGCAATGGTGCGATCTCGGTTCACTGCAACCTCTGCCTTTCGGGTTCAAGCGAGTCTCCTGCTTCAGCCTCCTGAGTAGCTGGTATTACAGGCGTGCACCACCACGCCTGGCTAATTTGTGTATTTTTAGTAGAGATGGGGTTTCACCATGTTGATCAGGCTGGTCTCGGATTCTGACCTCGTGATCTGCCCGCCTCGGCCTCCCAAAGTGCTGGGATTACAGGCGTGAGCCACCGCACCTGGCACAAATTCTCTTAACAGTA
This sequence comes from Macaca nemestrina, assembly GCF_043159975.1. NCBI lineage: Eukaryota > Metazoa > Chordata > Mammalia > Primates > Cercopithecidae > Macaca > Macaca nemestrina. The sequence goes on along the minus strand of NC_092132.1, from coordinate 49,055,832 downwards.
GGTATATATTCCACCCACTGGGGTTGAAGAACTGGGCGGTCCCACCAACTTGGGGGCACTATGAGGTAGGCACTCTGCTCCACAAGCTCAACCCAGGGCAGTGAACTGTTGTCCACTCTGGCATGATACTGTTTTCCATTTCCACCCCACAGTGATAGTGCTTCCGCTTGGGCGGCTGGGTGTCACCATGCCTGAAAGTCACTCCCAAAGCACAAGACAGTGCCAGGGAGGTTGGAAGTTCAAGCCTCCAACACAGTCTACTCCACACCCAGCCTTTGCCCCATGAGGAGCCCAGTTTTCCAGCCAGGCAGCCCCTTTACTCATGAGGAATCCCTTTGTGGGCTTGGTATCCACCCAGAATCAACCTAATCCATCCAGGAGATTCCCATAAGGGCTACCTCAAAAGGAAAGAGGTGGAACCGTTGGCCTCTGGAGATTTGTCACCTCCCCGGAACAACTTGCTAATGGAGAGTATTGCAAGTGGGTGCTTCGCTGGGCCACAAAAGCAAAACAAAAAGTTCTGCTGCAGCAGGTCCCCAAGTTCCAGTTTTATGGCTCTTTCCCCATAAGGAGCTGGCTGGATCCACTTCAGTGCATCTCACAGTTCCATGTGAGAGCTGCTTCCTTCCTGATGGAATCCACCGCCCTTCTGGTTTTCAGATGGGACTGCAATGTTTGTGGGGGATTTTCCAGAGCTTTGCTGAGCCCCAGGGTCTAGGCTGCCAGGGGCTGCATCTGCTCTGCATCTAGGGAAGACGTTCTTCCTTCTGTGTCTTCTGAGGCTTAGTTACTGCTCTGATCAAAAAAGAGTCCTAAAGAAAAGGCACTTCCATTGGTGGTTCTCCCCAAACTGAACTAATTATCTTTCATCCTCCTAACTCTATCCTGTCGTGGTGAGTTTAGGTTGGGGAACTATTAAATGATCTCCCCTCCTGCATCCGCTTACTGCAAGCTTTCCAGACAGGCAATGATGGACCCCTGAGAACATTTTATCCCTGAACAAAACATATTTGTGTTTTTTGAAAATGTGTGCTCTCAAGAAAGCCGGCCCCATGTGCAACAACCTCCATTTCCAAGCAAGTGACTGTGTTAATCTGACTTCTCCCTAGTGTTAACTGAGCCAAACGTGAATCATTCACTTGGCCACAGGGAGAGGTGGACTCGTCGTTCTGTAAGATTACAATCCCATAATCCACCTACTGATCTCTTCTGCTGATGGAAGCCAGAGTCTGGGCTACATTAAAAGATGACTGGGGAAATAAAACAGAATAGCACATTTTCACCTTCTTTCCTATCCAAGGAGAGTTGCTCCCAGATGCTGTATCTGCAGTCCAACTTCTGACTGGCAAACAGTTCAAGAAGAAGGCTGTGGCCTGGATGGCAGAACACCCTGCATGAGATAGCTATCACATGCTAACACATACACATGCAGACAGGGGAGACAAGGAGCAACGAAGAAGTTTGAAGGAGGGGCTCAGGGTCAAGCCTTGGTTGAACCCCTTACATTGCATAGGTCAAGACACTGAGGCCCAGAGTAGTGCAATGACTTGGCCAGGGCCACGCAGCTGGTAATAGCAGAGCCAGGGTTCAGGCCACCTTCAGATTCCTACTCCTAGCTTCTTGCCCTTGTACACCACGTCCACCCATGAGCCACTAAAGATGAACCACACGTTGCTTGTGCAGCCTTGGGGCTTCATACACTTAGAGAATGTGTCCTTTCCACCAAACTTCTTTTTCTCTTCCCTGACACCACATTTCTCATCTTCAGAAGCCAGCTCCACTCTCTGAAGCCTTCTATCACTGACCAACAGTTCAGAACTTTAAAGGGTATGTATATACAAAAATAGGTTGCAGCCAGCCAAGGATGCTTATCAAGAGTGGCAAAAAACCCCTCAAAAGTAGAGTATCAGGAGTGGCCAACCCTGAGGTGATTTGAGGTGTTTAGAAAAAGCAAAGGACTATTATTTAAAAGGAAATGGGCACAGCTTACAAACTCCACATATAGAACAAGAGTAGGAGACAAAAGAATGGGTGTTCACTCCTTGGGAATAGAGTTCAATCTGATTGTGTCTCTCTCGCTGCTGCAGTTCCTTCTGTGATTTTTATTTTCCCTTTATCAGGGCTCATAAGCCACGCTCTAGCCCTCCGCCATGCCCCTAGTCACTTTCTCCCCTCATCTCTGTCCCCAGCCATTCTGGACTGTTTCCATTGCTTGAATATTTATCAGGTCTTTTTCATCACTGAAAAAGATGAAAAAGGTCTTTTTCATCACCTACCCTGCCACTAGGAAGCTCATCGTCACCCTTTAATTCTCAATCAGAACAGTTCTGTAGCAAGACACACAGGCTAGCTCGTTACCCCCATGGCATTTACCTCCTTTTGTGAGTAACATGAAAATCTGAGGGAGCATCAGTCAGGAATCTGCCTTGACCATGAACCTGAGTTGTTTAGATTTCGTTTATATATTCTCCATCAAGAGAATCCCGTTCAAACTAGGAAAGGCAGTGCAGACATGGATAGAAGAGAACTGAAGCCCACAATAGCAGCTGACCATGTTAGGTGCAGTAAATATGCTTCTGTTGCAGTAAATATAGTGCTGAAGTTCATAGTTGTGGTGGGTTAACCCCTGAGAAACAAGAAAGTATTGTATCAGGAGAGAGAAGAGAAAAAATAGATTTTGAAAACTGCAGGTCAACAAGCTTGGTCTTAATCCACAGCAAAATTCTAGAGCAGATTATTAAATGTGACCATCTTTAAAGAAGCAAGCATTGATCACTGGGCATTAGCAGAGGTTCACTAAGAACAAGCCATGTAGAGCTAATGTTGTATTGCTTTTACACACAGTTATCAGATTGGGAGATCAAGGGAATACTACAAATGAGCAAACAGCAGAGTACATAACCCACCTAAGCAAAAATAAAATAAAATGAAGGACCCACCTCAACTTTGGGAAACGCAGTGTGCTATTATCGTTTCCGTTGAAGATTCACAGGACACATTAGCACATTAAAGGTTCTGAGAAGTCCTGCACCAGAAAACCTATTTAATACCATCTCACTGATCAAGCATTCTACAGAAAACACTTGGAAAAAAGGATGTTTTGGATTAATTTCAGCAGGTGTTTTGCAAAGCTTTCTATTACATAACTGTGAAGAGGTAGAGAAATGAAATGTGGAGTTAAAAATAGCTCACTGGAATCACAGCTGCGTAGACAACTGTACTGAAAGAGCATTAATTAATCGATGAATTGCCACCCTGTTGGAGGTCTCCAGTGGATGTCTCAAGGCTCTGCTCTTGGTCCTGGCATGTTCAACATTCTTATCAGTGACTTGTATCACAACATTGAAGACCAGCTTTTAAAATGTTCAGATAGCCTAAAGACAGAGAAGCAGCTAATATGCTGTATAACAAATGGAAATACTCTCTCAAAACCAATAAATGAATCCAACAGGATCCCAGTGAAGCTTATTAGAAGCAATGGTTTAAGTAAAGGATGGATGAAATGTGACTTGAAACTAGCTCATATGAAAAAAACCCAGGTTGCAGCTACATCAGGATCAGCCCAACCCAAACGTGTGACAGGTCTACTACGCTTCTTAAGTCAGTGAAGCCATCCTGGGCATGCAAATGGCATGCAGGGCAGGCAAGCCAGGCAGGATGGTCTGGCCACACTGGGTATTGAACTCTGGTCTTACAGTGCATTTCGAGAGAGACATTGACAAACCGGAGCCTATTCAGAGAAAAACCAACATCAGGAGAGGTCTAAAGAACTTGTCCCCTGAGAAGGAAAGTCTGGAGAAACCAGGTCTAGATGGTCTATAAGAGAAGATGAGAGGCATGGTGATGACAGCTGGTTTTGAAAGGCAGTGTAGTGTAGTAGAAAAGCGGTGAGTTTGTGTTCGAATCTCTGCTCCAGTACTTCCAACGGTGTGACCTTAGACAAGTTTCTTAATATCTCTAATGACTCTTAATGTCTCTAATGACTCTTCGGAGTCCTTAGATGAGAAACTGTCATCCCTATTGAGTGGGACTATTGGAATGTGTTTGGAGCAGAGTAAGTGGTCAACACATGCTTGTCTTCCCTTTATCCATGTGAAGAACGGCAGTCACGGCAATGAGAAGGGTGACTATTTGCTATAGATTCATGGGGAAAATTGGGACCAATAGGAGAATTCCCCAAAGGGAGACAGATTTGATGATGAAAAGCAGGAACTTTATAATAACCAAAAACCTGGAAAACAAAAGAACTGGCTCACTGCCTTTAGGTTGACACTGGAACTTCCACAGATACTTGTAGAAGAGATCTCTGTTTGGGGTGAGAGGTGGGATTAGATGACCCCCCCAGATCCCTTTCTTTTCTTTTCTTTTCTTTTTTTATAAAAGCCATGTTTAATAGTAAAACCTTCCAGTTATACCACTTAACTGAAAGAAACATCCTTTAGCTCCTTCCTTCCAATTACAGCACACTCTCATTTTGAGATAATTTATCCTTTTCACCCAATTACTACTAGGCCTAACAACGTGTTTCCCAATTTTATACCTTTCTTTACCACTTATGAAGTATGACGTCACTGTTATGCTTTACGAGTTCTTTAAAAGAAATGTGAAATTTAAAGTTTTACTTTGAAACTATTGGATCAGAAAGTATTAAATATTACTACCACATGAGTTAAAGAATGAAATAAAAAACAAAAGTGGTGTCTATATAATCGGCAAATTACTTGATAAGACATTTTAACTATTTTATAGTTCTGCTTAGCACAAGAATAAACCAGTTCCAAAGTACTACAGTGTTTAGCATTTTTACTGCAAGCTTTAGACCATAGTGTTACTCCTCTCAGCAAGCCGTCTCTAAGAAAATGGCAGAGTTTGTGAGTACAAAAATTGTTCTATCCAGTAGGTGGTATTCTACATAATCGAGATAAGAGAATTCTTTATAAAAGTGTTATAAAAAATGCAAAATGACTTGATAATTACCATTGTCTCAAAGGTTATAAGAAAAATGCAGCAAATAGAAGTATTCATTGATTAATATTATTTTGTTTTGAGAAAGTCAGAAATGATTCTAAGAAATAAGCAATAATAATAAAAGACATAATTAATACATTGTATCTCTTTTAAGCCAAAGCACACTTTTTACCTCAAACAATACAGTTCTAACTTTTACATTCTTAATTTCCTTTCTCCAAAATAGGACTCCATTTTAAATAGAGTTCATTTGAATTGAGTTCATAATCTAAAGTCACTTTTCCCACAGGATGTTTTCATTTCAGTACATAAACTGCTAAGCGGCAAATGACTAAGTCAGTTATAAAGAATTTGTACCACAGTGAATGATAATTTATAATAACTGTCAATAGAAACCTATAAACTTCTACACCCAAGCCTAAAAGTTACTATAGTATTGAGGTCAGAGCAAACATGATTCTTCCATTTGGTCAGATTTCATTTACTAAATAATACTGTCAAGAAATCCAAAGAAGAAACTTTAGTGGGTTCTTCCAAAGCTGCATAATTTTCCAAATGATTTTCCTCTGGTTGCAGAGCCTGTTCAGTCCTTCAATCCTTTTTTAGTCGTTTAGCTTTTGCAGTGTTTTCTTGGCATTTTGTTTCTTCTTTTGCTCCTTCTCCCTGGCCTCAATCATCTTGGCCAATTTCCAAGACAGTACAGCACTTGCTAGGAACAGTGGAGTAAGGGCCAAAATAACCGCTGTAAGGAAGCCATATGGGTCCTTTGCAGCCCATTCCACAACATATTCAGCCCAAGGCTTTATATCAAACATCCTCTCTGCAGTCTTATGAAGCCTGGGGCTTATGCTTGAGTAGCGATCTCTAACTTTGTCCTGCTATTATTAGTGACCCAGGACAATCACGACTTCAGATGACCCTTGGTAGTCTGTCTTCTTGAGTTCTACTGTATACATCTGAGAGATGATTTAAATTCTATACAATTGGCTAGCCTGTCGGGGCCGCAGACCCACGGGGGCCACGTTCACTCCTGCCCCTCGGCCTTGGCGAGCGCGGGCCCCTTGTCGCGCAGAGCGGAGGGTCCTGGGGGACCCTAGGTTGGCCCAGCCATACTTTGCGCCGCCGCCATTTCTACTGGACACTGGGAGAAAACCACGAAAACGGCAGCCAGCAGCTTCCCCTACCTCGCCCCAGGGGCTCGGATCGATCCCTTTCAACTCTAAAATCCTATGATTCAAAGATACAGCTAGACTGTTTATTGTTCTCTTCTGTATGTAGTCAACTTATATATTCACCCTTCCCATTCATGTATAGTACAGTGATACTTATACGCACTTACTTAAAGTTATTCCTTTGCCATTCCCCATGTATGGGTTTTTCTCTCTCCTCTATTGGTGTTCCCATTACAGCCTAGTTCAGGAGCTTGTCCACAGTGGGCACTTTGTAAATGTTGACAGACTAATAAGAGAGGTCTGTGTATAGTAACGACTATGAGTCATTACTCATAATTACTCATACAGGCATATATTTGAATTCCTACAGGACTCCTTTGGACTCACACAGGCATGTATTCAAATCTTGGCTCTACTTCTTGGGCAAGTTTCTCTCTGGGCCTCCATGTCCTCATCTGTGAAATGGAGTAGTAATATTAGCTTTATCAGATGAAATGAAATAGAATTGTTTTAAGTCCTTGGAAAAATAGTAAGTATACAATGGATGGCAGATAGAATTATTTTCGTAGTTGCTATCAGAGTGAAAGTAAATCTATTTAATACTTATATAGGGGTTTTCTGACTACACAGTAAGAAGCTTAGGAACAAATTGGTTCTTCCCGCACCTACTTGTTTCAAAATATTTTCTTCTAAATAGTGTTCTTGGTTATACCCTAAAGCCTACTTAAGTCTATTCTCCCCTTCCTAGCAGCATATATGATTGGCACAAAGAGGAATCAACTGGAAATGAGCAAAAATGGAGAGACTGAAGTGGGCATGACTTTAGCCTAGCCAGAAAATCTATGCCAAGGCCCCAGCTGGTCTGAAGCATCCTCATGGGGAGTACCTGGCATGCAATATGTCCCTGCTGGCTACCGAGTGGGCCTCCAGCTGTTGCCACTGGAGAACTGGCCCTGCCCTCACCCTCTTGTTGTGCTCTGCAGAACAGGGGAAGTGTTCAAATGAGCATCCCCTCGGGGGCCCTGTGAGCCCCTCCAGATAGGTCCTGACCTTGGTTAGGCCTAGTCCAGCATGGACCATGGCCTGAACTGCAAAATAGTCGACAAGAAAGGAGGGGAGAATAAAGCACAGATGCTTTGTAAAGTTTGTAATTGTGGTAAAAAACACGTAATGTAAATTTTACTGTCTTAATCATTTTTATGTATACAGTTCAGTAGTGTTAAATATATTCATATTGTTGTGCAACAGAGCTTCAGAACTTGTGAAACTAGGCTGGGAACAGTGGCTCACACCTGTAATCCCAGCACTTTGGGAGGCCGAGGTGGGTGGATCACCTGAGGTCAGTAGTTCAAGACCAGCCCAGCCAACATGGTGAAACCCCATCTCTACTAAAAATATTTTTTAAAACTCTCCAGGGGTGGTGGTGGGTGCCTGTAATCTCAGCTAGTCAGGAGGCTGAGGCAGGAGAATTGCTTGAACCCAAGAGACGGAGGTTGCAGTGAGCTGACACGATGCCACTGCACTCCAGCCTTGGCGACAGAGTGAGACTCCAGCTCAAAAAACAAACAAACAAAAACAAAACAAAACAAAACAAAAACTTGTGAAACTAAACTCTTCCCCATTAACCAACTCCCCACTTGCCACCCCGCCTTGTTCCCAGCAACTGTCATTCTATTTTCTGTTTCTATGAATTTAACCACTTTAGATACCTCGTATAAGTAGAATCATACTTTATCTTTTTTATGTGACTAACTTATTTTTCTCATCATAACATCCTCAAGGCTCATTATTGTTAACCTCAGTGGCATTATTCACAGCAGCCAAAAGGTGGAGGCAACCCAAGTGTCCATCAATTCATGAATAGGTAAATATACACAAATGGTAGTATATCCATACAATTGAATACTGTTTGTCCATAAAAAGGAATAAGGTACTGAGACATGCCACAATGTGGATGAACCTTAAAAACACTATGACACATGAAAGAAGTCAGTCCCAAAGGCCACATGTTCTATGTTGGTATTCATATGAAACTCCAGAAGAGGAAAAGCTGTAGAGACAGTAAGTGGATTAGTGGTGGGCAGCACTAATGGGAGACGGAGGCAGGAAGATTGCTTGAGCTCAGAAGTTCACCACCAGCCTGGGCAACATAGCAAGAGCCCGTCTCTTAAAAAAAAAATTAACAACAAAAAAAATTAGCCCGGCATAGTGGCATGCACCTGAGGTCTCAGCCACTGGGGAGACTGAGGCAGGAGGATGGCTGGAGCCTAGGAGATTGAGGTTGCAGTGAGTTATGATTGCCCTCCTACACTCCTGCCTGGGTGACAGAGCAAGACCCTATCTCAAAAAAAAAAAAAAAAAAAAGGTGTAGATTAGTGGTTGACTAGGACTACAGGGATGGGGCAATGGAGGTAGAGTGATAGCTAAAAAGTACAAGAGTTCCTTTCTGAACTGATAAAAATGTTCTAAAATTGACTGTAGTGATGGTTACACATACCTGTGAATATACTAAAAACCATTGAATTGTATACCTTATTTTTTTTTTTTTTTGAGACGGAGTCTGGCTCTGTCACCCAGGCTGGAGTGCAGTGGCACGATCTCGGCTCACTGCAAGCTCCGCCTCCCGGGTTTACGCCATTCTCCTGCCTCAGCCTCCCGAGTAGCTGGGACTACAGGCGCCCGCCACCTCGCCCGGCTAGTTTTTTTTGTATTTTTTAGTAGAGACGGGGTTTCACCGTGTTAGCCAGGATGGTCTCGATCTCCTGACCTCGTGATCCGCCCGTCTCGGCCTCCCAAAGTGCTGGGATTACAGGCTTGAGCCACCGCGCCCGGCCTGTATACCTTATTTTTTAAACCACTGTATTGAAGTATGACTGATATACAAAAAGTTGTACATATTTAATGGGGATAAGCATACACTCATGAAACCATCACCACAATCAAAGCCATAAACTCATCCATCACCTCCAAAAGTTGCCTTCTACCTCCTTTATATATTTATTTTTTTTTAATAAATTTGTTTCTTTTGTGGCAAGAGTACTTAATATGAGATCTACCTTCTCAGCAAAGTTTTAAGTATACAATACAGTATTGTAACTGTCGGCTCTATGTTGTACAGTAGATCTCCAGATTTATGCATCTTGCATATCAGAAACTTCATACCCTTTGAACAATACCTCCCCATTCTTCCCCACCCAAGCGCTGATAACCACTATACTACTCTCTGATTCTATGAGTTTGACTATTATAGAGTTGTCATAAAAGCGAGATTGTGCACCCTTTGTCCTTCTGTATCTGGCTCATTTCATTTAGCACAACTTCCTCCAGGTTCTTCTATGTTGTTGCAAATGAGAGAATTTCCCTCTTTTTTAAAGGCTGAATAATATTCTACTGTATGTATGTACCACATTTTTTAATCCATTCATCCATTAATGGACACTTAGGTTGATTCCATATCTTGGCTATTGTGAGTAATGTTGCAGTGATTATGAGAGTACAGATGTCTCTTCAGAATCCTGACTTCAACTCCTTTGGATGTATACTCAGAAGTGAGATTGCTGGATCATACCGTAACTCTATTTTTAACTTTTCGAGGAACTTCCATACTGTTTTCCATAGTGTTTGCACCAATTTACATTTCCACCAACAGTGTACAAAGGTTCCCTTTTCTTCACACCCTCACCTTTACACTCACACACTGGTATCTTTTGGGACTTTTTTGATAATAGCCATTCTAACAGATGTGAGGTGCTAGCTCATGACTTTGATTTGCATTTCCCTGATGATTAGTGATGTTGAGCACCTTTTCATATACCTGTTGTTCATTTGTATGTCGTGTCTCATGAAATAGCTATTCAAGTCCTTTACCCATTTTTAAATAGGGTTTTTTTTTTTTGCTATTGAGTTATGTGAGTTCTTTATATATTTTGTATATTAACTTCTTATCAGATAAATGATTTGCAAGTACTTCCTTGCATTCTGTAGTTTGCTTTTTCACTTATTGTTGTTTCCTCTGTTATACAGAAGCTTTTTAGTGTGATATAATCCCACTTTTCTCTTTTTGTTTTTGTTACCTGTTTTTTGTGTAATATCGAAGAAATCATTGCCAAGTCCAATGGCTATGAGTTATTTCCCTGTTTTCCTCTAAGAGTTTTATTGCTTCAGGTTTTACCTTTAAGTCTTTAATCCATTGTGAGTTGATTTTTGCATGTGGTGTGGAATTGTGCACTTTATATGGGTAAATTGCATAGTATATGAATTATGTCTTGATAAAGCAGCTTTTGAAAGAAGATCCATACATGGCAGCAGCACTGAGGGGACCTGGTGCGGATTTGGAGGAGGAAGATTCGGCCTCTCATTTCTGTTTTCTCTGCGCTTCTGCTTCATCCTTCTTCCTGTCTGAGCTGGGCTTTCTCTACTGGCTCTCTCTCTGTCCAAGGAGAAAAGTGGCTTGCTCTACGTTCTATGGCTTACTCTATATTCCAGCCAGCTGCAGTGCCCATTAAGTAGAATCTCTCACCTGATTTCCAATTTCCTGGACAGAGACATTTTGCCCAGCATGGTCGGTGCCAGGAAGCAGGGCTGCCTGGTCCTTGCAGTCAGCACCCTCCTTAGTAAAACTGTGCAAGATGAGCAGTTCTGATCCTCAGAGGTAACAAAAGTCCATTTTCAAATTTTTTTAGATAGAACCACCATGCAGTGAGCACCTTCCATGTGCCATGTACTGTGTCAACTGCTTTCACCTCTCTAACCCCATTTAATCTCTCATTGACACTGTGTGAAAGCATGTGCTGACTCAAAGAAAACATTCTCAATTGGATTCAACTTGTGGCACATGCGTAATGTCACATCAAGGCCACAGCTGGTAAAATCATCTACTCAAGGGTAGCAAGAGGCCTCCTGCAATGGGATTACCAGCCACAGAATCTGGTTACCAGAGGGTGGTGTATTTATCTCACCAAAACACAGGGCTAGGGCTTACTCATGGTTAGTGAGCCATAGTAGCCAATAGAGAGGTGTTTCTAAAATGTGCTTTAACACCCAATCTACTGGGAAGAGAGTCTGTTGCAAAAACCTATTTGGTTTTTGAACATTAGTCATCTGTGTGTGCCCTATTTAGAAGTCCTCCTTGGCCTTTGGTTATCCAACATCACTCTTGAGAAAGAATGAGTGCTAGTTCCTGAGGTTGAAGATGGAGAGCAAGACACAAGGAAAATCCATATTTTTTTAACTTAATCAGTGTCTGTGGAGTAGGCAGAATCCAAACCACATTTTCCAAAAAGATTTTCCCTTAATTCTTAAATCCGTGTGTATTATATGAGAAATCTAATCCGTATGTTTCTTACTCATTTACACTTAACTCATCAAAGCGTTTCCTCTGAAGAACTATTTGATGTCCAAGGAGACCGTAGAGACTTTTTCCTTTTTACAAGCCTTTGTTCTTAGAAATAAAGAAGCTGCTGAAGTTGTATATGCAAAGAATAAATGAACTTGAACCCCAGAAAGGTTAAACTTTGTTTCAAGTAGGTTCTATCTTCGGAAGAAACAACTTTGGGAATGAGCTCTTTTTCTTTTCAAGTCTTTTTTTTCTTTTCTTTTCTTTTTTTCTTTTTGTGGGGTGGGGGGAGTGGCCTCCATTTGGATGCTTGAATTTTTTGTGCCAAAATAATTCCCCCTTCAACGGATGGTAGGCACTATTAGGATATCAAGTCCACCTCCTCAAGGCACTCTGAGACGGTCTTCAACTTTTAGTCGGCAGAGACCACACCTAATATTGATCTCTATCTGGTAATTTGTGGCAAAATCTGCACAGAGGGAGATGTATCCTTCTGAGAGTCCAGCATATGTGATGGAAAGAACAGAGCCCACTGATGAGAGAAGTGCCATGAAACCATCAGCTGGGCCACCTCACCTGTCCTCTAAGCAAGACCACGCCCAGGCTAACTCAGAGAAAGTGAGCCCATAGTTAACTTCTTTCATCCCCCACACTCTGAAATTTCTTCCTGAATTTGTGAACATTTGTCTCTATCCTTCACTCATGTCACATTTCATTGCCTGTCTCCTAGCATAGCTGTGACCTGGGGTTATAGGGGATGGGAAGAGGTGCAAGATGCTGTTCTTGCCCCTGAGAGGTTCATCATTTGTTTCACTGAGATACAAAAAACCCAACTGAGAAGATCACCAGATGTGCTCTTGGTAAGTGTTCGGGACTTCCAAGAAGGGAAGGATGGCCAGGGAGTGACAGAATGGGAAAAGCTTCCCAGAGCAGGTGGACCCTGGAGTTGTGAATGACAGCCTGAGCATTGATGCACCATATCCAGAAGGCACTAGGCACCCAGGGCTGGCATGCGTCGGACACTCCTTCAAATTGATGTGTTAAAAATCTTTGCTTGAATTTCACCTGCTAGAGAGACTGAGGCTGAGTGCAGAGGGCATGCAGGACTGAAGGGCCAGGGTGGACCGTCTCTATCGCCTCTACAGTTCCCAAACACATCCACCCCACCCAGCAAAACCAGAGCTGTACAGTCAGTTACCTGCCGGCTCAGTGCCCGTCAGTTACTACTTCTCATGGCCCTCGGGAACTTTACAGCCCACCAAAAGTGCTGTCTTTGTTTTCTAGTAAACACATATTTCTTTGTCTCAGTCCATGTCTAGTGAAATGAGGTTTCAACTCCCCTTATGATCTGTTATGGGATATCTATCTAACTGAGATGATGTGAAATTTGTGCAAATATTTGGCTCAATGTGTAGAGAGAAGGAACAATGCTGAAGAAGAGAAAACATGGTCTAGGAATGCAGCAGTGGCTGTTTCTCCTACATGCCAGCCTAGTCCTTGGCGTCTTACAAGCACATTCTTAATTATCTATAACAGCACCACCAAGCACATATGGTGAAGCCTGTTTCACAGAGGAAGAAGGAGGTACATAGAGGCTAACTCATTTACCCAGAGGCAACTAATTAGGAGTGAAGTTTGGATAGGAACTCAGGTTTCAGGGTGGGCACAGTGGCTCCTGCCTGTAACTGCAGAGCTTTGGGAGGCTGAGGCAGGAGGATCACTTGAGGCCCCAGGAGTTTGAGACCAGCCTGGGCAATATAGCAAGACCTCATTACTACAGAGAAAATAATTAGCCAGGCATGGTAGCTCACGCCTAATAGTCCCAGCTACCTGGGGAGGCTGTGGTGGGAAGATGGCATGAGACCAGGAGTTCAAGGCTGCAGTGAGCTGTGATCATACCACTCCACTCCAGCCTCAGTGACAGGGCAAGAACCTGTCTCTAAAAAAAGGAAAAGAAAAAAAGAAACCCATATTTCAGTCAATGACAGACAACATATACAATGGTGGTCCCCTAAGAATAATCTTGGAGCTGCCCTACACAGATGTACCATTAAAACATTTTTATCCCATATTTTTACTGTGCCTTTTCTATGTGTAGATGTGCTTAGACACACAAACACCATTGTGTTCTAGTTGCCTGGAGTATTCAGCATGATAACATGCTGTACAGGTTTTTAGCCTAGGAGCCATAGGCCATTCCACATGGCCTGGGTGTGCAGTAGGCTATACCGCCTAAGTTTGTGTACATTCACTCTGTGATGTTTTGCACAATGGCAAAATCGCCTAAAGACACATTTCTCAGAACATATTCCATCATTCAGCAGCACGTGACTGTGTAGGGCTAGGTCAACACAGGATAGCTCTTGCTGATCCTAGCCTGCGTTTGTCCACTAGGCTATGCTGCGTCTCACTCAGATGAAAGGGAAGAGCCCTTGGTGGAGACTTCTGGAGGACTATAAAGGAAAATTGGGCCTGATTGCAAAGAACTGAATGCTGACCTCATGCTTCCCAGTTTTCATGGGCTGTGATGAACAGGATGGAGTGGCGGTGGCAGACTAGAGTAAGGAAGAGCGATGAGGAGCCACTGAGAAACCTGCAGATCCAAGGGAGAGATAGGGAAACTGGAAGCAGAGACAGAGAAGCTGGAAGCAGGGGAAATGGAACCATGAGCAAAGAGAGAAGAGGCTTTGGTGATTCTGCCTTATTAAGGGTCAGAGGTGGTGTTGGAGGGAGAAGAGAGTAAGTTTCTTGTCCTGAGAAAACACTGGTGACAGTGAAACTTGGATGTCAAAGAAAGGCATGGGTTTAAGGGGAAAAAGGCTGAGTCTGTCGTGTTTGAAGTTCTGGAGAAACTTCAGCATCCAGACTTCTGGTCTGTGCTGGAGAGTGGTTAGTGCTGGACCAGAGGACTCGCCTCACACTGAGTTACTGAAAGCCGTGGTGGGAACTGCGGATGGATGGGACCACCAGGTAGAAAAGCCGAGCAGCTCCTGAACAGTGGACCTTTGGGATCACTACACTGTGTTTCTCACAATTCAGCATCGCTGCTTCTCAGTGGGGCTCTGCTGCCTCCATGGGAGAGCACTGGAAAGTAGAGGGGATGCTTTTGATTGTCCCAGTGGTTGAAGGGTGGTACAGGCCTTCGATAGATACACAGGGACACGGGGAAACAAGATGTTCTGCAATGCAGAGGGCAACTCTGCAAAGTGAAAAATTTCTCTGGGGTCCTCTGGATTTGTAGTTATCTCATTGGGCGTTCATTTAGGTGAAAAATCTATTTTGAAGTCTCTGAGCCCAGAACCTAATTACAATTTCCATATATACCTATATATTTTGCTTCATTTAAATTTATATGTATTTTTGTAAGAGTGTAACCATATAAATAGAGAGAAAATTGTACTTTGTTTTGTTGGAATTTGATTGAACTGTTTCATTTCAGGATATCACGTTTCTGCTGGCAACATCACTTCTAAAATTTGAGTGACTACTCTGCATTGACACCTATCTCATTAGTGGTGATTTTACATATTCATTGAAGCGTCTGATTATTTTGTATTAAGTGCTCTTGTCTAACAATAAATTAAAATATATATTTTTCTCTATAGATTTCTTTCCTTTTATTTATTCTTTATACTTACAGTTAGGTCATTATATTTTTTTAAAAAATTATGTGTGCATATCAGTTATTTCATCTATACAGTTTATTTCAGGAGAGTGAAGAGAGTGTTACAAATTCATTGTGATAAGGAGGGGTTGGAACTGATGGGGTTGAGAACCGCTAGTTCTAAACTAGCACTATCCAGGAGAAATAGAATAGGAACCACAAACACATTTTACATTTGCTAATAGCCACCTTAAAAAAATAAAAGGACGGAGTATTACTCAACCTTAAAAAGGAAGTAAATCCTGTCACATGATTTGACATGGCTGAAGCTTGCGGACATTATGCTAAGTGAAAGAAATCAGTCACAAAAAGTCAAATACTGTATGATTCCACTTATATGAGGTATCTAAAATATATAAATTCATAGAAACAAGAACTGGTTGGTTGCCAGAGCTGAAGAGAGAGGCATATGGGGAGTTTTTTAATGGGTATAGAGTTTGAGAGTTGCAAGATGAAGAAGTTCTGGAGATCTGTTTCACCACAATGTGAGTACACTTAACACTACCAAACTGTACACTTAAAAGTGGTTGAGAGTGTAAATTTTATGTTATGTGTTTTTTACTATAATAAGAAAATTAATAAGAGTAGGCAATACTAATTTTGATAACATGTATTTATTTAACTCAAAATATTAAAAATACTATCATTTCAATATGCAATAATCTAAAAATTACCACTGGGATATTTTATATTCTCTTTCTTGCACAAAGTCTGAATTCTGTGTGTATTTTAAACCTACAGCACATATCAACCAAGCCTGGCTGCATTTCCAGTGCTCAGATGCCACACATGGCTAGTAGTTACAGCAAATGCTAACGACACTTGTTGAGCAGACCTTCAGCACCAGGCATTGCTGTGGGTCCTTTACATAGAATCACTCTTCCCATCCTTGGCCCTATGAGGTAGGCACCAGGAAATTGAAGCACAGAGACCTTGAATAGCACACTTAATGTCAAGAGAAACTGTGGCCAAGTGGAGAGCTGAGGCCAGGCATTCTGGCTCCAGAGCCCGTGCCTTAATCACTGTGCTTCGGCACCCTCGTGGGGCTTTTCTCTGGGACTCCTGTTCTGGCCAAGTGGGTGTCCTCTTTTCCCAGTGGGATACTAGCAGTGTGCTTCCACGGGCTTGCTCTTCCATGGGCTCGCACATTCCATGAAAGTGTACTCCTGGCATCCCTCTGGGAAACTGAACCCTGGCTGCACAGGTTTTAGGGCGTCAAAATCTGGCTGGCCCCCAGGGAGCCAGTGAGACTTGTCTCTCCCTGCTTCCTGCTGAGCACAGCAGACGCTGGCCAGCCCATCTGCAAAGAAGAAAGAAGCCTGGGTTTGCTTCATAACCACCTTCAGTGTTCTCTATTCTCTACATTCCCATTAGGAGAGGTAGTGGGCTTGGTGAATCAAGACAAAACACACAGATGTGGCGGAGAGACGATCCCGACACACACATCTAATAAGGACTTGCTACCAGGACCTTGCTGGTGAATTGCTTGCATTCCAATAACTTTTTCTCCTGAGTTTCCCTTAATAAAGACAGATTTCTTCATTTCCTGAGGCTCCCTCAAGATTATACTGACAACTTCCCCATTAATTATCAAATTATGCCCCGTCACAAAATGATTACATTTGCTTCCTACCTAAACACTTCCCCTCATTTGTGAAAAGTCTCATTTAAACTAATATGCTTTTAACTTGCTCAATTTCAACACCTCCATAGAGGCTACTAATGAGCTGATTCCTTGCCCAGCTGGTCCCTCGGCCCTTCCTTGTGTTCTCCGTTCCAAGACCAATTTAGATCTTGCAGTACGGGAAAGGGGAGGACTCACCCTTTGAGCTGAATGCTTGGTGGGAGCCTTCTTGAGTGACGTGTATACTTAAACACAGGACCTTGAGTTTGAGCCCCCCACAAAAGTGATACTCCACTTGCTGCTTCCAGAAATGTGAAAATTGCTTTAGAGTGGGGCCACAGGAGCAAAACAACCTCCCAGTTTCAACGGGGTAGCTTAATGAGTCAGGTAATTAGACCCAGATTCCCTTTACAGGGGCCTCTTAATTATTATTTAATAAAGAGATGATTCCAGGCTATGACCCGCAAGGCTGGCGGCATTACAACCGTGAAGCTGAAGAAATACTTCCTCCCAGATGTTGTTCTCCTCTGGCAGGGAGACAAAGGTACTCTGAAAAGACCCCTTAGCCTTTCCTTATGGAGAATGTCATGTGCCAAGCAACTCCTCTTCCTGGCACTGTCTTCTCCAAGGTGTCAGATGGGTCACTTCACTGGAGTGCTGGGAATCAGGTCAGTCTGTTCCTCTGATTAATCCTGATCTCATTCTGCTGGCAGCAGGCAGTAGCCTGAGGCCCTGCTGCCTTCTGAAGGCTGCCCACTCATGCCAAGGCTGCTGGGAGCAGGAAGAGCTGACAAGCGTACACCAAGAGCCAGGCTGTGTTCTAAGTGCTCTCAATGCCCTGCCTCCTTAAATTTTCACACAATGTCATTATACTTCCCTCCCCATTTTACAGATCAGGAAACTGAGGCTCACTGGGGCTATGCACACTGTCCAAGGTCACACAACTAATAGTTGGGAGAGCTGGGATTTGGACCCACACACCTCTAACTCCAGAGCCTAAGGGCTTAACTTCTATGTCATATTGCTAGGGATTAGCTGACCAGGGAGAAAATTATTTGGCTATGTTTTCACGGCCAGAACTTGGGTGGGTTATCCGAGTGCTCCATTGTCATCAACATTAATGATGTATCATGATCTGGCCCCTGTCCAGGGGCATATAGAGTCAATCATGGTGACCCCATCCAAGGCATATTCCTTAGACTAGAGGTCCATTATACCAACCAGACCAATAGGAGGCCCTCCCTGGGATTTTTCATATTGGAACTTAAAAAGATGGGTGCAGCTTAGCATTTGTGAGGCCCAAGTTGCTACAGGTTATGATCCAGGTGCATGGAGAAGACAACATTGACAACACACGGAGGAAGAATTCCAGTAATATTTGAGTCTTTGATTCCAGTCCCTGAGGCACAACCGTTGTGTTTGCTATAATTCAGTTAAGTGAACCAACCAACTTCCCCTTTTCACTCAAGCTAGTCTTAATTAGGTTTCTAACTCCATTGCAATCAAAACAGTTCTAATAATCTATGCTCTAGAATTTGATGTACTGGGAACAATGGTGGAGTCTCTACAGGGTTTTAAATCTGTACTTTTACCATAAGCCAGAAATTCTGTGTTAGCAGTGAAATAATATCATATTAAAGATTTGTGCTGCATTAAATTAAATTAAATTAAATTAAATATTCTCTGGTCACAAGGGACTAAAAACTAAAACAGCTTAAGCAAAAAACAAAAAACCAAGGGGTGGAGGCACTACTAGAATACCAGAGCAACCCTGAATCCAGGGAAGAGTGGGAGACCCAGACAGGCAGCTGAGACATGGGATAGAGGTATGAAGACCAGCAAGGAGGCTCTTGTAGTGTGGGCTGTGGCAATGGCCCACAGGAGAGATGATAGGGCCAGAACCAAGGCAGTTGATTGTGGGCCAGTTATAATGGAGTCAAGAGATATTTTGTTGATAGAAGTTTTTAGACTTGGTGATTGATTAAAATTGGGGAGATGACATTGGAGGTGCCCAGGGTGATTCCCATGTGGAGGGTGATGCCGTTAGCTGAACAGTAAACGCGGGAGGCAGAGCAGATTTCGGGAGGTGCTGGAGGAGCAATAGGTAATAAGCTTGGCCGTGGGTAGCTGGCTGGTGTCCAGCTGGGAGTGGCTCCTTGAAGCTAGCATGCTGTGTTCTGGCATCATGACGAAGGTGTGCTGTGGCAGTCACCTGCTGGTCACAGCCTCAGTCCTGACCCACTCATCCTAACCAGGGCCTCACACCCCTTTCCATCTTTCTCTCAGCTCTCCCAGTCACCAAGCAGTCTTCTTATTTTTGTCCTTGCATTACCCAGCAGATTTGTCAGGACTGGTATTATCTCCCTGGTAGAACTTGGGCACCTTTCCATGGGATTCTGCTCCTTCCTGCTGCCCAGTTGAATTGACCCACCTTGGATAACTTCCTCCCTGGAGTGGCGGGAAAGGATGGCTAGCACTGTTAAAAACAAACCAAGGAGACCTGCTGTGGAAAACAGACTGCAGCCAATTTGGCTCTCATAATTCTTAAGTTCTTTTTGAAAGGTATCTATGGCCTGCCTTAGTTAAAACAAGATGAGGATTAGAGATCCCCTCTACTATGGCTACCCATCCAAGGGGTATGTGTAGGTTGCACTGAAAGTAAGACCCAGACCAAATTCTGCTATATATATAAACATTTACTGATAAGCAGGCACTATAATACACATAAGTATTTTTCTAAGCTTGATGAGATGTTTGTTCTCTATATGACACATATCTTGCATGATGAGAAAATGTTCTAGTGGCAGAATTCATGTGGGCTACTAGTCAGATTCAGGCCAGACAGCATAGAATCATCTGTTATGTGTGTGTGGCATAAGACCAGATGGAGTCTTAGGCTTGGTGGGACATTATGAAAGGTGTAAGCTGTTGAGCTTGAAAAATTCTTACACTCTGTGCACACAAGCATGGAGGGCCCTTACCGTGTTCTTAGTCATCCATATATCTTGTGAACAACTCATTTCATTAATGAAAAACTAGTTCTAAACCCATTATACAAATGAATAAACGCTCTGGTGCTGAAGGAAGACAAAGATTGCTGAAGCTCTTGCAGAAGCTACCTCTAGAGTGTGGACTTCCGATTAGAGCCTTTCAAAGCTAATGAAACACTCTGGAGTATGTATCCCTGATCAGAGGACTTCACATGTTAGTGGATCGCTCCTAAGGTGTTGATTAAAAAGAGCACACATCTCTCAGTTGATGCTGAAGTATTTAAAAATAAATTACATGCTGTATCATTCAAACCATGCACTTTCCTCGGAACTTTTGCATAAGCTGTTCTCTGCATACACTATCTTTATCCTCTTCTCGTCCTCTTTGCCTGAAAAGCTCCTATTCAGTCTTCAGGACTAAGTATAGGCTGTCATCTCCTCCAGGAAGCCTTCCCTGATCCTCATTCCAACAAGGCTAAGTTGAATGTCTCTCCCATGTGTTCTTGTAACATCTTGTGCTACTTGCTACTTCTTAGTTTTGAGAGTGAGCAGTCTCTTCCTTTGACTTGACTGTAATTCCTAGTCCCTGTATCCCTAGTATCAAGCCAAAGAGGTACTCAATTTGTTTGTAAAATTGAATTAAATTCAAAAGAGACTGATGTTGTTTTCCTTTATCTCTGCTTCCCACCAATGTATCAGAAGCGGGATCGCCCAACTGTGTACTTGGCCAAAGATTATAACTGATGAGAAGGAATGGATGAGAATAATTTGGAAAGGGCCAAATATAGAAATATTTTTACTTGTTTTCACTTTATTTATTTATTTTATTTTTTGAGACAGGGTCTTCCTCTGTCACCCAGGCTGGAGTGCAGTGGCACAGTCTCAGCTCAATGCAGCCCTTGCCTCCTGGGCTCAGGCGATCCTCCCGCCTCAACCTCCCGAGTATCTGGGACTACAGGCACACACCACCATGCCTGACTAATTTTTGTAATTTTTTTTTTTTTTTTTTTTGTAGAGACGGGGTCTTGCCACGTCACCCAGGCTGCTCTTATACTCCCAGGCTCGAATGATCCACCTGCCTTGACCTCCCAAAGCTCTGGGCTTACAGGCATGTGTCAACATGCCAGGTCTGTTTTCACTTTAGATGCTCCAAGTGTTCACTGAGTTTGCTCTTAGGGTAAGCTCTGGAGCTGGAGTTGTGGCGAGGATCTTCTGCACCAGCTGAACTCTGATATTTATCCCGAAGAGAAGAAAGCAGCCAGAAGGCTTATTCATCCGATGTTTCTCTAAGAGTCAGGCATCGACCTTCTCTATGAGCTGAGTGAAGGTCGGTAAGGTGCTGTCAGCCAGACAGAAAACCTATCGGGAGGCTGCCGACCTCATTTTGCCCACCACAGTCCAAATATCCAGACTCGAACTTGACATTTGCCAAGGTACAGTTAAACAAATGGTGGTAAAATGATGCTCACCTATTTGGCTCCACATCAAAGTAGCTAAATAGAGTTTTCAATGTTAGAATAGACTCAGCAGAAATATTGAGAGACAGGTCAGTTATTCAGAGGTACTGTTCCTTTGCAACTCTGAACTTGTAATTTTAAATATGACCAGGCCTATTATCTCATTGAGCATTTTATTTCACTTAAATGCGAAGAAGGAAGAGAAGACAATGTGGCATTTATGAATTCAAAATACTGTGAGCAAAAATATTGCTGTTTTCAGAGGTTTCAGGAGAGGAACTGGAAGAGCATCATTCCTGTCTCTCTTCTGCTCTTTTAGCCACAGGCCCAACGTCCTCTCCTATTCTCACCACAACCCTCTTAGTCCTACATGCTACTGTATCACAGAGACACATGGCTCAGCATTCTGGGGCATGAGCACAAGGCAGGAATGTTCTACAACACAGTGTCAAGAAAACCACAACTCCAGGAAATGGACTGGGCAGTGGCCACCAAGAACCCCTGAGCCCACCTTCAGTTAGAGCTGGACAGGTATGGATGGCCGGGAGCTTGCTATTCTTCCTTCTCAGTGAACAAGGGAGCTTCTGAAAAACTCTCAGATAAAAATTATTTAAATGAAGCTCACTCTTAAATAAAATCTGATGGGTTTGTACACTTGGCTCTGGTGCTTAGTAAAAATGGTCAAAAATAATAATAAAAGGCCAGGTGTGGTGGCTCATGCCTGTAATCCCAGCACTTTCGGAGGCAAAGGCAGAAGGATCCCTTGAGGCCAAGAAGTTCCAGACCAGCCTGGGCAACATAGTGAGAACTTGTTTCCACAAAAAAATAAAAGAATTAACTGGACATGGTGTCCTGTAGTTCCAGCTACTTAGGAGGCTGAGGTGGGAGGATCACTTGAGACCAGGAGTTTGAGGCTTCAGGGAGCTGTGATCATGTCACTGCATAGCTCATTACTCCAGCCTGGATGACAGAGCGAGACCCTGTCTCAAAAAAAAAAAAAAAAAAAAAAAAGAATAGAAAAAGATCTTCAAGCCCTCATCTGAAATATCTGGAGGGCCAGATGTGTTCTAGAACTCAGAATTTTTCAGAGTTTAGAAAGGTAACATAGTCGCTGACAGCTCAGTGGAGTCTGGGCCAGCCTCTCCGCAAATCATCCTGTGAGCATTTCTGCAGCAATGTATGACGATTCATCCCAAGAAAGGCAACAAGACGGTGATGAGCTTGCATTAATTCAGGCCAAGTCAGGTTTTGCCACCAAACGAATTATGAAAAAACTTTTGGTTTCCAGAGCTGTCTGAATTTCAGAACTTCTGGATGGGGGATCATGGAGCTGCAATCACATTTTCCTGAGGGGCTATTGCCCAGCTTATCTTTTTTAAGAAGAAACACTTTGACTTCCACTACACTACTTAGGAAGCCACAAACCAGCACATGGGTTTGGGCTCAGAAGCCTGACACCCTGCAGGTAAAACACTAGGAATCCCTCTCGCGAGCATTTCCTTTTCAGAGATTTTCTGACTCTGTGTGTATGTTTTCAGTTTTTCTTTCTGCGTTCTGCTTAAGGCATTGTTGTCACCCCTGTGGATCCCCACGATTGTGAAACAAGACAGAATAATGGTTAAGGGCTCACACTTCGTGCTCAGAAGGAACTTGGTTGAAATCTTACCCCTGGCACTCTTTAGTTGTTTGTTAGATTCTGGGAAGTTGCTTACCCTCTCTGAACCTCAGCTTACTCAGCTATAAATCCTCTTGCAGGGCTGTCATAAGCATTAAATGAGACTACAAAATCGCTAACATTTATGGAATGCTTGCTCTGTACCAAGCACTGTATTAAGAGTTATACATGAAGGGTTATTTCATCAAACAAATACCATCCCTATTTTATAGATGAGGAAGCTGAGGCTCAGAAAGTTTACCCAACTGAAGCCATGTTGCTATTAAATGGAGAAGCTGGTATTCAACACGAGGTAGTCTAACTCCTGGTACCCTTAACTACTCTGCTGTAATGACTCATCAGATGGTAGATAAGATGTTTTGCACATTCTTTGGAACACACTGAGCTTTCAGTGTAAGGTAATTATGATGTCATGGTGATGACGATGGCAGTGATGGTGATGATAAAGAAGGATCAAGTTTTACAGGAAACAGAATCTGGAGGAAGATCATTGAGTGACCTGGTTGCCAGTGATTATCCACGTAGTACTCCTGACTTGATGCCCTAGGGATTACCCCCAACAGCTCTATCAAATTCTTTTTAAGTAGGGTCCCAAGTATAACTTGTGCCCAGATTTTTAAATGTTACTGGTCAGGGCCCGGCGCAGTAGCTCACGCCTGTAATCCTAGAACTTTGGGAGGCCGAGGTGGGTGGATCACCTGAGGTCAGGAGTTTGAGACCAGCCTGGCCAACATGGTGAAACCCAATCTCTACTAAAAATACAAAAAATTATCAGGGCGTGGCAGTGGATGCCTGTAATCCCAGCTACTCGGGAGGCTGAGACAGGAGAATCGCTTGAACCCGGGAGGCAGAGGTTGAAGCAACCAAAATGGTGCCATTGCACTCCAGCCTGGGCAACAAGAACAAAACTCTGTCCCCAAAAAATAAATAAATAAAATGTTACCGGTCAGTCTTCCATGCCCTCTAGCTCAGTGGTTGGTACAACAATACCACTACCAGTTCCTCAGGAAACAGACTCACAGGCCAAGATTTAAGTGCAGAAAGTTTATGGGCAATTGCTCTAAGGATCCACAACAGTAGGGAACAAAGAAAATAATGTAACTGCACCAGACCACTCTGGTTCAATTTTTATGTAAGAAAGTTGTGAGCTGTTTTTCAGTTGCCAGGATCCTCCAGATTGAAGATCACCTAACCTGAACATGCCTGGATGAACCAACGACTCAACCATGGGTGGAACCTAAGGTCTCAAACTGGGGAGCAGGGACTGAATGAAGAAGCAGACCCTGAATGGCAGGATATGGAATCCAATCAGATGGAGCTCTGGTGTCACCTCATGGCAGGATCTAGTCAGATCATGCCTCCCCGGCAGCACTTCATTGAAAGACTCAATCAGTCATGGCTCATCACCATATGTCTATAAAGCCTGACCCAGTCCCCAGCTCAGGAAGACAGATTGGAGTGTTTCCTCCTGTTTCCTTGACAATTGGCTAGAAATAAAGCCTTTCTTTTCTCAAAATCCAGTGCATGGTATTGACTTTTATGTGCATTGGGAAGTGAGCCCATTGATTGTTTGGTAACAACAGGAATGGGCAGAGAGAAGAATTGCACCGTGGTGCAGTCCCATCAAAGACTTCTGCCTATCCCACAGAGAATGCTGGAGCTAAGATGGTCTGTGGGAGGCAGAATTCTAAGGCAGTCCCGAGAATTCTCACCGTCTGGTGTACACACCTCACATAATTCCTGAACCTGTGAATATGATGGAGTATCAGTGCCCATGGTTAGGTTACTAATCTATTGACTTGTTAATCAAAAGGGAGATTATCCCAGTGGGACTTACCTAATCAAGTAACTTCATAAATGGGCCTGGGCCCTCCTAGAAAGTGAGACTCAAAGCATGAGAAGGGATATTGAAGAGCCACGTGGCAAGAAGCAGCTGTTGGTCTCTGGAATGGTCTGTGGTCAACAGTGAGAAAACGGGGAATTCAGTCCTACAGCCACAAGGAACTGAATTCCATCAACAGCCTGATTAAGCACGAAAGAGGACCCCAAACCTGAGATGAGACGGCAGCCCTGGCAGGCACCTTGGTCTCAGACTGCTGGGACCTAAGTAGAGGACCCAGTTATGCTGGGCCTGGGCCTCTGACTATGAGATAATACATGAGTGTGGTTTGTGATTTATTTTTTAAATTCAACTTTTAATTTTGAGATCACTGTAGATGCACATGCAGTAGTAAGAAACAATACAGATAAATCCAGTGTACTCTTTACCCATTTTCAACCAATGGTAACGTCTTGAAAAACTATAGTATGATGTCAGACCAGGATATTGACAAGATACAGAACAATATCGTCACCACAAATAGCCCTGCTATTATCCTTTTATAGCCACACCACCTTATCGACTGCATCTCCTCCTTCCAACACCCATCTCAACCCCTGGCAACCTCTCCTCCATTCTCAATGTCTATAATTTTGTCATTTCAAGAATGTTCTATAAATGCTGTAATCAAGTATGTAACATTTTGGAATTGGCTTTTTTCACTCTGCATAATTTCCTGAAGCTTCATCCAATTTGTTGTGCACATCAGAAGTTCATTTCTTTTTATTGCTGATATTTTTTACCAATGGATGTACCACAGTGCATTTAGCTATCACCTGTTGAAGGACATCTGGGTTGTTTACAGTTTTGGGGCGACTACCAGAAAAACAGCTGTGAACACTTGTGTGATAAATACCTAGGAGTATTTATCCAGAGAAATGGAAACATGTTTACACAAAAATATAGGAGAGGTGAAGAAGAGATACAGTCATAGGAGAGATACAGTTTATACACATCCACACCAGCATTTGGTGTTGTCACTATTTCTTATTTTAGCCTTTCTGTTGCATAGTGACATTTCATTGTGATTTTAATTCACATTTCCTAATGACTAACGATGTTGAACGTATTTTCAAATGCATATTTGCCATCCATATATCCTCTTCAGTAAGGTGTTTCTTCATGTCTTTTTCACATTTTCTGATTGTATTGCTTTTGTTTTATTTTTTAGTGTTGGGTTTTGAGAGATCTTTATGTATCTAGCTACTAATCCTTTGTCAGATATGTGGCTTGTAAATGTTTTCTTGCTCTCTGAAGCTTGTCTTTTCACTCTCATAATAGGGCATTTTACACAGCAAAAGTTTTAAATTTTGATGAAATCCAATCATTATTATTTTCTTTTATGGGTCAGACTTTTGATGGCAAATCTAAGAACTTTTTGCCTAGCCCCAGATCCCCATGATTTTCTCCTGGGTTTTGTTTTCTAAAAGTTTTATAGTTTTACATTTAAGCTTGTGATCTATTTTTGAGTTAATTCTTTAAACATATGAGATTTAAGTTGAGCTTCATTGAAAAGGCTATCTTTCCTCCACTGAATTGCTTTTGTACCTTTTGGTTGGGCATATTTTCTGGGTCTGTTTCTAGGCTCTCTATTTGTTTCATCAATCTATGTGTCTGTCACTCTGTAAATACCACAGCTCTATAATAAATCTTGAAATCAGGTAGATTGATTCCTCCCACTTTATTATTCTTTTACAAAGTTATTTTAGCTATTCTGGTTCCTTTGCATTTTCATATAAAGTTTAGAATAATCGTGTCTATATCTACAAAAATCTTGCTGGGATTCTGATAGGAATTGCATTAAACTTCCATGTAAATTTGCAAAGAATTGACTTCTTTATTGTATTGAATCTTCTAATCCACAAACACACAATGTCTTTCCATTTATTTAGATCTTCTTTGGTTTATTTCATCAATGTTTTGTAGTTTTCCACTACAAAACGTACAGTTGAAGTCCTGTACATGTTTTGTTAGATTAATACTTGTTTTTTTTTTTTTTTTAGCAACTGTAAATGGCATTTATTTTTTATTTTGGTGTCTATCTGTTATGGACACCAGATACTACCTTCCTAGCTGGTAGTGTTCCAGCATAGCTAGACTTCTCAAGACAGACTGATGGGGTGAGGGAGAACTAGAAGATCCCTCTCATGGTGGTCTAAGATCCATTTTTTAAGATTCCAAATTCCTGTGTCAAGTACTATAACTTCCATCTGTTATGGATGCCAAAATGAAATTAGCTTTTGTATGTTTGTATTACATTTTGCAACCTTGAGGAACTCACTTATTAGTTCTAGGAGGTTGTTGTTTTATAGATTTCATGGAATTTTCTACCTAGACAATCATTTCGTCTGCAAATAGGGACAGTTTTATTTCTTCCTTTCTCATCTACATGCTTTTTTTTTTTTTTTTTTTTTAATTCTTTTCGTGCCTTTTGAAATTGGCCAGAACTACTTGTACTATGTTGAATAAGAGTGGTGAGAGCAGACATCATTGTCTTGTTCTGATCTTATGGAGAAAGCATTCAGTCCTTCACCATTAAAAATAATATTACCTCGAGCCTTTTGGTAGACACTCTTTATCAAGTTGAGGAAGTTACCCTCTAATTCATTTTTTTCTAAGAGTTTTTATCATGAATACATGTTAATAATTAATGAATAATTTTTTTAAATACTTTTTCTATATCAGTTGATAAGACTATGTGATTTTTCTCCTTTAGCCATTAGTATGGAAGATTACATCGAGTAATTTTCATATATTGAATCAGACTTGCATTCCTGGAACAAACCTTCCTTTGGAGAGTGGAGAAGACCATCAGGGAATGCTTTGCTGGGTTAAGCCACCTGATACAGGATGGTGAGAAGTTCAACTAGGAAATGTAGGAATAAATTTTCAGGGTGAGGTTAACAAGTACAGAAGTACTGACACATGAAACTGGCTTTCTTTTTCAATGCAACTATTTCAGGATGGCAGGAATGTTGAGCCCAAGAAGGAGAATGGCAGGATATGAGGCTAAGATACAGGTAAGGCAGAGCTCCAAGAGCTTGTATGCCATGCTCTGGACCTTGGCCTTTCACCTCAAGGTGGTGGCAACTACTGTGAGGCTGGATGCAGAGAATGATCCAGTAAAGATTGCCTTTTAGAAACTCAGTGCAAAGGGTGGACTGGAGAACAAATCCTGGAGAGGGGGACCCAACAGGGATACCACAGGAAGAGTTCAGGAAAGAAAAGATCGAGTCTTGAATTACTGAACTCATTGTCTTCCTTCTTCAAATGCTTCTCTTCTGAGCTACTGACTTTCCTCATTCACCCTTCTACCACTCCTACTGAAGGTCATCTTAGATTCTGCTTTTTCATTTCTTCTACATTCAGTCAGTAGAGACTATGTCTTCATTCTCCCTGTCCCTTGGCTCTACTTGCTGCCATCAACTCAGCCTAAAGTATTCATGCTCTCCTCACTAGCCTCTACTTCTTACTTCTGTGTTTTTTCGACCTCCAACCCATTCTCCATCTTTGCTCTTGCTTTCATCTTTGAAATTCCTTGTGTTGTTTGTTTGTTTGTTTTGGAGAGAGTCTTGCTGTGTTGCCCAGGCTGGAGTGCAGTGACATGATCTCGGCTCACTGCAACTTCCGTCTCCCAGGTACAAGCAATTCCCAAGCCTCAGCCACCCAAGTAGTTGGGATTACAGGCGCATGCTACCAAGCTTGGCTAATTTTTTCGTTATTGTATTTTTAGCAGAGATAGAGTTTCGCCATGTTGCTCAGGCTGGTCTCGAACTCCTGAGCCCAGGCAATCTGCCCGCCTGGGTCTCCCAAAGTGCTAGGATTACAGGTGTCAGCCACTGCGCCCGGCCAAAATTCCCTGTTTTAACCAAATCACTTCCATTTCTCTACAAAAGTTTCAGGAAGGGTCTGCTTGATCTGATACCAGTGAAACAGACTCCTGGCTGCTTGGGGGCAGGGACTGAGGTCTTAAAATAATTGCTTTGAGAGGTCTTGGGAGAGATCTTGTGTGAATTGTCATGGGGTTCCCAGTGGAGAGGCAGCCATCTGCAGATCTTTGTGCCTGAAGAACTACCGCCCCTTTAAACCCTGTTCGTTTCTCCTGTGTCCATTCCCTCAAGTAGACTAGCCCAGGATGGGCACACAGGAGCACTCACAGGTACTTGCTGAATTGAACTAATTTGAATATTATTGTTTCAGCCAGCCTATCGCTTTATAATTTGTTTGTAATCTTATCTGAATTTCTGGGACTTTTCTTCTTGCTGAAAAGTCTGCTCCTTCTTACTTCAATGTTAGAAGACCCTCCCCTCTCCATACTTTGCTATGCTCAGCCTTGGACTTATAGAAGGCAGGAGTTCTGGGTGTTCCTTGGCCACTCAGATCCCCTGGCTACTGAGTGTGCACCAAGATGATCCCGCCAGGCTCTCAGGGCACTTCTTAGTCTGGATTGTGACAGCCTTGGGGTCATGAATTGAACTGTCTTTGTTAATTTTTTGGTACGGGATGGGGAGAGGCAGGCATAACACTCCCGTCTGCCCATCCAGGGATGGAACAATATTTATTTAGTAAATGATTGTTAATATTTGGTTAGATGTGAAATCCTGAGGAAGTAATTTCAAGAACACAAACCAACACCCAACCCTCAGACTCCCTAAATCTAGTCTGTCACCACCCCCAGCCCTCACTACATATCGGAATGCCAAAGACTGAATTCTTTACCTTCCTTCATTCTCTTCCTCTCAGATCTGCTCCCTAAGCCCTCTTTAAGCCCCTTTATGTCACTACACAGCCCAGGCATCCACTCTCAGTACTATTTCTACCTGACTCCTCCTTCTTCTTTCTTCCAGTCCTAGGTTGTTTGTTCACACCTGTCATATCTCCATTTATAACAGCTATTAGGGAATTCCTCTTCAACCCCAGCCCTGTCTGCATTTGAGGACTATCTGCTCATCTCTCTGCCATGACCTCTGGCCTTGGGTCCTCCTGCTTCATGTGTCAGGAACAATGGTGGTGGTATCAACAGTAAGAATTGCTTTGAAGAGAGTCTTCAAGGTGGCTTTGGAGTGTTGTGAGGATGTGCTGGATGCTTGGTCAAAGGACAAGAGAACTTCAAAATGGAGACTTCTAGGAATCACCTGTGGAAGGGAATAGAAAAACACAATAGCAGATCACAAATTGCTCTTTGCCAAGGTTTTAGCTTCCATGACCCCCTATAAAAAAATCAAACCCTGATCCTCCAAAGTTGGCAGTGAAAGAAAAGAGCCTTTATGTGAATAAGGTGCCTGGATCTCATGGCCCCAACTCTTGGGGGAGTAGCTACCTCTTTAATCTTCCTGCCCAAGCCCTGCCCATAATACTTCTCTCTGTGTCCAGTCCATCCAGTGAAATCACGTTGGAGAATAGATACTTTTAACTAGAACACTGGGATCCCCTGCTATGTCACCCCAGATTTCTGTCCATGTTTTGCCACTCAAAGCCCTTACCACCAAGATCAAAAATAGCTGTAATTGGTTTATCATCCTCAGATTGTATCTGTGTCATTCATCTTCTTATTCTAGATCACAGCTCAGTGACTGCCACAGGATAGATGCCCAATAATTGTTTGTTGAATGAATGAATAGATGGACTTTGCTTAAGGCTCCAGGATATCAGCAGAGAAAGCAGACCCAAAGTGCTACTTGTAAGTAATCTGGCTTCCAAAATGTAAAGTACTCATCTTGAGCTTGCGTTCCTCTCCAGGGCCTCCCTGCCTACCACCCGGCATATCTCCACATCAATCCCTTCCCAGCTGGTAGTATTCCAGCATAGCTAGACTTCTCAAGACAGACTTATGGGGTGAGAGAAAATTAGGAGATCCTTCTCATGGTGGTCTAAGGTCCATTCTCCAAGATTCCAAATTCCTATATCAAATACTATAACTTCCTTGGGCGATAAATTCTGGGAATGTCTACCTCGTTGTGGGCTTACTCTAGGTCAGAAAGAAAAACAGCTTTCATCTCCCTTGCCAACTTTCATCAGTTTCTCCCTGAAATATTCTATTAAGAATTAGCCAGAAAGAGTAGGTGATCAATTAACAGAGTGTGCCATGGATGTGGGAGGGAGAAAAGATAGCATTTATGGAGTGTATTTCCTGTGGTCTCAGCAGAACAATCTGTCTTTATACAACAAAAGCGATCAATATCCACACTTAGAGGGATTATTTTGTACTTATCCTTTAAGGTTTCAGACGTCTTTTGACAGTCTCCACACCTTCTACTTGGCTATGGAGACTTGAAGAGGGGGAAATTTTAATAATTTGTATCAGTTCTGAGGTGATTTCTTTTTTTTTTTTTTTTCCAAATACAACTGAAGCTGAAGGAAACAACTACAACAGGATGGTATTACTTAAGCCCAATTCAACCATTATTATTTTTTAAATTTTATAACTTTATTAAGTGTCTTCAGTGGAATGCCATGCTCTTTGTTAAGCATCATCCCCAAGCTTGGCAATGGTGCATGGATAAACCAGGAAGAGCTCGGAAGCTCCCTCTCTGCCCTGCGCCACCAGGGTCTAAGACACATCTTCCAACAGGCCCCCAATGAGGTCAGGCTCAGCATCTCCACCAGGACTCTTTCTATTAGAGCTCCTGGTGGGAAACCAAGAAGGGCAGCTGACCACTAGTTACTTCCTTTTCAAGAAATCCCTCAGACCACCACTAGGGTAGTGGCTGATGGCAGCTGGGGAAGGCCTGAGTGGGTTGCAGTTGGTTCTGTGTTTGAACCAACATAGGAGTGCTCAGCACCAGGAGACAGAGGGCAATCTGACCCACTTTTCCTCACCAGTGCTGACCCTGGCTGCAGATTGGGAGGAGAAACACCAAATGCCACAAGGAGTTGAAACAAAAGGTGGGGGGATAGTAGGCAGAGTGGAGGGAGAGAGTCATTGACAGGAATGAGATGGGAGAGGTGGCAGAGACAGCATTTGGGTGTTGAAATTACCCTGTGAATTTTTTCTGGTACTTTCCGGTAACTCTGAGCCTGAACGTGTGCATGTGACATGTCTAAAACTGTGACTTGTTTAAAGCAATTGTTTGAAAACCATCAGAACCAGAAGCTGATAGAAATAGGCTTCTAACTTAAATATCTAAAGGGGGGATTTCTTCCTAACTTCAAGAATGTGACCAGCTCATCAAAAGCAAGCAAGCAAGCATCAATGCATCACCTTGCTCAGCGTGTCTCAGTTCAGCTTCCTACGCTATCTTCAGCTGTTTCTCAGATTTAAGAGTACTTAGTCTTTCTTAGGAGACAGCATAGCTTATTTGCAAGTAAAGGACAACACCCTGTTTGATAGTAAAAATTGAATATCTAGAAAGTGTTTATTTTCCTACTGTTTAAATTTTTTTTTCCAGAAGATAAACAGATACAAATCTCCATGGATGATTTGAGAAGTGCACAGGTGATAAATGGGGAAGAGAAAACCCATTCTGCCTCCTCAGTCATCCACTGATGTCTGAGAAAGAATAATATTGTTTTTTTCCCCTCTCTCTTGACCTTCCTGTGCAATAAATAATGATGACAATAGCAGCATATAATATTTACGGTGGCCATGTAATTTACTCTCCAGACTGGGACTCTTTGAGAGTGAAAGGGAGTGCTAATAATCATTACTCCAGGACAGTAGACTTAAATGGAGACATATGGTCATCCTAATAATGGTGGATATTTACCATGGATTCTGGAGTCAGGCCCAGATTTCAATCCCAGCTTCCCAGATACTTACCCACCATATAATTACAGACATGCTACTTCACCTCCAAGACCCCCATTTCATTCATTATGAAGATGTGTGGTCTGTCCTTCAAGTTTATAATATCTTGCAAGATCATTATGAGGATTAAATGAGATAGTTATGTAAAATCACCCAGCATAGCACAAGGCTGGCATTCCAAATATGTTCATATTCTTTGCTTTATAGCAAGATGCCAGGATTAGTGAATCAGTTTGTTTATCCATTTCTTCAAGTACCCAAGAGTGAATTGTCAGGCATTTATTGAGTAAGACCAGTGGTTCTCAGTGGAAGCAGTATGACTCCATGGGAATGCTTTGGAAAATTGTGGAGGTGTATGTGGTTGTCACAGTGATTTGTGTATGTGGGGAGGAGAGTGCTGGGGTCGCTAGACATCCTGCAATATCTGGAAAAGTTTTGCACAATGAAGGATTCTCCCTCATCCTTCAGGGCCTACTAATGCCCCATTTGATATTCCTGGAGGCAAAAAAAAAAAAAAAAAAACATCTTTATAAGTATCTGAGCCTAGAGCCCAATTTGATTTTACATATAAATACAAAGCATTTGTTGCAGAGTTCTAATATGCACCAGATTTTCCCGTAACATGTCAGCTGTATAAATTAAAGGAAGATTGTGCTTTGTTCAGAATTTTACGAAGTGTTTTTCACTATTTCAGGAACTCTCATTACTAGTAAAAAAAAAAAAAGAAAAAGAAACACTGCTGTTGGATAGTAATAGTAAAATAGGGAAGGATATGTTAGTCACTAATACAACACGCCACTCTTAAACTGCACTTAAGGCCTTCACATTCACATCATTCTCCTTATGAGTGAAAGCATTTGACTCATGTCTTCTGGTGTGACTATCCTAAGGGTTTACATAATGAATCATATTGTTTTATTGTAAATTATTTTATTTCTCTTTTATAACAAGGCATTATATTTGTGGCAGAAACTGCTAGATGCTCACCAAAGTCCACGTTCCACTCTCTCTCCTGGTTTCCCAACTAGACTCTATTTCCCATTCACCCTTGCACACAGGTGTGGTCATGTGCTTGAGTCCCAGCCAATGGCCCCTGAGCAGAAGTGGTACATGCCACTTCCAGGCCTGGCCCACGGAAATCTCCCAGGTGCATGCCTCCAT
This sequence comes from Macaca nemestrina, assembly GCF_043159975.1. Taxonomy (NCBI): domain Eukaryota; kingdom Metazoa; phylum Chordata; class Mammalia; order Primates; family Cercopithecidae; genus Macaca; species Macaca nemestrina. Next base: position 49,022,160 of record NC_092132.1, on the reverse strand, counting down.
ATCTGTTTCAACTCCCTGCCCATTACTTATCTGCCCAGTCCTATCATGAGAGCTGGAAATAAACTTTTATTGTGTTTAAGTTATTAAATATATTAGGGTACGTTTGTTTTAGCAATGACGGGAACCCAACTAATACAATATGAGCTTTTTAAAAAACGTATTTGTGAATTTAATTTTAAGATCATAAAAAGGACATCATAAAATACTAGTTATAAAAGGGGTGTTAAGTCTGATGGTGTTGAGAACTGCTGGCCTAGACTATGGAAGGTGCTGTAAGGACTAGACAGAAGAAAAATGTGTGGTCTGTCCTTCAAGGTTTTAGTATCACATGCACAACTACACAGGCATACACACACACGCAGAGTTCATTAGTTCAAGGCTGTGTATGATAAGAAACAAGTGAGTTGTGTAGACTGGATGGACTCCAAACTTTTCGTTTTGCAACCCCATTAGTTAAAAACATGTTGTGCAAGCACTTTCAATACATATTTCATAGAATTCAAGACACTATCAGTTGTACATTACATCATCACATATAGCATGAAGAAAGAAAAATATCCCTGCCAATCAAATTGTGACATAGGCTTTTGTATGTAGATTGTAAAATGTATTCCAATGTGAGAGATGTTAAAATGTGAAACAATGTGTGTCTCAGAACTGATAAAAAATGATCAATGATCATATGCTTCTAAATGAATATATTATGTCCTCTTAAAAGCATACACAAAAATAGGAGTTTTAAAAGGTTGAAATTTTATAAGCAAAAGTTCAATACCTTCCTGTTGCTCCCCAAATGATCACTACAGACACCCCACCGTGGAGGCCACTGGCATAGACAGAGGTCCTGTGTGGACCCAGAAGAGTGAGGGGCTCTTAGCTGAGTCTGTGTGGCTCTGGGGAAGTGGAGAAGCATTCCAGAAGAATCCAGTATTCCAAAATTATCCAGCTTCTGGAATACCAGAAGAATCCACCTCCAGCTTTCACACTGTATTTCTTTAGTGCCTTCCTCTCAGCAACCTGTCCTCTCACAAGAAAAAGATGTTGGTTACCTCTGTTGGGGGTAATTGCATTTTAATTGGAGTCTTCAGTCCTTTAACTGAAAGAGATTAATCTTCAAAGGAGAAATTGTGACCGTCAGTCGGGGAGCTATCTTGAGCCAGGCACTTGTGACTTCTGTTACAGACACTGCACGTCTGACTTGTAAGATCAGCCTTAAGTGGCACCCACCCAAATCTTGTGTTGCTCTTTGTCTATGCTGACATTAAATACAGTGCCCAGCTGTCATCTGCTTACACTGTTCAAATTAGCTCCATTTACATGCCGTTATTTCCCTAAGTTGTTTATCTTTCTCCCAGAGAGTAGCTTCCTCGCCTGGCTACCCCACTTATGCCATTCCCCCTAACACTGAGGCTGAGAATCACAGTCACTTCTGGTCCCTTGGCTTCACTGTCACCTAGTATCACTCAGATGCTTTTCCTGTTTCTGTGTTTGGGCACTTCTGAAATGCTCATCCACTTCCCCAGAGCCACACAGACTCAGCTAAGAGCTCCTCACTCTTCTGGACCCACACGGGACCTCTGTCTATGCCAGTGGCCTCCAGAGTCAGGTGTCTGTAGTGATCCTTTGGGGTACAACAGGAAGGTATTGAACTTTTGCTTATAAAATTTCAACCTTTTAAAACTCCCATTTTTGTGTGTGCTTTTAAAAGGACATAATATATCCGTTTAGAAGTATATGATCATTTTTTAACAGTTCTGAGACACACATTGTTTCGCATTTTAACATCTCTCATATTGAGATGCATTTTACAATCAATACCTACAGAAAGCTTATGTCACAATTTGGCAGGGATATTTTTCTTTCTTCATGCTATATAACGTAATGATGTAATGCACAATTGATAGTGTCTTGAATTCTATGAAATATGTATTGAAAGTGCTTGCACAACATGTTTTTAACTAACGGGGTTGCAAAACGAAAAGTTTGGAGTCCATCCAGTCTACACAACTCACTCGTTTCTTACCACACACACCCTTGAATTAATGAGCTCTGCGTGCATGTGCCTGTGTAGTTGTGCGTGTGATTTTATAAACTAGAAGGACAGACCATGCATTATTCTTCTGTCTAGTCCTTACAGCACTACAGAAGGTGTAAGCACCTTCCATAGCACCTTCCATCTGGGAACTCCAAGAGGAGAAAAGACTGGGCAATCAGGAATGGTAGGCAGGCACTGGGATTGCTAAAGTGGCCTTTAGGTTCATAACCTGCATAAAGAGTCTGGAATTGAATTATCCACTGAATTCTCTCCCTCCTTTCTCTTTCTATCTCTCTCTGTATTTCCTTCTCTCTCTCTCACACACACACACACTCTCATGCTCTCTCTCTAAAAATATCTATACACATACATACACATATGTGAGTGTAGGTGTGTGTTTTCTCACAAGGTGATTTTTAGCAAGAGAAAAGTTCTAAAAAACTCAGAAATAACCATTTTTAGTATTTCCTAAGATTAAAAGTAAGGAAAGAAATTTAAGGGGAAAAGACCAAGAGATTTGAATAGATAATTTTAAAAATCTGTAAAAAAAGGGAAAACGTCACCAAAATTAAGATTAAAAGGCAAACTGAAAAAAAGTTTGCAGTGAATGCAAAAAAGAGCTGCTATCTTTTATTTATAAAGAGCTGAAGTAACTCAATAAGAAAAATGCAAAGAACCCTAAACACAGACATGCAAGGATATTTACAGACAATTCATAAAAGAGGCACCGTAACTAGTCAATGATCACAAAGCCCATGGGGAAAGGGGCCATGTGTATGTGTCCACCATTAGAGACCTAATACCTGGGTCGGTGCCTGGTTCACCTGTTAAGTAAATACAGTCATGTATTTACAATGAAAATGTTTTCTTTGGGCAATTTTGTCATTGTGTGAACATTATAGGGTATGCATATACAAACCTAGATGGTATTGCCTACTCCACACCTAGGCTATACGGTATGGTTTTATCACTCTTAGGCCACAAACCTGTACAGCATGTTACTCTACTGAATACTGTAGGCAATTATGACACAATGGTAAGTATTTGTGTATCCAAACATATTCAAACAGAAAACAGTAAAAATACAATATAAAATGTTAAAAAATGGCACACCCTGTCCTGTTTAGGTCACTTACCATAAATGGAGCTTGCAGGACTGGAAGTTACTCAGGGTGAGTCAATGAGTGAGTGGTGAGTGAATGTGAAAGCTTAGGATACAACCGTACACCTTATAAACACTGTACACTTAAACAGCACTACATTTATAGAAAATATTTTTCTTTCTTCAATACTAAATTAACCTTAGCTTACTGTAACATTTTTACTTTATAAACTTCTTAATTTTTTAAATGTTTTGATTATTTTGTAGATATTTGGCTTAAACACACATTGTACAGCTGTGCAAAAATATTTCTTTTTAATATCCTTATTCTATAAGCTTTTTTCTCCTTTCACAGTTTTTTATTTTTCACTTTTTAAACATTTTTGTTAAAAACTAAGACACAAACACATATTAGCCTAGGCCTACACAATGTCAGGATCATCAGTATCACTGTCTTCTGCTTCTCCAGTTTGTCCCACTGGAAGGACTGAAGGGGTAATAACACGCATGGAGCTGTCATCTATGAAAACAATACATTCTTTTGAAGCACCTCCTGAAGGGCCTGCCTGGGACTGTTCTTGAGGAGGTGTCACTCTTTTCAGAAAAGAAAAGAAAGCTTGGTTTATTTCTTTGTTTCATCATAGATTTGCTTGTAAGTAGATAATGCATCATGAACACTCCTCTCTACCAATGAAAACCTTTCAGTGTTAGGGTCCATGGTTTCAAACTTTCCGAGTTGCTGAGGTCTACAAAGGCTTCTGCCAAACCCTTGACAGTGAATTTTCTCAGGGTTTTGTCTTTTTCTTCTGCAGTTTCCTTTTCTCTTGACTCTTCTTTAAGCTCTTGAGTTCCTGTTCCAGCTCTCACAACTCTGTCAGTTCCTCAGGACTCACATCTAGAGGCTCCTCAATGTCATCCTCATCCAGACTGAGGTTAAAGTTGTTTGCTCCCTTATAATCATATGGGACCACCACCACATATCCAATTCATCATTGCCGCATAACTGTATTTGTTGAATGATTGATTAAATGGATGAATGAATGAATTAATTAAAAAGTCTACCTTGAGGTAATCAAAGGAATAAAAACTAAATATTTTTGCCCATCACTGTAGCAAAGCTTTTTTTTAAAGGAGTAATATGCAATTAGCATAGTAAATGCATGTGGTGAAAAGGACTTTCTCAAGCAAATTGATGGGCATGTGAATTGTTGTGAAAAGCAATTGGTCAATAACATGAAAGTGCTCACCTACTTGTGGTACATGGATGGACCACGCTTTCCCATCCAATCCCACCGCCTTGAAGGCAGACAGGGCCGTGTAATATGGGGTACGAGTGAGTATTTAGGAACCTTCCCATAAAGATGTAATAAGAGAGCAGGCTTGGTTGAGACGGTGGAACCTAAGCACTGAAAAGTCTGGACTGCTAAGTCCCCATACGAGGACAGCAGCTTCAGAGAGTAACCTGAGCCCAAAAACGAAGTCCCATGACTAAGAAGTAAATTTTTATTTTTGTTAGGTCATTGAGATAATAGAGCTACTTGTTACCACAGCTCACCTGGCTCACCTGGCTCATTCTGATTAACATACTTATTCAATTCTTGTAATGTCTATCAATTGAGCTATGCACCTATTATAAAACAGATCCAGAAATTCCATTTATGAGGAATAAAAGAATACTCCTAAATATGGAAAAATATATGTATACATGAAGATGCTCCTTGTAAGTTATTTTAAAACCAGCATTCCCATAATAGAATAGTTAGCTGCTAAAGAAAAACATACCACATGTGCTTAGTAGATATTTATAAAGAAGATGTAATAACGTGGGAAAATGTTTATGACTGCCATCCTCATAGACTTTCTATTCATATAAAATAAGATAGAAGAAAAATCACCAAAAATGTTAAAAATTGGTTTTGTTGGGTAGTGCGAATATAAGCAATTTCTTCTCCTTCTTTCTGCAGCTTAAAGTTTTCCAAATATTTAAAAATAAATGTATATCAATTTTTATAAAGAAAAACAATGCTGTTCTTTCAATTACTCAAGTTTTAAAATTAATAACTAATAGGTTATTTTATTATCTCATTGGTAAGATTGTTCTTAATCCCAGAAACAGATCTTTCCCTAGTTGCTCCGAAATCCATGTGGTGGACAATGTTTACATTTTATATTTTTTGCTACTTTTGTTTATTTACATGCAGAAAAGGCAAATTTTAAGAAAAGATGTTTGTGAGTTCATCTCATTTAAAAGCACAATAGGCGACCTATTGATTTTTAAAATAGAGAGGCTCTGACCTTGACCAAGGCCTTCCCGCTCTTTGGAGCCCATTGTCCTTCTCTGATCCATGAGAGACTGAGTCTGGTGATCCCTAAGGCCCTCTCCCAGATCTTCTACTCTGTAATTCCATGTTCAAATGGGGTAAGATGTTCACAATTTGGTATTGTCAGAAGTGTAATTCAACCAGGCATTGGAAAACATTTATCTCATTAATCTTTGTGAACAGGTATCTATGGAAACAACTTACATTTGTATTCAAGGGAGATAATCATTTATGAATTTATCCTTATGCAATCATCACAAAGGTAAGTTGTGCCCAGGATAGCTTCTTGCAGTATGTTCAACAGGACACAGTTTTACACCATTTTTAGTAGAATCAAGTAGAAATCACTGTGACAAACTGAGATACCACCAGAGATTCAGAAACTGGAGAGTCTAGCTTGAAAATATATCATAGGGATCATGAGAGTCACAGTGCTCAGTAGACACAATTTTAGAAAAGTTGAGAAAAAGACACTGAAATGATGGAAGACCCAAGTAATCATGGAAAGCAGAAGAAAACGGATTAGATACAGAGAGCATCATTTTTCATTCAACCTGGGTCAGTTTTATCCAATAATTCTGGAATGACCACCTTGTTACCTAACTAGTTGCTCCTCCTCTCTGGGCTGAGCTTCTACACATAGACAATTAGGGCCCTTGACCAGATAGCATCTAAAATCCCTGCAAGTTCTGATAATATGATTGGGCTAGTGTTTGTTTTTGCTATCATTTGATGTCCTTCAGCACTGATTTATAAGAACAAAATAGAAAACTCAGGTTACGTGCAAGGAGACACTTCCATGTCTTGATAATGTCTGATAAGCAGAACTGGTGTCTTCTAGCTCACTGTTCTTTACTTCTCTCTAGTTTTATTGTTCAGATCTCTCTGGCTGCCTGCAACAGAAGCTCAGCATGACCTGGCTCAAATCAAAAGGAGAAGCCTTGGTTCCTATAACCAAGTTGCTGGAAGGGCATAGGTTTACGTGGCCAAAAGACAATGGATGTAGGCTCTCGAACACTGTCGGGACTCTCTGTGCTCTTTGGGTTTCAGGGTTCAAATCAGGTTCATCATGTTAGTGGAGTCATGGATATGGGCAGCTCTGGGCTCTCATTCCTGGGGAAGTTAGCATTCTGCCTTAAGCTCATCTTTGATAATTCACAGGTAAGGACACTGGTGGCACAGCTTAGGTCACAATCCCAACACCTGAGCCAATCATCATGCTCAGAGGTGAGAGAGATGATGATTTGCCAACCTGGTCACATGTCCAGTCTTTTTAATCAAGAGGATTTGGGTCATACTGGAAGCAATAGAGACGTCCATACTGAGAGGGAAACAGAACAGCAGCTGTATTTGTTTTCTATTGCTGTGTCTCAAGTTGCCACAAACTTAGAGGCTTAAAACAATGCTCACCTATTAGTTCACAGTGCCATAGGTCAGAAGGCTGTGCACAGTGTGGCTGTGTTCTCTATTCAGGATCTCACAAGGCTAAAAAGCATTGGCAAATTTTTTTTTTTTTTTTTCTCATCGGGAGTTCAGGGTCATCTTCCAAGTTCATGTAGTCATGGCAGCATTCACTTCCTTGAGGTTGTAGGACTGAGGCCCTCATTTCTTTGTTGGCTATCAGCTAGGGGCTGCTCTCAGCTCCTAAAGGCCCCTAATATTCCTCTTCAAATCCAGCTATGGAGAATCCCCCCCACCCCCTAGTGTCAAATGTATCTCACACTTCAAATCTCTTTTATCAGCAGGAGCCCAGTCCTTTTTAAGGGCTTGGCTGATTAGATCAGCACCTGCTGCTCCCCAGATAATCTTCCCACCTTAAAGTCAGTTGATTTGGCACCTTAACTACATCTGCAAAATCTCTTCATGGTACCCAGCTTAGAGTTTGATTAAATAACTGGGAGAATGTGTACACCAGGGAAGAAGAGAGTGGGAATGTTGGAGATCATCTTAGAATTCTGCCTAACTTGCCATATGAACTTAGGAAGTTTGAATCTGAGTTTGATCTTTTGAGATATGTCTCGAAAACATCCAAAGACTAAATCTACCTAAATCTTAAGCAACTAATTCACTTATTAAACTGGTTGCTTGACTCATGTAATCAATATAATGTAATAAAATACATTTTTAAAAGTCATATGGTTGTCTTAACTTTAGGAAGATAGAATATGAATTTAAAATAGACCTTACTTAGGTAAAAGCACGTTTTAAGCACTTTCTCCGTGTTCCTTTTCAGATGAGGAGTTGTTTGATACCATAAACTCAGTTAGGCCCTTCTGTTATACGTCCTCATGGAACTCTGTTCTATGACTCTTGAGACACTCCTAATTACTTACTCAGCACTATTACCACTATCCTGTATCCTGACAATGCAGAATCTGCATTTCCTGTTCCATGCAGCATGCCTAGTACATGGCATAGAGGCTGGCACATAAAATAAATACTCACAGAATAAAAGAGGACAAATGCCAGGCCACACTTTTGTCATTTACGTACTCCCTGTGCTTAGGGCAGTACCAGAACATAGTAGATGTTCAATTTGAAGTGGGAGGAAGTCATGGAAGGAGGGAAGAAGAGAGGAAGGCAGAATATAGTGCTAGGCCCCTTTAAAAGAAAGCAGCTAACTCTGCTTCCTGCTGTGTTGACTCGATTGACCTGTACAAACAGTTCTTAGCATTTTACTTCCAAGAACAATCGTATAAGGTGATTTAATTATTTCCCAACGGTTGCTGGGACTCTTGAAGCCCATGCAGGACAATGGGTAAAAGGGTTCCCATACCAAAATTGGCATTGGGTATACCCAGTGGGTGTTTATCTGGCCGGGCTCCATGACACTGGTCACCCGAGGCTGTTCTCTTTGTTTGTTTTATCTTGAACACAGTCACATGCCCACTTCAGGTCTCTGTACAGGCAAAATGTGTCTGGAGTCAACTACTTAGCAGAGCAAATACACTCATCCCCAGGCCTGTATTAGACTTTAACTGCAGGCAGGCCGAACTCACAGAACCTGTACTGCCTATACAAAAGGAGACTCTTACCACGTCTGGGGGGAAGTCAATATCACTTATAATATGTTAACTATCTCACTAACCCTGGAGGTGATCTGGATATGGAGAAGGGCTCAAGTGATCAAATATCTCTGAAAAAAGACATAATCTGGGTCCAAAATGTCAGTAATAATGTACCAACAGACCATCTTCTTGGAAGGAAATTTGGGAAATACCTTCCAGGGAGGTTGTCCATGACATAGTGTTGGTCTTCCCTGCCAGCCCCTCCCCAGCTTCCTCCTTCCCCTACCCTGGCCTCACACACAGCTGCAACTCTCACTTCTCTTTTAAACTATAAGTGAAAGTCTGATGATGGTCGCACACACGTCCTCCTTCCTAAGTGCTGCATTATGTCCTGCCTATTTTTTTTTTTTTTGCTCTGATGCATCACTAGTTGCAGGATGAAGCTATTCACAGACTCTGGATCAAGTCCATGTGGGGAGACCATTGGAAAGAACATGATTTTTAAAGCTAGTTTTACCTCAACACTGCTCAATCCCAGACCACTCTTCCCCAGTCACTTGCTTACTGCTATGGGCTGAATGTTTATGTCCTCTGAAAAATCGTATGTTGAGGCCCTAACTCCCAGTGTAATAGTACCTAGAGGTAAAGCCTTTGGGAGTATTAGGTTTAGATGAGGTCGTGAGGGTGAGAATTCTCATGAGAGAAACAGTGCCCTTCTAAGAAGAGGAAAATAGGCCGGACACGGTGGTTCACGTCTGTAATCCCAGCACTTTGGGAAGCTGAGGTGGGCAGATCACCTGAGGTCAGGAGTTTGAGACCAGCCTGGCCAACATGGTGAAACCCTGTCTCTACTAAAAATACAAAAATTAGCTGGGCTTGGAGGTGGGTGCCTGTAGTCCCAGCTACTGGGGAGGCTGAGGAAGGAGAATTGCTTGAATCGGGAGGCAGAGGTTGCAGTGAGCCAAGATCATGCCACTGCACTCCAGCCTGGGCAAGAGTGCAAAAAAATAAGTACATAAAAATATAAGTACATAAAAAATAAAAAGAGGAAAATAGATCCTCTCTCTCTCTCTCATATCAGTGCACTCACCCTGTAAGTAGCCACTTACAGGTACAAGCCAGGAAGAGGGTCCTCACCAGGAAATGTAATCCACTGGCACTTTCACCCTGGACTTTCGGCCTCCAGAACTGTGAGAAATAAATTGTTATTTAAGCCACCTGGTCTGTGGTATTTTGTTACAGCAGCCTGAGCTGACTAAGACACTTACTGCAATTAATTATTTGTATGATGACAGATTCCCGCATTTCTATTACAGCTCTCTAAGAATTCATCTTATTTGGTTTGACCCCTCACGGTGCCTAACCACCGGTACTTATGTGTATAAATGGTTGCTAAATGTTTCTCAAACTTTCACTTTTGTCCTAAGGAGCTTGGTCTTGATCACTCATGCAGTGGGAGCTGCTGGGAGTTTCTGAATGCAAAGTGGTATCAGCTGTGTTTTCTCAAGCAACTGACTTACCTTTGGAGCCTCAGGTTTCTGGTAAGAGAAATTAGGTTGCACAAGGGTAGAAAGACGAGAAAGTTTTTTGAACAGCGTAACTCATTGCGTAAATGTAAAATATCCTTAAGAGCTCACATTTGCCCCTTGCATTCCTCAAAAGGGCAGAGCATCTGCTAAAAGACCAATCTGTGAAGCACTAACTTGACTTCTGCTTATTTAAGCTGGACTAACCTTGTGACTAATTCTCTCTCTGTGCTGTGGCTGCCTAAGCAGGGAAAATATCCAAATGTGGAGAGGTTGAACTCCCTTATTATGGGGAAAATATCCCAGCATGCCTTTCCACTTTACTTCTAGGGCAAAAGTGAGGAAGATTCCTTTCTAAATAGCAAAAATTCACTTCGCTATACAAGAACTACTGAGGGGATAAAACCTTGACTTCAAACTTGTCAAATATGTTTCCCAGCTCCAAAGGCTAAACACACACAGAGACACGTACGCAGACACACACACAGACACACGCACACATAGTCATGCCAATTGCCGCCATTTTATCCTTAGAATGACTTAGTTATAAAGACCACAATACACTAAACACTTCCTATAAAATGTCCTAGCCAGGGACTATGTGATAAAGATTTCCATATATGGGCGTGTGACTAAGGGCTGAGAGAAAATATGGCAGAGACTGCTGGCTACAAATCTTGGATAATTCCCTGAGAAGGAAAAGGAAAAAAAAATGAAGGATAACAAACCTGCCGTACGCAGGAAATGCCTGGCTAACATAACGGCCGAGCATATTCGTGTGGGAAAATGCACAGGCTCACAAGCACCGGCTTTCAGGGGAAAGATGTCTTTAAAATGCTCTCTCCCCATTTTTACACTTTCAGATTCCTAAGAGCTTCTGCGGGGACTTCTGAAAACGACGTTGGCACTTTAGGCCAGGACTTTTTGAACAGTTTTTTTCAAGGGCTTAGCTCCATGTTCTTTGCAAACTGCTAAATCCTTCAACCTCTAAATTTTGTTTCAAAGTCATAAATTTCTCTCCAGGCTTCTTGGTTTTCAGAAACCAGCACAGCATGTTTCATTTGTGAACAACTGGAAGAAAGCAATTTTACTGCCAAACTTTAAAAAAAATGGCAAGTTTCATTGGCTTTTAATTTTACATAAAGGTACACCCTGCCTGCCAGATGTGGGTAAGTGCAATAGAATTAAAGTTGTTTAATCCTCAGCATTGCACAGGTTTTCTAGTCTAAAAATATCTCACCAGGCTAAAACACTGGTCTGTATTAACATAATATAAATTAGAAGAGCTGAACGTAACAGTCCTTGGTTAGCTTAGAAATTCAGCGGCAGAAGCACATTTGGGGTGTTATCTACTTGCAAGTCTACTGGTCCTCACTCCAAGTTCCTTTCTGCTATCTTCAGCCCCTACACACAGTCAGGGACATTGATGTTGTGGGGTCAGGTGGGCCACCTAGATTACAGGACAGTCCTGCCTTTACATAGGTGTGTGTTTTGGGGCAAGTCACTCGCCTTCACTGAGCCTCAGGTCCTCACCTGAAAGGTAAGGATAACAGGAAGCCTCTCTGAAAGATGGGTCAAGTTGAAATAATATGACAAGTGTAAACATTGATCGCCATGTCTGGCACTTCTTAAGCTCTCATTAAATAACACCTGTTCTTATTGGGTTCATCCATCTCTGCTTGAGCGCTACTGCAGAGGACAAATTGATCAGTGGGCACCACTGAGCTTTTGGTATTTCTGATACAAACCAATTCTGTAAGGGTCATTACATTGAAAATGTTAAAGCCAAAATTGATTTCTTCTGAATAACTTAATATGTACATTCTGAATAACTTTGAAATCACCCACAGTCTCAGTAATTGGCTGCATATTATTTTTAATATATCAGTTGGTAGCCTGCAACAATCCTCCTTGACAAGTCCTAGGTTGAGTGTCAGAATCTCCCCCAGGGTAGGATGTCCCTGGAAACAGCTCATGGCTGTGTGTGTGTGTGCATGTGACAGAGAGAGAGAGAGAGAGAGAGAGAGAGAGAGAGAGAGAGAGAGTTTTCAGACTAATGCTGCTCTACTATGGCACTTCCTCTTTATGGTGACTGAATGATATGGTTTGACTGTGTCCCCATCCAAATCTCAGCTTGAAATGTAATAATCCCCACGTGTCAATGATGGGGCCAGGTGGAGATAATTGAATCATGGGTTGATTTCCCTCATACTGTTCTCCTGGTAGTGAATAAATCTCACGAGATCTGATGGTTTTGTAAATGGGAGTTCCCCTGAACAAGCCGTCTTGTCTGCCACCATGTAAGATGTGACTTTGCTTCTCCTTTGCCTTCCACCATGATTGTGAGGCCTCCCCAGCATGTTGAACTGTGAGTCCATTAAACCTCTTTTTAGAATAATACCCAGTCTCAGGTATGTCTTTATTAGCAGTGTGAGAACAGACTAATACACTGAGTTCAAATCCTCTGTTCCTTAGGTACTTAGCCTTTCTGTGCCTCAATTTCTCCATCTGTAAAATGACTCTGAGCAACAGAATGCCTACTTCCTGATGGCATTAGGAAGGGAGATCTGTTTATGCTATGCCCAAAAGCAGTATGGCACAGTCAAGAAAACAAGAGTTTTGGACTGGGCAGGGGCCTGGCTTCAAATCTCAGCCCATCCTTTTTCCAGCTGTGACCGTGGCCATGGACTTTATGTCTCTTGGCCTATTTTCTCATTTGTAACAGAGTGGCAGACCCTGATGTTGCTTACACCATATCTGTTGCTCATTCTTCTTTACCAATAAAACTCTGATTTTGTTTGGAGCTTAACTATGCCCAGATAAAATATTCATCTTACCAGTTGCCCATTTGATATAGTTCTGGCCAATGACACATAAGTAGAAATCACTAGGTACAGTGGATGGGAAGCTTGTTTCTTGAAAGAGCAGGCTGGGCTGGCATGAACTTCTCCCTTTGCCTTTTTTCCTTCTTCCCCCTCCCCCGGAACCTGGACATGATTCCTGGAGGGGAGGCAGCCATTCCATCATCATGAGGTGGAAAACATGAAGAGGAAGGCCTACACACTAAGGATAGCAGAGCAGAAAGATGGAAAAGGCCTGATCCCTGATGGCTCCCAGAGCTCCTGGGAAAGCTTGGGCAGCCTGCCTCCAGATTTCATATTTTTAGAGATAAGTCTTTGTTGTCAATCTCTGTGTTACTTGCAGTGAAACTCGTTTAGAACAATCACACATGGGAACTAAAATGATACTTCCTAGGGTTCTCGTGAGAGTCAGAGAAGGTTAGGTATGTGAAGCATGTACCACAATTCCCAGCACACAGTCGACTTCCAATAAATGTGTATTCCCTTCCTCCCTTCCCCATATTCACATTATGGATTCTCCCTGCTACCAGTAAATATCAGGGGTGTTGAGGGCCAGTTCAGATATCTTCCTTTTAATGCATGTTAATCTCTAAGTGTGGATTGCCCAACTAGAAGTGACCCCACTGTCTGATATGACTTCCCAAAGCAAATACATATATAGACTGTCTTCTTAGAGCAGAGTTGCAGGAGAAAAGGAGCTAATGGCTACAGGGGGCTCTGCACTAGTACAAAGCATTCAAGTTTTATAAATTCTGAGCCCCACATTTCAGGACAGACCTCCGTACTTAAAGATCTGAAAACCACTGTCATATTAGCTACTTTTGTGTGTTTAGCTTAGAAAAGAGAAGATTTAGGGAAACATGGAAACTTTCTTCAACTCTAACTTGTATCCTGGGGAGATCTGGTCAACTATTAGCCGTGTGGACTTAGCAGCTTCTGAAAAACCTTCCAGTTATATTTGAGATGAACTATGGGTCACAGGCTTTGAAAGGATGACAAATATATATTCTCAGTAAATATTTAGTGAATTGATTAACAAAGTAAAGGCCTACATATTTAGCCCCAATGTTTCTAGGTTAAAATGCAGCTGGAGTCCTCAATATCGAACTTATTGGTAAATACATGGCCTTGTGTGAAATGGGGTCACCTGCCTTTGAGGTCATCTGAAATCCAGCTTTACTTTTCTCTACCTGATGAGCTCCTGTTTTGGAAATGTACTGAGAAGACCACCTTGAAGAGGCAAGGCCTACAGCCTAACCCAGCCCAAAGCCAAAAGCAGTGGCTATAAAACTAGAATTGCTAAGGCCAGAGGGACTGGGTTTATGCACAAGTCATTTTTATGGACATCTTGTTTATTTCAAGTGAGTTGGCATCACACACATTTGGCATCTCCTCCAAGATGTCTACTTAGTTGGTTAGAAGCACATGAAATGGAGCCTGAGCTCTCAGCAATGGCATGTTGACTGTACTCAAAGTTATTAAATCTTGAACATGTGGAAAAGAAAAAGTCATAATGCTACCAGTGGAGAGGAGAAAGTGCACACGAAATCTGTGAATGTGAAGACAGCAAGTTGGGAAATGAAGCAAAAGGGAATTTTTCATTACTTGTATCAGGTTTTATGTTATAGTGAAAGCTATCTGGCTACTACAGTTGGTTTTATGTAGACCTCATCTGTAACTACCTAAGCACTCCACTGGGCTAAAATTTAATCAAATATCTTGGTTTCTAGTTAGTAGATCTGTGGCAAGCATCAGTGATTTAAAAAAAAAAAAACACCCGAAGTATTCCCACCTTAGACTTAATAAATGTTCCCTTCTCAAATTCAGGTTGAAACAGAAGAAATTTTCTGATGGAGGCAAGGGAATTAGTTCTCTCACTTTTTATTTTTTCAACTTACTTAGACAACACATTCATTTTATTGAGGACTCCTGGCATTGAATTTGAAGTTTCAAAGCTTTGGAACTCATTTTTGAGGTGATATTGGGAAAAAAAAAGCATCACATCTTTTTAATGAATTTTTTTCCACTATCAATAAAAGTCAGCTGAACCGTTTCCCATCATTCTTCCCTCCTAAGCCTTGCTCCAACTTTACCTTTCTGTTCAAATCTGTCAAATTTCCAGTGAAATCCTCCTCCCCAGAATATGAGAAACTTTGACTAATGAAATTATGGTACCTAACTCTGGCAATGAGGGAGAGGACCAGGTTCATCTGGATATTTTCCTTAGGATTTATTTGTATCATCTATAAAGTCCTGTATTTATATGTGTTAATTCTTTTTTTTAATTCTATAAGAATGAATGGTGCACAGGCCCTTTTGGGAAGGCAGGAGGAGGTTGTGTAAGAATTAATTAGTTCCTCAAATCCACAGCTGAAGCCCTCTGCCAGCCTATCAGGGCCTGTAAACTAAACTCTTGCATACTTCAAGAACTGCAGTGGAGAATCCAGATGAGGGAGGAGCTAGGTTTGTCAGCCAGTATCGGGAATCCCGTGTGCTCAGCTCTGAGTGCCACGTCTTAACCCAGACACCGACAGCCCAGAGAACGTTGAGAAATGCTGGGAGGGCTGAAATCTATGCCGGCTGAAGTTTGCTCCAGGTGCTGCTGGTGTGCGGGGTGAGGCGAGGCCCGCACTGGAGGCAGCACAGTAGCCTCTGATGCTGAAGCCCTGTCCTGGGAGAGAAGGGGCCGTGTTCTTAGATTTAGCACCTAAGAGCAGCTTGGATCAGGGTGGAAGAAACACTCAGCGAAGCTGATCTCGGATGAAGATGAAGAAACGCTTTCTGACTCGCAGAATTGCCCCAAATGGAGTGAACTGCTCCACGAGAAGGTAATCCTTGTAATCAATAGCTGGCGTCTTACGTCTCTTTAAGGTTTATAAAACACTTTCATATGTATCATCTCAGTGGAGAGGCATTTCCCTATCTTACTGATGAGAAAACAGGATTCTGTGAGATCCATGGCCTTTCCAAAGTCACATAATCATCCTAGAGTCTTAGTGTTGGAAGGGACAAAAGATGTCATCCAGACAAAGAAGTGAGTGAAGATCTGAGACTGGAATCAGCTCCCCCAGTCTCCTGGTCCAGTGCACCTACCTGACATTTCATGTCCTTTCAGCCTGCTCCTTTAGCTAGGAGTTTTCGAATTCTGTCTGGGAGCACCTAAGGATCATCCTTCAGCCCTCTGTTCCCACCTTCACCCACAGAAGTATAGCATAGTAAAGAATTATTCTGGCCGGGTGAGCTGGCTCACACCTGTAATCCCAGCACTTTGGGAGGCTGAGGTGGGCAGATCACCTGAGGTCAGGTGTTTGAGACCAGCCTGACCAACATGGAGAAACGCCACCTCTACTAAAAATACAAAATAAGCTGGGCGTGATGGCGCATGCCTGTAATCCCAGCTACTCGGGAGGTGGAGGCAGGAGAAACCCTTGAACCCAGGAGGCAGAGGTTGCGGTGAGCTGAGATCATGCCATTGCACTCCAGCCTGGGCAACAAGAGTGAAACTCCATCTCAAAAAAAAAAAAAATATTAAGAATGATTCTAGCTGGGCTTAAGTCTTAAGGTCTGCGCTTAGTTGGCAGTATAAACTTAACCTCTCCAAGCCTCAGTTTCATCATTCACCCACTGGGGATGACAGTGGCACTATGTCATGGATCTTATGCTGTGGGGATTAAATGAGATGATGCATGGATGATGTCCCTTGGCACAGAATAAACACCCACTGGGTTTTCAGCTCAATTTTACCTGTGCCATTACCTAGTCCAGGTCTCTGTTATCTCTCATTGGGAATTATAATATGCTCTTAATTAGTCTTTCCACATCCATTCATGCCCTGTCCAATGTATTCTCCATATTAGAGATGAGTGACCTTCCTAAAATGCAAATCTGATCATGTCACTCACTCCTGGGTTTAAAACTCTTTAGTTACTTCCATTGATTTTAGGATGAAGACCAAATCTTTAGCAAGGCCCACATCATGCAAGGTCTGGCCTTAGCACACCAGCCTCCAGCTTCAGTTAATACACCCTCTCCTCAATCAGCTTTGGCCACAATGGACTTCCTCCTGTTCCTCAAGTCTTGCAGGATTGCCTCCCACAGAAGGTCAGCTTGTCCCACCCCCACCCTGCTACTCTCAGAACCTCATTTATATCCTTCTGGCATTATCCCCATGCATGGTCATCTATTTGTGTGATTATTTCACTACAGTTTGTCACTAAATTATAATTGTCTTAAGGGTTTGCTCACTGTTAATCAAGACAATTCTGGAAAGAATCAGGTAGTGAAAGGATAGAGGAAATAAGGTACCCTTAATTGCCTACAGCAATTAAAACAGTGTGGTTTGGTGCAGGGAGAGAACAACAGACCAAGACAAAAGAATACAGAGTTCAGAAATGGATCCTTGCATAATGAAAATAATGTATAACAAAATTAAAATTAAAGATCAAAGAGAAAAGAATGGTTTAATCAATAAAACTATGCCAGGACAACTGGTCATCTGTGTGGAAAAAATTAAAATAGATCCTCTCTTCACTCAATTTCCTAAAATTATCTCCAGGTAAATTAAGATATAAAAATGAAAAGTAGATCTTTAAAACTTTTGGGAGGACGGGCATGGTGGCTCATGCCTGTAGTACCAGCACTTTGGGAGGCCGAGGCGGGCAGATCATGAGGTCAGGAGTTAAAGACCAGCCTGGCCAATATGGTGAAACCCCGTCTCTACTAAAAATACAAAACTTAGCTGTGCATGTTGGCCCACGCCTGTAATCTCAGCTACTCAGGAGGCTGAGGCAGGAGAATCACCTGAACCTGGGACGGGGAGGTTGCAGAGAGCCAAGATTGCGCCACTGCACTCCAGCCTGGGTGACAGAGTGAGACTCCATCTCAAAAAAAAAAAAAAAAAAAAAGACTTTTGGGAGGAAATATTAGAGAGTATCTTTCTGGAGGATTTCTAACCCTTAAGAGAAAAGATTGATAAATTTGACTGCATTAAAATCTCAAATGCTATTGAGTACAGAGTTTCAATTGAGAAAGATCCTAAAGCTCTAGATATGGATGCTGGTGATATACAATGATGTGAATGTACTTAATGCTACAGAGCTGTATACACTAAATGATTAAATGGTATATTTCATGCTATGTATATTTTACCACAACTTTAAAAACCCAATACTATTAAAAAGTGAAAAAACAGGCCAGGCGCGGTGGCTCATGCCTGTAATCCCAGCACTTTGGGAGGCTGAGGCAGGTGGATCACAAGGTCACGAGATCGAGACCATCCTGGCTAACATGGTGAAACCCCGTCTCTACTAAAAATACAAAAAAATTAGCTGGGCATGGTGGTGGGCACCTGTAGTCCCAGCTACTCGGGAGGCTGAGGCAGGAGAATGGCGTGAACCCAGGAAGTGGAGCTTGCAGTGAGCCGAGATCATGCCACTGTACTCCAGTCTGGGTGACAGAGTGAGACTCCATCTCAAAAAAAAAAAAAAAAAGTGTAAAAAAACCAATTGATAACCTAGAAGAAAAAGTTTTTACACTGAGTATCCATAATATGTAAGAATCTATACAAATAAGTGTCAAAAAAAAAAAAACACAAAAGGAAATTAAAGAATGGTATGGTCAAGGTTTATGGACAGGTAATTCACAGAAGATAAACTCCAAATGGTCAATCAGTATATAAAAAGATGCTCATACTTACTAGTCATCAGGGAATTGTAAATCAATTCTTCAATAAGATAGTTTATATCCACCATATTGGCAAAAATTAAAATGTCTGACAATACTAAATGTTTGCCAGAATATGAAAAATGCAAACTCTCACCCTTGTTGGTGAGAGTGCCCACTGATAACTGGTATCAAACACTTTTGGCAGTATTTTATTGCAATGAACTGAATGTTTATGTCACCCTAAAATTCATACACTGAAGCCCTAACCCCCAAGGTGATGGCGTTAGAAAGCGGGGTTTGGGGGAGGCGATTAGGTTGTAGTAAGGGCAGAGCTCTCATGAATGGGATTAGTGCCCTTATAAAACAGATCCCTGAGAGCTTGTTTGCCCTTTCACCGTGTGAAGACACAGCAAGAAGGCACCCTCTACGAACCAGAAAGAACTGACCCCATAATTTGATCACCTCCCACTGGGTTCCTCCCACGACATGTGGGAATTGTGAGAGTCAGAATTCAAGATGAGATTTGGGTGAGGACACAGTCAAACCATATCCTCCTCCTTCTCCTTCTTTTCCTCTTCTTCTTCTTACCTCCTCCTCCTCCTCCTCCTTCTTCCTTTTCCTCTTCTTCTTCTTCCTCTTCCTCCTTTTTTCTTTCTCTCTCTCTCTCTCTCTCTCACACACACACACACACACACTTCTCTCTTATGCAAACACACCTTTTCCTCTGTCTCTCACACACACCCACCCCCTCTTCTGGCCTGGTGGTGAGGAGCATGGGCTCTGGCACTACCTAGATTTGGATCCTGGCTATGCCACTTACCAGCTTGATGACTTTGGGCAAGTTATTAAGCCACTGAGGGTCCTAGTTTCCTCCTTCCCCAGAAAGAATGACAATAGAAATCTGGTACCTGCCTTATCCTCATTGCCAGGAAGATGAAATGAGTGAACGTGGGTTAAGCACTGAGTCCTGGCATAGAACAAGTCCCATGTGATGTGAGTGTCTGGTCAGTCAAGCAGTGAAGTATCCCATTCCTCATCTTCTCCCCACTTGTCTTCCTCAGCTAGTCCCAGTAAGACTCCCAACAGCCTTCTGGCTGCTCTGCCCACCTCTCCCCTAGGCAGGGAGAAAAGTGGGTGGATTGGGCTATCTGTCACCCCACCTCCTCCTCCAAGTTTTGGAACAATTGCAACCATGCCAGAAGGGGAGGTTCAAGGCCTCCCTTGCCCCAGTCACCAAGTTGTTCAGTATCTTACTTAGGATCACTGAATGCGAGGGAACAAATGGCAGCTTGTGACCATGGTCGGTTCATCTGTGCCCTAGCTGTGTTTGGGGAGAGCCAGGTAGAATCTATCCTGCTCTCTTTTACTGACATTAGGTGAGCATTGTGGAAATGGCATGTGTCTGACCTCTTTCTATCACTGCCTTGCAGCCCTGATTGGGCAGGGGGTGGGGGTTGCCGCATTTCCCCAGAAATATTGCTAATGTTTATTAAATAATATGTGCCTGGCCCTATGTGAAACACTTTACATCTATATTATCTGTTTTAATCCTCCCAAGAACCCCTTGAAGTGGGTATTCATACTATGCCCATTTTACAAATGAGGTTAAATACAGATTAGGGAGCTTACGTGACATACCAAGATCTTACCTCTCTTACCCTTTTCACATTTAGCCTTGGATTTGCTTGAATCTGTTCTGCTGGCCACTCTGTCAGGGGTAGGGGGTGTTGACAGAGGGTGTGGGGCTTCTTCCTTTCCTTTCTATTCATCATTGTGGCTTCCTGACAGCACATAAAATGTCTAGTGTGGGGCAGAGAATGTAGTCAACTTTTTTTTTTTTTTCGAGACAGTCTCACTCTGTCACCCAGGCTGGAGTATAGTGGCACATTCTTGGCTCACTGCAATCTCTGCCTCCTAGGTTCAAGCAATCTTCCTCCCTCAGCCTCCCAAGTAACTGGGATTACTTGGTGCCCGCCACCACGCCCAGCTAGTTTTTGTATTTTAGTAGAGATGGGGTTTCACCATGGGCTGGTCTCAAACTCTTGACCTCAAGCGATCCACCTGCCTCGGCCTCCCAAAGTGCAGGTGTGAGCCACCATGCCAGGCCATGTAATAAACAACAAATGCTAGCTACTGTTGCTTTATAATATTTGTTGACCACACTGGATTAGGCCCTGGGAGTGGGCAAAGGATGTAACACCATCCTGACATCCAAGTACTTACATTCTAGTGTGGGGGAGAATGAGAGGGGCAAAAGATAGGAACAGATACCTCATCAAAGATCTACAGATGGCAAATAAACATATGAAAAAATGCTCAACCTCATGTGTCAGAGGAAATTACAAATTAAAATAACAGTGAGCTATCCCTGCTCATCTGTAACAGTGGCAAAAATCCAAAACACTGACAACACCAAATGCTGGTGAGGACGTAGAGCAACGAAACTCTCACCCATTGCTTGTGGGAATGCAAAACAATACAGCCACTGTGAAGGAGAATTTGAAAGTTTCTTACAAAACTTAACATACTCTTACCAAACAATCCATCGATTGTGCTCATTGGCATTTACCCAAAGGAGTTGAACTTATGTCCACACAAAAACCTGCTCATAAATGTTTATAGCAACTTTATTTGTAATTGCCAGAGCTTGGAAGCAACCAAGATGTCCTCAGTAGGTAAACAGATAAACTGTGGTACATCCAGACAATGGCATATTATACAGTGCTAAAGAGAAATGAGGTATCAAACCAAGAAAAGACATGGAGGAAATGTAAATGCATATTACTAAGTGAAAGATATAAATGTAATTGGCTTCTTTCACTTAGTAATAAACATTTACATTTCACTTACTAATTACTAATTACATTTCACTTATTACTAATTACTATTACATATTACTTATTACTAAGTGAAAAGTAAATGCATATAACTAAGTGAAAGAAGCCAATCTGGAAAGGCTACGTACTGTATGATTAAAAGATCAGTGGTTGGCAGGGGTTAGAGGGAAGGAGGAATAGGCAGAGCACAGAGGATTTTTAGGGCAGTGGGACTATTCTATATGGTGCTATAATGGTGGATACATGTCAATATTAATTTGTTTAAACCCATAGAATGTACAACACCCAGAGTGAACCCTGAAATAAACTAAGGACTTTGGGTGATAATGATATGTCCATGTTGGTTCATGAATGGTAACAAATGGTGGAGGATGTTGACGATGGGGGAGGCTATGCCTGTGTGGGGGCAGGGGATATACGGGAATGCTCTGTATCTTCTACTCAGTTCTTCTAAAAGATTGTAGGTCCAAGTGAACCTAAAACTGGTAAATAAATAGACCTAAAATATAACATAGACATAAAATAAAGTCTATTTTTAAAAGATGATGTAGGGTGGACATTGACATTAGGAGACCCTAGTTCTAGCCTTGTCACTCTAAGACCTTGGAATACTTACTTAATCATTTCTGAAAAACAAAGAAAAGGGACTTGATAAAATCATATCCCCCTTTAGCTCTAGATCTTGTATAATAAAAATTATATTCAGGAACTTGAGTCATCCCACAAACATTTTTCTTTGCTAAACGGAATCCTCTTTATATGTAATTTTCCCCTGTGTCTATGTCAAGAAAAGTTAATCAGATTATAATCACATCATCAGACCTTTCTTCAATTGTTACTAGCACATGGAGTACAGACTCCAGACAAAACTGTGATGGAAGCAAACATCCCTTTGTTGTCCCATGGCTTCCCTTTCTGCCTCTCTTCCCTCACCATTTCTGTCTCCTGGGAGCCTAGAATCCTCATCCTCTTCCCTTCTCCTTTTTAAAGACCCACTGCCAGGAAATGTCTCTGTAGTTCTCTCAGATACACTTCTCCCTGTCCATGGGGAATTCTGACCCAGCTTTGTTAAGGCACCCATGGTATAAGGCATCTGATTCCTTGCCCAGCTCCTTCACTGGATTCTAAGGCCCTCAGCAATAAGAACCGTATCTCACTATGAGCATGGGCTCAGCTTATAGTTTCAAATAAGTCAGTTCACATTCAAGGGCCCACTGCTGGTGAAGCCAGGTTTGTTAACTTTCTATGGAGTACATTTGAACCTCATTATTCATAGATTGTATATTTTCTTTTCTTTTCTTTTTTTGAGACGGAGTTTTGCTCTTGTTGCCCAGGCTGGAGTGCAATGACACGATCTCAGCTCCCCGCAACCTCCACCTCCCAGGTTCAAGCGATTCTCCTGCCTCAGCCTCCCAAATAGCTGGGATTACCAGTGCCCGCCACCATGCTCAGCTAATTTTTTGTGTTTTTTAGTATAGACAGGATTTCACCATGTTGGCCAGGCTGGTCTTGAACTCCTGACCTCAGGTGATCCACCCACCTCGGCCTCTCAAAGTGCTGGGATTACAGGTGTGAGCCATTTGTGTATTTTCAAATGTACCTACAGGTGCTCACTAAAATTTATTTGTAACTCCAAAATCAACACTCACAGAGAGCTTCATGGACACTCATAGAGAGGTGAAAAATGCGAGTAGCCTGAGGCACACATTCCCAGCTGAGGTCAAATGAGGCAACACTGCCTTCTTGTGTCAGTTGCCATATTCTACACGTGTCGTTTTGGTGGTCTAGGTCTAGGCTTGATGTGTCTTACAAAGAAAACACGCATGTTAGCTAAGCTCCATTTAGTCATGAGTTCTAGCGCTGGTGGACGTGAGTTCAGTGTTAATGAATCAACAATGTATACTAAACAAGGTATCTTTCAACAGAAACACACATAAAATAAGGTTATATATTGACTGGTTGATCAAAATGTTATCACCAGAGGCTCCAAAGAGTCTAACCCTGCATTGCCCCTCGGATCAATGACTCAGTATTTGTTCATTCCATGTTCATGGTGACTTGATAGAACAAAACTACCATAAATAATAAGAATCAACTGTATTTGCATTTTTACAAGGAGAAGAGGCCTGAATATCTTTTTGTTTGTTTGTTTGTTTGTTTGTTTTTTGGAGACAGAGTCTCGCTCTGTCGCCCAGGCTGGAGTGCAGTGGCCAGATCTCAGCTCACTGCAAGCTCCGCCTCCCGGGTTTATGCCATTCTCCGGCCTCAGCCTCCCGAGTAGCTGGAACTACAGGTGCCCGCCACCTCGCCCGGCTAGTTTTTTGTTTTTGTTTTTTAGTAGAGACGGGGTTTCACCGTGTTCGCCAGGATGGTCTCGATCTCCTGACCTCATGATCCGCCCGTCTCGGCCTCCCAAAGTGCTGGGATTACAGGCTTGAGCCACCGCGCCTGGCCGAGGCCTGAATATCTTTACAGGGATTCTCCGACTATGCTGAACAAATGGACTCATTCAGACAACAAACAAGATGGAGAGACGGCCAGTCCAGTTGTCCCCAAAATCATGTTCCTCTCCTGAGTCCATACAGTTTAAAACACTCCACATGATTGTCCCAGAAAAGTAAAAACGGCACCCAGTTGTCTTCTCGCTTTCCGGCCCATGATTTTACTGTGGGAAATCTAAAGTAAAAGCTAATTGTCTTCAGCACTTAAACTCTATTAGAAACATCACTAATAAGTAATTGGTTTTTTAAAACCACTTATGAGAAAAACAATAACTTCTCACCTAACCCTCAGGTCTGCAATACTCTAAATTCAGATTCTTTTATTAAAGATTAAAATACAGATTAAGTATTAAAATGTAAATTATACTGAAGCTCCATAGAACCCATTAGAAGACCAATATTGAGCAAAATAACACTTTACCACTCAGGAATGCAAATAAAAAGGCATCAAAATCTGCTACTTATAACTTGAATCTGGGGTCCATTAATTTTACATGCTTTTTTCCTAAAGAACAAAAAAGATGGGGGAAATAACCTTAAAAACAAAGAGCAAAAATAAAAATTAAAAATGCAGCTAAGTGATATATTAGCTTCCTGTGGCTACTATAACAAATTTCCACAACTTGGTTGCTTAAAACATAGAAACTGCCGGTGCAGTGTCTCACACCTGTAATCCCAGTACTTTGGAAGGCCGAAGCAGAAGGATTGTCTGAGGCTAAGAGTTTGAAACCAGCCTGAGCAACATAGCGAGACCCTGTTTCTACCAAAAAAATAATAATAATAGTGGCTAAGCATAGTGGTGCTCACCTGTAGTCCCAGCTACTCAGGAGACTGATGGGGGAGGATCACTTGAGACCAGAAGTTTGAGACTGCAGTGAGCTATAATAGTGCCACTGCACTCCAGCCTGGACAACAGAGTGAGACTCAGTCTCTCAAAAAACAACCCCCCCCCCAGAAACAGCAGAAATGTATTATCTCATAGTTCTGGAGGCTAAAGTCCAAAATCAGTCCAACTAGGCCAATATCAAGGTGTCAGCAGAGCCACACTCTCTGCTCTAAGGGAGAAACTATTCCTTGTCTCTTCCAACTGCTGATGGCTGATGGCACTCCTTTGCTTGCGGCCACATCACACCATGGTCACATCACTTCTCCTCTTCTCTGTGTGTGTCAACTGTTCCTCTTCCTCCCTCCTATAAGGATACATCTGATTGCATTTAGAGCCCATCTGTATAATCCAGGATAATGCCCCATCTCAAGATCCTTAATTCAACCATATTTGCAATATCCTCTTTTGCCATATACAGTAACATTTACAGGTTTCAGTGGTTAGGATATGCATGTCTTTTGGAGGGCCATTATTCAGCCTTCCATGGTGGTAAAGCTAATATTAATTATATCTATACACCAATTACCTAGCATAATGAAAAATAAGAGAAATGCCTATAACAACACCCCCTCTGTGTTCCTGAACCCCTATACTTCATGGCTGACTATGATTCTTTTATAATAGCAATGACAATCGGAGTGAACATTTATCAAGCCCCTGCTGTGTGCCTGCTCCTGTGGTGTGAGCTGCCATGCATTAGCCCACAGAATTCTCACAATTATTCTTATGAGGTGAGACCATCATATTTCCATATTCTATGGATGTGGAAACTGAAGAGACTAAATCCACACTAGGAGAATGGCAGAACCAGGATTCAAAAGTGGGGACATCCAGCCCCAGTGACCCTGCCTCTGGTTCACCGGTGGTGCGTCCTGGCTCTATGGAAAAGAGCATCTCACAGGCAGGAGTGGGTGTTATTGCTGCAGGCATGCAGTAGAAGCTGCCAACTGCCAAACTGTGTGTGGATTGCAGCTTCCTGAGTTTCATATTATCCTAAGATAAAATGCTGTGCTGGGAGAGTAGGGAGCTCCTTTTAAGTTACTAAGGGTGTCACAGCTATTCAGGAGCTCATTTTAAGTCTATCTGAGAATTTGGGCAAAATTTTGTCTTCCTGAAGGTAAATGGAGCAGATCTGCCACACCAATTCCCTTCGATCGTTGATTCTAGGAGTTTCTGTGAATAGCGATAGATGAATATAGGCACTAACTGAGCCCATGGGGGTTAATGATGTTCACAGCGTATAAGGTTGCAGAAGCTGCAGATTCTTTCACAGTGTGTTTTAGCAGCGCAGAAGCAGGATGGATCCATTAAATGTCTGATGTTGAGATGCCCAGTGATATAAGCCAGACTCACTGCTGACATGGATTAAATGGGCTATAAAATGATTTTTCTGAGCCAAATGGTCCACTCGCTGTCCTGGAATACACTATCTCATGCCTGTGCTCACACTGCCCTTCTTGTCTCAATTCCCAGCTCCCCACCAGTCAGCCATTGTCACATATTGAGCACCTAATATATGCAAGGCATTGGGCTGGGTGCTGCCCATAGAAAAGCAATTGAACAAGATTTCCCCACCCAAAAGTGGAACCTAGAGTCAGGTTATGGGAAGGGAGAAGCGGGCAGTTTATTCCAACACTCTTAAACTGGTAAGAGCTACCCACTCATTTGTTCATTCGACAAATATTTTTTGGTTATCTACTGCAGTGGATTCCTGGTTTCCACACCAGGAACCAGTTTCATGTAAGACATAGGGGAGTTGGGGGATGGTTTGGGGATGAAACGGTTCCACCTCAGATAATCCGGCATTAGTTAGATTCTCATAAGGAACACGCAACCTAGATCCCTCACATGCGCAGTTCACAATAAAGCTGGCTCCTATGAGAATCTAAAGCCAAGGCTGATCTGACAGGAGGCGGAGCTCAAGCCGGCATGCTCACTTACTGGGTGCTCACCTCCTGCTGTGCGGCTGGTTCCTAACAGGCCACTGCTGGCTACCAGTACACGCCTAGGGGATGGGACCCCTGATCTACTGTGTGCCAGGCACTCAAGAAGTACAAACAAATGAAAATTAAAAAGCGTGTAACCCAGTCTGAAAGAGAGGGTGGCTAATGCTTCTAGGAGGAGTTACAGACTTCATCTGAAAGACAGATAGGAATTATCTAGACCCAGTTAAGAGGAGGATTTTCCATGTGGTGGAGTAGCTCTATAAGGCTGGGCCTGGGGGATCCTGGTAAGATCTATGATATGTAAGTGTGGGGAGTTAGGGCCGGAACTTGGAGGAGTTTGAAGGCCATGTAGAGAATTCCAGATTTTATCCCAAGGGGAAGAGGAGCTCTTAAAAACTTTTTATTTTTTTAATAAAGAAAAAGTGTATTTTCATCACAAGAAGAATCTAGACTCTGTATAGCATATACCAACAAAAGTTTATTTAGGAGGCCACGGCGGGTGGATCACCTGAGATCAGGAGTTCGAGACCAGCGTGTCCAACGTAGTGAAACCCCATCTCTACTAAAAAAATACAAAAATTAGCTGGGCGTGGTGGTGTACGCCTGTAATCCCAGCTACTTGGGAGGCTGAGGCAGGAGAATTGCTTGAACCCAGGAGGTGGAGATTGCAGTGAGCAAAGATCACGCCACAGCATTCCAACCTGGGCAACACAGCAAGACTCTGTCTCAAAAAAAAAGTTAGGAAAACAAAATAATTTTTAAAAATTGATGTGGGTTGTATCCATGTGAATTTTCTGGTTGTGATATTACCATTATGTAAGATATTACCACAGGGGGAAATTAGGTGAAGAGTATTGTTATTATTTCTTACAACTATATGTGAACTACAATTATGTCAAAACAAAAGTATCATTTTAAAAAATGTATACACACAAAAAAAAGTCAGAGAGATCTGCATGGGGTAAAAACATTGATATCGTAATGCAACACACCATTGGCTGTGCCTGGGGCTAGGGGCTGGTCTGTAATTTCCATTTCATTGCAAAGGAGCTGGGCCTGCTCAGGGCACCCAGAGGAAGGAAAAGTGGAATGGCTCAGATGACACTGGAATTTAAAGAAGAGTACAATAGCGTGGTTAGACATAAGGGTGGCTGCTAGACTGTGGCTCAGAGGTGGGTCTAGACTTTCCCAACTCTCAGCTTACTAACAATAAATTTATGTTATTTCCTTGGCTATTATGGGGTGTTGTGCCAGTCAGTGGCTTCCCAGCCTGCAGAACTGCCAGTGTTGTTTCTAGCAATGCTCTTTGAATACTTATGAACACACGATAAAAACTGCATAGTTAATAAACACGAATATGCAGTAAGACATGTCCTAATACTCAATTCATAAGACAAAGTATGACACACAATTTAAAGCTTAAGAGTTTCTTGAAAGGTTTTTAACAATGGGAAGGCCATGTTCAAATTTATCAAGTAGAAAATCCCTCTGGCAGTAGTATGGGCAATTTATTGCAGGGGATGAAGAACAGAGGGAGAAACAAGGACTTCTACTATAGCTATTGTGGTAATGAAGAGACAATGGATTCCAAAATCAGCAAAAATTACTATCTTAATTAACCACAAATCCCCAGTAGAGTTTGGCCCCTGCACTTGGCTGCAAAACAGAAACCTCAAAATAGCAGTGATTTAAACAGGATAACCATTTGTTTATCTCTTACAAAAAGAAGTCCAGAAGTAGCAGTTCCTCTGAAACTGCTCCGAAATGGCAGCTCCAGAGTCGTCAGGGGCTCAGGCTCTGCCTGTCTTTCTGATCTATGGAAATACATAGCTCCCATCCTTAAGTTACCTCATGGTTCAAGATTGCTGCCAGAACTCTGCTCTCATGACCACGTTCCAGGCAGCAGCAAAGGAGAAAGCTGAGTGTGTCACTCTAAAAAAGCCTTCCCAGAACTCCTACACAGCACTGTTATTTATATCTCATTGGCCAAAATAACGTGGCCACGCCAACTCACAAGGAAGGCAGAGAAATAAAATATTCTAGCTGGGTGCCTTGCTACCCTCACTCCCAAATCTGGAATGGATAGGCTGTGGATAGTGAGCAGTCTCTGTCACAGCCATCAGTGAAGTAAGGCACAGAGAAGGTGAGACTATCCTGGTCCTCCAGGGCATGAGTCAAGGAGCACTGTGGACACTGTGACGGGTTGCCATGGTCCTGTCAAGGAGGGGCTTGTGGTGTAGGCTGCAGGGGATGCTGTGGCAGAGACTATTTCCTGCCAGCCCTCCAGGGACTGCCTCAGCTGTAAAGAGCCTCCTTGCCCAGGGAGCCTCAGCAGCCTGCTTCAGTGACTACTGATCTACGAATATAAAGACCTGTTCATCATGGTCCAAACAAGGCAGCTCTAAAGGACTATTCTGGCTGTGGAGTCTCCCATGGAGTTGGTCAAGACTATTGTTGAGCCACACTGTGGCTTGACTTCTCTATCTGCCCACTTCTGCTTCCTTGCCCTTCCTTCCACAGTGGTGGTCCCCAGGATTCTCCATAATAAACCTACATGCCAACATGCTCCAGATTCGGCCTCCTGAGCAACCCAGCCTATGCTGAGGAGGAGGATGTCTGCCTGGGACCAGGTATCAGAATTTCTAGGAAGAGATGAAACATTCATATTTATTGAACATGGAATGAGCTGAAAAGACAGAGAAATGCCACTATCTGCACATTTTCGTTTTTCTGTCTTCTGCTTGCTTCTCATGGCTGTCAGTGTGCATGCCTGTAACATCCTCTTATGCCCTCCAATGTGTTACTATCCATCTCTAGGAAGTTTGGACACCAGATACTTCAACTTATTTAAACTAGGTATGAAGAAAAGGAAATGGGGCTGGGCGTGGTGGCTCACACCTGTCATCCCAGCACTTTGGGAGGCCCAGGCAGGTGGATCACCTGAGGTCAGGAGTTCAAGACCACCCTGGCCAACATGGTGAAACCCCATTTCTGCTAAAAATACTAAAACAATTAGCTGGCAATGGTGGTGGACACCTGTAATCCCAGCTACTTGGGAGGCTGAGGCAAGAGAATCGCTTGAACCCGGGGCGTAGAGGTTGCATTGAGCGGAGATCGTGCCGTTGCACTCCAGTCTGGGTGACAGAGCGAGACTCCATCTCCGAAAAGAAAAGAAAAAAGAAAAAAAAAAAAAGAAAAGGAAAGGAAATGGATGTTGGATGACAGCTTGGTACTCCTAGATATAAAATGCCTGAATGTCCACGCGGCAAAACTTCCACCATCTCCAACTCTACTTAGAGCCCTTTTTGGCTTCTTTTCTTGGTTCCTGGCTAGGATCCTGATAGGTGAGGTGACTCTAAATACAGTAAATTAAGAGAGGAGAAAAGTTACTGTAATTTGGTGGTATTTGTTATTCTAGCTCAGAAGTCAGGTTTTTGTTTTTTGTTTATTGTTTATTTTATTTTATTTTTTGAGATGGAGTCTAGCTTTGTCACCCAGGCTGGAGTGCAGTGGCCGGATCTCAGCTCACTGCAAGCTCCGCCTTCCGGGTTTACGCCATTCTCCCGCCTCAGCCTCCTGAGTAGCTGGAACTACATGCGCCCGCCACCTCGCCCGGCTAGTTTTTTTGTATTTTGTAGTAGAGACGGGGTTTCACCGTGTTCGCCAGGATGGTCTCGATCTCCTGACCTCGTGATCCGCCCATCTCGGCCTCCCAAAGTGCTGGGATTACAGGCTTGAGCCACCGCGCCCGGCCTTTTATTTTATTTTATTTTTTAGCTTCCCAGTGCTTAGGGAATGTAGCCTCAGGACCGCTTCTCTGCATAGACACCCTTCCTCTGGCATTCCAGACGCACATTTTTGAAAATCCTGTCCACACAAATGTTCACTCAGGATAGAAAGAGGTCACCTGGGCTCCCAGTCATGTGTGAAGGGTACACATGACCCATGCAGGTAGTTCTCAGAGGAGTGGTGGGGTGCCAGGACTGCACCTTCCAGCTCGAGAGCCAGCAGGCTTTCCCTCGGTGGCCCTGCCTCCCAACCCGTGTGCAGCAGTGATTCGCAAACAACAGACTGCACCAGAACCTTAGTACTTAGAAATGGTTTTTCATGTTTATGTCTCAGAGCAAACTATACCCAGTCAGGGGGCAAAAAGAGAAATCTGTGGCAAGAAAAGGGAATCTTGCTATCAATTTCTTGGGGGAGTTTGGATTCTAGGTTAGTGAGAAGCAGATGTTTGAGACACAAGTCTGCATGCTATGTGACTTTTGAGACTTTCCTGTTCACAGATCTTTCTGGCTTTTCCCATTTGTCTCTGCCAACAGTTGGAACCGCCACCTTTATTTTTCTGGATTTTTAAAAATTGAAATTGCAATAGCACTTTTCCTCACAAACACTTGTCAGGGCAGAGTGGCTGAGCAGTCTATAGCAGCTTTCTCCAGGTCTGTTTTAAGGAGGAGCACAAGGAAAAAATTGATGTCCATTTGCAAAATATTAACCCAAACAAGTCCGTAAATATATTTACACAGAGACTCCTATTTATCTTTAAATCTTCCAGGGCCTGCTGCCTGGAGGATGGCACGTACTAAATATTTGTTAAATGAATGAAGTGAGGAAGTGGATGACTGAATTACTGAGAGAATAAGGGAATGTGGGCTCAAGACATTTACTAGTAGGAAGATAAAATAAGCACACAAAAGTTAAGATACAAGAAAGACTGAATGCTGGGAGGAAGGACGGGGGAATGATCACACCAGGTTAGATACTCAACCCCTGCTGCATGTCAGACTCATCTGTTAGAGCCACATGAAGGGCTTTAAAAATCTCAAAGTCGGCCAGGTGCGGTGACTCACGCCTGTAATCCCAGCACTTTGGGAGGCTGAGACGGGCGGATCACGAGGTCAGATCGAGACCATCCTGGCTAACACGGTGAAACCTGTCTCTACTAAAAATACAAAAAATTAGCTGGGCGTGGTGGCAGGCTCCTGTAATCCCAGCTACTCGGGAGGTTGAGGCAGGAGAATGGTGTGAACCCGGGAGGCAGAGCTTGCAGTGAGCCGAGATTGCGCCACTGCACTCCAGCCTGGGCGGCAGAGTGAGACTCCGTCTCAAAAAAATAAAAAATAAAAAAAATAAAAATCCCAAAGACTGCACTCCACATCAGTTAGACCAGATCAGACCCGGGTGTTAGTATTTTTTCAAGTTCCTCAGGAGATTTTAGGGTGTGGCCAGGGTTGAGAACAAACCATGAGACAAGAGGATCAAGAAGGATGTAGGAAGTGGCTTTTGTGGGAACATCCTTTAAGGATGGGAAGAGTTTTGACTTGAAGAAATCAGCAGGAATACAGGAACATGGTAGCTTAACATGTCCTAACTTTTTCCCCTCCCAACTGCAATTCCAGCCTGATTGTCTTACATAATCCAGACATACGGTAGGAGCGGATCAGAGGGCACCTGTACAGTTTAGTGGCTTCTCCCCTCTGGGCTATATGAGAGCCTGGGCACTAGTGTCTGAAGGACTCAGGTAAGGATGTGAACAGAGTTTCCTCGGAAAGCTGGCCCCAGGGGACTCCCCATCCCTGAGGAACATCCTCATCTGCTGGAAAGGCATATCTGATTTCCAGGGCTGAAAAGGTAAGTTGAGGCCATTTCATCCTTGAGGTGGGGAGCTCATGAACAATAGGAAACATAATAAAACATAAAGTCTTCCTTCTTGTGGTACCTTCCCAAGTGTCCAACAACCCCTATGTGCTCCACTGCTGGCCTTTAGGACTGAGAGCACAAGGCCGTCTCCTGCCTTGGATATGAGACCACATCAGATTCTTAGCAGCTATGCCTGAGCTCCAAGGAGTAAACACAGAAAAACACACATCACAGAAGGACAACAGCTAGAGAGAGAGAAAAATGACAAACAAAGCAATCAGGACAGAAGAAGTACTCATCAAAAATTGGAGCTACTGGGGGAGACAAGTCTATGACCTATACAAAAATAAAAATAACGAGAAACTGAGGAGATTTAAGAAAAGTCCTTAAAAGATGACCTGGAATTTAAACAAATAAACATGACTTTTCAAATGAAAACTAATTGAATTAGGTGAAGAGTAGAACAGTCAGTGTTGAGATTCAACTGAGGGCCTGAGGATCAAGTCAGGATGTCCACTGCACAGGAAAACAGTAATTCCAGATGAAGAAACAGGTGGGAAGAGGCAACAATTAAAGATAGTGCAAGAACATTTCCTGTGGATAAAGAAGTATCAGAGGCTGAGCGTGGTGGCTCACGCCTGTAATCCGAGCACTTTGGGAGGCCGAGACAGGAGGATCACCTGAGGTCGGGAGTTCAAGACCAGCCTGGCCAGCACGGTCAAACCCCATCTCTACTAAAAATACAAAAATTAGCCAGGCGTCGTGGCAGGTATCTGTAATCCCAGCTACTTGGGAAGTTGAGGCAGGAGAATCCCTGGGAGGCGGAGGTTGCAGTGAGCCGAGATTGTGTCATTGCACTCCAGCCCGGGCAACAGAGCAAGAATCTGTCTCAAAATAAACAAATACAAATAAAAATATGTCTCAAAATAAATAAATACAAATAAAAATAAAAAGAAGGATTAGAAAGTATGTTGGAAGGTTTCACTGGTTTAGGGTAGATTAAAGAAGAAAGACACACAATCATATCTTGGTAAAGTTTCTGAATTCCACAGGTAGCAGTATAAATTTTTTAAATTCACAGATAAAAAGAACGAGGAAGAAGAATCAGATTGGCACATAACATTGCTGTGTTGGAAGTTAGTGGAGTGACATTTATGGACTCTTGAGAAAAAAAGACTATGCCAGCCAGGATATCCTTTATATATCAGCAAGAAAGGAAGATATTTGGGGTATGCAAGAATTCAGAGAATATATTATTCTCATACCTATTTGGGGACAATACAAGAGAAAAAGACTCTGGTGAAACAACAGATGAATCAGAACAGATAACTCAAGATTACGGAAGAAGAATAAGATAGGAAATAGCAGCGAGCCATGCTTGCTTTTTATATAAATACGTAGAATATCTAAACCTATAATGATAGACTATCTAAGAATGTGTAATACAAGTTCTAAATAAGGATTCCTGAAATAGGCAATAAATACTCCAAGTAAATTCTAATAAAGGTAATCTAGACTGAAAAGTTCTTCTGTATGTCAACAAAACCTAGAAGTGGGAGGACAGAACAATAAAGTCAAAGCATTTATTTTATCATAACTTCTCTGGAGAAGGAGAGGAAATTGAGGCAGAAAAGCTATTCTAAAGGAGGATTAATAAACATGAAAACGGAGTGAACTAAACAAAAAACAAAAACACAGGAGACACTGTCGACAAATCCAGAGGCTAATTCTTTTGTATCACTTGGTCACCCAGGCTGGAGGGCAGGACAGTAGTGCTATTTTGGCACACCGTAACCTCTGCCTCGCGGGTTGAAGCAATTCTCTTATCTCAGCCTCCGAGTAGTTGGAATTACAGGTGCACACCATTACACTCAGCTAATTTTTGTATTTTCAGTAGAGATGGGGTTTTACCATGTTGGCCAGGCTGTTCTCAGACTCCTGACCTCAAGTGATCCAACCACCTCTGGCCTCCCAAAGTGCTAGGATTACAGGCGTGAGCCACCACACCTAGCCCAAAGGCTAATTCTTAAAAAGTTCAACTAAACAGATAAACCTCTCTGAAATCTAATTAAAGAAAAAAGAACAACAACAAAAAGACAAGATTAGGAATGAATAAAGAGCCATGGTCTCAGAAGAGATTTGAACAATTGTAAGAACGTATTACATGCTAACTCCATGACAACAAAGTTGAAGATCTAAAGGAAATTACCAAAGTTAATCCAAGAAGTGAAAACCTGAATAAATCATTATATTGGGCCAGATCAGGAAGATTATTAAAGATCTACCATTGAAAAGGGTGTCAGGAAAGAGGAGTCCACAACTCAGTTTTCTAATCTTCAAAGAATAGATAATAGTAATGTTTATCAATATATTCTAGACCAAGGAATAAAAATGGAAGCTTCTGAATTTATTTTACAAACCAAGCTTAATTTTAACACTAAAACCCTATAAAGACAGCATAAAAAGGAAAATTATAGACAAACACTTATAACTGGAGATGCAAAAATCCTAAATAAAATATTGACAAATAGAATCTAGCAATGTAGCAAAAAGACTAATACACTACAGTAAGGAGAATTTATTCTAGTATTACAAAGCTCAACATCAAGAAATATATCAATGGAAGTCTTTTTATCAAAAAATTAAAGATGAAAAACTGTATCATCTTATCAGTAGTTTCTGCAAAGGCACTTGATAACATTCAGTAGCTATTCCTATTAAAGCTTTAAGTAAAATAAAAATTAGGATTGTTGGATATAATAAAATCTCTTTATTAAAAAACAATAGACAATATTCTAGTAAACAAAACACCAAAAACATTTCAATTAAAATCAAGAATCAGACAAGAATACCCACTATTACCATTTTAATTCAACATTTTCTTAGAGACTTAGAGAGTTAAACAAATGTAATAAGGTAAGCAAAAGGAATAATTAGTGTAAACATTTGAAAGAAGTGACAAAGTATTGCAATATTTGTTTTTGCTCATGATTCTATCTTTTTTTTCCAGATTTATGCCTGCTTTTACCTTTACTGTTTAACATTGTCTTGGAGGTTTTTAGAAAATACAATAAGAATATAAAATTGAATAACTGACATAAATATTTGACAATATTTTCTTCCATTAATCACATGACTGCATTCTTAGAAAACCTAGGAAACTAATTTAAAAAAAAACACACACTCAGATTAGGCCAGGCATGGTGGCTTATGCCTGTAATCCCAGCACTTTGAGAGGCAGAGGCGGGAGGATCACCTGAGGTCAGGATTTTGAGACCAGCCTGGCCAATGTGGCAAAACCCCATCTCTAATAAAAATACAAAAATTAGCTGGGCGTGATGGCCCACGCCTGTAATCCTAGCTACTTGGGAGGCTGAGGCAGGAGAATCGCTTGAACCTGGGAGGTGGAGGTTGCAGCGAGCTGAGATCACGCCACTGCACTCCAGCCTGGGTGACAGAGTGAGACTCCATCACAAAAAAAAAAAAACCAAAAAACCTACCACTCAGATTAATAAAGACTTCAGCAAGGTGGCAAAGTTTATCAAAATGCATATAAAATAAAACATCTGCTATAGCATATTCATCAAGAAATATAAATGAGAAAAATATTTTAGTGATAAAAATCTATAAAAATTTTGTTTGTTTGTTTGTTTGTTTGTTTTTAGACAGTTTCACTCTTGTCGCCCAGACTGGAGTGCAGTGGTGCAATCTCAGCTTACTGTAACCTCCACCTCCCAGGTTCAAGCGATTCTCCTGCCTCAGCCTCCTGAGTAGCGGGGACTACAGACACCTGCCACCATGCCTGTCTAATTTTTGTATTTTTGATAGAGATGGGGTTTCACCATGTTGCCCAGGCTGGTCTCGAGCTCCTGACCTCAAGTGATGTGCCCACCTTGGCCTCCCAAAGTGCTGGGATTACAGGCGTGAGCCACCGCACCCAGCTAAAATCTATAAAACATTGAGGGATAAATATAAAAGAGAGGTACAGGATTATGTGAACAACAATCCTATGGGGGAAAAAAACAGGGATATATTTTAATACTACGCAATTTGTTGAGAGGAGTTAATCTCATAAAAAATTAATTCCCCCCAAAATTAAAAATTTAATGCAATCCCAATTATAAGCCCAGCAGATTTTTACATTCTAAGAAAGTTTTTGTATTGAAGTACAACACACACAGAAAAAGCAAATCCCTCTGCCCAATAAACAGTTGAAAAAGATGCTCATGCTCACCAGTAGACAGCAAATTACAAATTAAGTTTACAATGGATATGGCTTCATGAATATAAGACTAGAAAAAAATTAAAAGGAGGGACAGCAACTGTTGCTACTAGGGATGAGGGTAAAAAGTACTCTATATTTTGCTGATGAAAATATGTTTCAGCCTTTCTGAAAGCGATATATACTAAATTTTAAAATACACATGACTTTCAACCCTGGAATTCATTCAATAGAAGTAAAAGCATTGGTATATAAATATATATGTATAACAATATTGCTTCATTGTTTGGAGGGACAGAAACTTAAAACAGAGGAAATACCCATCAATAGAGAAAGGGTTGGATAAATTATGAAGGAGCCTCATTATGGATTATAATGCTGCCAACACAAATAATGAATCTGAAACATACCAGGGGACTGAGAGGAACTTCTATGAGATATTTTCGAATGAGAGATAGAAGATGCAGATAATACATGATCCAATTTTTCCAAAGCAAGCAATGAATCCAACAAAAAACTCAAATATGTAGAGACAGACAGAGAGAGAGAGAGAAAGTACATGTACTGAAGCATGTGTGTATAATCACATATTAGATATTATATAAGCAACAAGAAAATTTAAAAACTGTTAGCATCTGGTTATCTGGGCGTAAAGAATGGGGGGGAAGCTGGTGTAGACACTGGGAAGGATAACGGTGGGAGGCTTCAGGGAATGTTTGGAAAAGAATGAGTAGTTCAGCTTGCTTCAGGGGTTGAGATAACCCAAAGCTCACACTCCAAGGCTGCTGGTGGGGTCCTCTCTTGGAGGATACTGAGGTCAGACTCTCAGTCTTAGAGCACATGGGTACAGGATTTATCACAAAGTGCATCCCACCCACTAACATGTAACCTGGTAATATCATTACAAGGTCATTAAGAATACCAAGGTACCAAGGCCACTGTAGGAAACCTGGGAGCACAGAGCCTAATGTCGTGGTGGGTGAGGCACTCCTACAGGTCTCCTGCCCTGGGGGCCATGGCTGTACAGAACCCAAATAACCCCTAGGGTCCACTTGACCCAGTTTTGATAGGTTAAAGTCTACAAGTCAACAGTTATTAAAAATATACTCCAATATTCACTTCCGTCCCTTGACAAACATTAAAGGATCAAATGCATAGTCCATATCAACACACCTTAAAATACCCTTACCTGGAGCAATGGAAGCATTTTGGAATGAGACAGAGGTGGATGGCTGCACAACATTGTGAATATGCCAAATGCCACTGAATTGTTCCCGTGGAATTGGTTAACTTTATGTTATGTTAATGTTCTCCTCAATAAATTATTCAGAGGAGAAACAAACCCCTTTCTCTCCCAACCTAAGACTGCTTTGGTATCTCCCTCTCAACTCTACCAAGAATGCTCCCCAAAGCCCAGCCCACAAGCCCAGTGGGTTTAGTTTCCCTCTCTCCCTTCCTATGTTTCTTGTCCTGTCTCTCTGTACCTACTCTTATGCCACATCTTGAAATCCCAGGAGACAGGCTGGCAAACACAGAATTCTCCATATGGGGGAGGAAAGAGAGACGCTGAGAGGGAAAAGACAGCTTTTTGTTTAACAGGAGGTGAGAAGGGGCAAGGCAAAGGCTGGCATTATTCAATCATAAGTTTTGCTTTCCCATATGTGAGCCTAAGGGAATTCTTGGGCTGTCCACCTTCTGCAGCCTGACTTCCCTCATGTCCTGAGTGGCTGTCCCTGCCTGTCACGACAGCTGTTCTTGGCCCACCCAAAGCCAAGGCCCTGCGGTGGGGAACCCCCTACTAGAGAGTTACTTTTGAATGGGGACAAGGTACCCCTCACTGATGTGGTTACACTCCTCAGCCCCCATCCTGGGGGCTTCTCTTGCCCTCCCCTCCTGGACTCTGGGGGAGGCAGGGAGGGACAGGAGAGCTCCACGCTTGGCAGCACACTGTCTCGCAGAACAGGTGGTTTTGTTTATTTTTCTCCATTTGATTTACAAAATTGTACCCTTTACTAAAACAGCCTTGGGGCTTAAGCACAACAAGTACAAGCACAACGAGATGACATTTAATTACAGAAATGTAAGCAGGAGACATCATGATGGAGCAGCAGAACTTACCGCCAAATAAACGTTCATGCAGCTCCCCCCATTTGGGTGCTCAGCAGCTGAGAGGACGAGGAGACAGAAGGGTCTTCTGCTTGCACCTTGATCACCTACAGATGGCAGCAAGGCCAGGGATAGGACCAGTCTGTAGGGTCCAAAATGTACAGCCCCAGTCCCTGCCTCTCTTCACTCTGTACTTTAATGAGGGTAGAGGGTGGGGGGCGGTGGGGGGGGCGCTTCTCTGGACTTTTTGCTTCCTTTCCCTACTTGTTTTAGGGAAGCAACCTACTAGTATTACTAGTATCAAAGCAAAGTTCTAGGCTCGGCTCGGTGGCTCACACCTGTAATCTCAGCACTTTGGGAGGCCGAAGCAGGCGAATCACCCGAGGTCAGGAGTTTGAGACCAGGCTGCCCAACATGGAGAAACCCTGTCTCTACTAAAAATACAAAATTAGCCAGGCATGGTGGTGAATGCCTGTCATCCCAGCTGCTCGGGAGGCTGAGGCAGGAAAATTGCTTGAACCTGGGAGGTGGAGGTTGCAGTGAGCCAAGATCGAGCCATTGCACTCCAGCCTGGGCAACAACAGTGAAACTCCGTCTCAAAAAAAAAGAAAGAAAGAAAGAAAGAAACAACTTCCTACCTTTTTGTTTTTTTATTTTTATTTTTTTTTATTTTTTATTTTTATTTATTTATTTATTTATTTTTTGAGACGGAGTCTTGCTCTGTCGCCCAAGCTGGAGTGCAGTGGCGCGATCCTGGCTCACTGCAAGCTCCGCCTCCTGGGTTCACGCCATTCTCCTGCCCCAGCCTCCCGAGTAGCTGGGACTACAGGCGCCCGCCACTGCGCCCGGCTCATTTTTTTTGTATTTTTAGTAGAGACGGGGTTTCACCGTGGTCTCGATCTCCTGACCTTGTGATCCGCCCGCCTCGGCCTCCCAAAGTGCTGGGATTACAGGCGTGAGCCACCGCGCCCGGCCCTTTTTGTTTTTTTAAAGACAAACTGATTTTGGCTCAAATCCTGGCTTGTCACTTACGAGCTGTGTTGAACTTCCACAAATCACGTAAATTCTCTCAGCTTCCATTCTCTCATCCCTTCTGCAAGGTTGTTGGTTGTAATGACATAACTGGTTTACTGGGAGGCTCAACTCACTAGGGGCATCAATATGAAATGGTTTTATTTTTTCTGCAACTGCCCCCAGTGTACTTATGTCAAATCCCCCTATTTTTCACCGGGTAACATCTCCTTTCTTGACAGCTCAGCCCCATTCCATAACACTGCAGTCACCTTTTATTACTAAACAGTTACTTTTGATCCTTAAAACTCTGTCCTGTTTGTTCATTTTCAAATTTCAATCTTCTACGCAATCCAAATATTTTTCCTACCCTCCTAGGATTGTCACTATAAATATTTTATCAATACAGAATGCCCAGTGAAATTAGAATTTTAGATAGACAAATAAGTGTTCAACGGAAATGTCATATGATACTTTTATTTGTATTTGCGAATTCTTGCAATCCTACACCTTCCCCCAGCGGCACAGGCTACTACTTCGGCTTTAGAGCAGTGGTTCGCGGCCTCGGCTGCTCATTAAAAATGTCAATGCCTAGGTTCCACTCCAGACCAGTTAAACCAGAATATCTGGGCTCATGAAGAATTCCTGAAAGCTTCCCCATGTGATGTTCATGTGCAACCCAGGCTGACAGGACCGCTGGGAGGGCGGTCTGGCCTCCTCAGCTTCCCCCAACACCTCCCCCTTCCCAGCATGCACTGCGCTGGCGTTGGGGGCAGGAGGAGAAAGAGAGGCAGGTCTCATCTTACTTGGATGCCTGTTGTAAGCTTGTAATCCTCTCTGTTGGCCACCACAGCTCCTCCATTTGATGACGACAGGCCATTTGTTCCAGGGTATGGCAGGCGTCCAAATATGGGCTCTTCTGTGAAACCCGTGTGTTGGTTCCGCAGAGGGCCCCTGAGGGTCTTCCTGCTGCTTTGCCTGTGGTGTGGGAGATCAGGCTTCAGCTTGCTCTCCCCAGATCAGCCCTCTGACAGAAGCAGCCCTGAGCCCCTAACAGCCTCTTGCTGCCAAGGGTCCCCTCCCTGACTAGGCAGCCTTGTTGGGGTGTGTAGAATACTGGGGTTGTCTGTCACGGGTTGCAGACAGGGATGAAGGGACCTAGGGAAGGCAGTTCTCCTTCCAAGCTTTGGTATATCACGGAAACCTGAGAGTCCTGGAAGACTCAGAACCTCCGCTAGTCCAGGGGCCTGGCAACGTTCCTATGCTAGATAGCCACAGCCCCGCATTAGCATAGGCAGAGGCTCAGTTTAGTCTCCTCCCTTAAGTAAATTCATTGCACCCCCTCCCACCCCCACGCTCCTTGACCTTAGGGAGATGCAGGCCTAACACACAGAGACAGTCGTCTCCATACTCCCAGTTCACCTGGAGGAGACAGGAGTTGGGGGGTTTGTGTTTGTGGGGCTGAAATTGGAATTTCTCAGCAAGCCCTGTGGGGACTTAGCTGGTCCCAAACACTGCAGTTCTCTGACCTCTTAGAAGGGGGTATCTAGCACCTCTTGCTCTCAGGTGAGAGCCCTAGTTCCCACTTCAACAGTCCTGCACCCACCAGCATGGTTCGCTCCTAATAACTGATGTTTGTTGAAATTTTCTATGTGCCAGACACTGTGCTCAGCTGCTTCATTCATTATCTCCTTTAATCTTCAAAGCAAGGCAGGGAGATAGGAATCACTTTTCTTTTTTTCAGATAAGTAAATTTTGGCTAAGAGAGTTTAAATGATTTACTAAAGGTCATACAGCTAATGAGAATCAGAGCTCAAATTTGACTCCAGAAGCCTTGCTTTCACCGTTATAATTGATAATATTTCCTCCCACTGTGATGTAATTTATGAATAAAACTTATCTTAGTGTCTGGTACACAGAAGGTGCCCCACAAATATTCATTCTCTTCCTAGATAACACTCAAACTAGAAATCAGTCATCAAGTACAATTTTATAGTATTCAATCCAAGTTACTTGGAAGCAGTTTAAAGCTTTGTTTCATCATCCCCATGTAGTTATCTATTAACTAATTAGCTCTTTTTAAAAACCTTCCCAGAGCAAGCAAAGATCAGTGTCTTTTTTTTTTTTTTTTTTTTTTTTTTAATTTTACTTTAAGTTCTGGGATACATGTGCAGAATGTGCTGGTTTGTTACGCACGCATACATGTGCCATGGTAGTTTGCTGCACCTATCAACCCGTCATCTAGGTT